>NC_137810.1:79999260-80285927 GCF_963921795.1 Nannobrachium achirus | reverse complement strand
CAAGGGGCGCGGGGGCGCGCGCGGGCCATGCTAATCTTCTCTGTATCGTTCCAATTTTGGTATATGTGCACATTGTGCAGCCGAAGCTAACACAAAAGTACCCCTGTTTCACCAGATACTTATAGGTCTTCATCTGGACTACCTTGACAGTCATGGTTTCCATAAAATACAATAATAAAAACCTAGGCTCTGGGCTTGCTGTGCGGTACATGTGCTCACGCTGACGGTTCCAGTCGAGATATTTCAGTTTAGAAAATCACACACCATCATTGACTATGTATGTATGTATGTATGTATGTATGTATGTATGTATATTGTATGTAAGTATGTATGTATGTATGTATGTATGTATGTATGTATGCATGTATGTATGTATGTATGTATGTATGTATGAGTCCTAACTTTAAAATGACAGATGTAAGAAGGGAGAGAGAGAAATAGGGGGGCCGCAACACCCACCTGTCCCTCAAAGAGTGCGCCCGACACTGTCGCCGCAACGCGACCTGTAGCAAAGACCTGTTTGTTGAGATGGGGAGGCTGATCTAGGAGGTAGTGGATTCCTTCTGGGACATGAAGGACACCACGGGCGTCTTACTCTTTAACCAGGACCCTGAGCGCAACGGTGGGGGCCGATGGGCAATATGTTGGGCAATGGGCTTCCCACACTCCCGCGCCCCGCCGTTGCGCTTAGGGTCGTTGGGAAAACCGAGGTCGCGTCAGTGGTGCGACGAATCTGCCGGTTGGAATTGCGAGATAGCGAAAGGGGTGTGGATGTCTTTACCTCCTATTTACCTTGATTCCAGGCGCGAGTGCCAATGACCTCCATTTCCAGGTCAAAGGGCATTGAAGTTTAAACCCAGGGTGAAAACCAAATCCAGTGTTTGAGCGTGTGTGTGAAGGTCCAGTTACATGTTGTATAACATTTAAAAACTCTGTCAAGTGCAGAAAGTCAGCAGCAAACTTGTCAGACGCCACGTCGACATGTATGTTAAAGTCAGGCATAGAAATGCCAATATTAAAACGTATGCACCTCAAATGTATTGAAAGCACCAGTGTCCATTGAACGGGAGCTGAACTGTTGATTCAAAACAGCAGCTACCACCTCTACCAAAAGGCCAGGGGTCAATATATATTTGTAGTTCTCCCAGAGATTCAAATATGGGATGGTTGGCAACCGTGGAGAAAAAGTCCTGTAATATATATTTCTCTTATTACACAAATACCTTGCATTTATTATTGCCATTTTTAAAATAGCTGATTTAGCATCAACAGGCTTGTGACCACTGGAGGAGCTAGAGTGCAGGGGGAAAGAAATTACATTTGCAAATGAGCTCTAGCAGTTATCAAGACAGGTACAGATTGAACATTAAGCTTAAATGTCTAAAATGTAACGAGAACCATTTATTTTTATTACAAAAAAAGATATATATATATATATATATATATATATATATATATTCAACTTGATTAACATCAAGGGTTAGAGATATTTGTTTATTTATTAACAGATAGAAAACAGATTGAACCCCTTACAGCACAACAATTTACAAAGTTAAATTAATCGCTCGTCTTAATTCACCTCATTTTGAGATGGCACTTCAAACCGCACATGGATGTCAACCAGTCAAGCCCTATTTCATACCTTGTCCCACAATGATATCGCACTAAAATAGCTGATCACACGATGCATTTCCACAGATCAGCAGGAACGTCAGACATACATCTAGATACACCAGGTTGGTGTCAGAAGTGGGATGCGCCGGGGGTATAGCAGGCAAATCCTGCACCATCTTTATTGACTGTATTGTGGGGAGTTTTCTACCTCAGACAAAGTAGGGGGAAAACTACACCACCCACATCTTACCCATTAGACGGTAAAATGTTTTTTGCTCATTGTTAATTTATCTCTGAAGAGAGCAAATGGAAACAAATGGAAGAGAGTGCGAAATGAAACCAAATGCACCCGTAACTCTGGAGAGAGAACGTATATTTATACATGCTGGCCATTTGTTTCCATTTGTTTCTATTTGTACACACAACTAAAGCTAAATTAACACAGATGATTTTGCAGTGTAGGCCTACCTGAAACGGTCATGATCTCTGGATGGATAGCATTAAAGGAATAATATTCAGGTAGGAAGGAAGTCAAAATCTGTACATAGCACACTGTAAAATCCAGAGGGTTTAATTCTGAAAATGTACAGTAAATATGGGTAAATATGGGCCTTTATGGGTACATTTTAATTACATTCTCAGCCCTCTGGATTAGACTGAAAGAAATAATAATAATAATAAAATAAAATAAATTATATATATACATATATAGGCCTGTGTGTGTGTGTGTGTGTGTGTGTGTGTGTGTGTGTGTGTGTGTGTGTGTGTGTGTGTGTGTGTGTGTGTGTGTGTGTGTGTAGGCTATATAGTTCCTTAGGAATTCACCTTCAAAAGCCAAATGATTTATAGTCAGAGCTGCAATCTGTAACTTGTCACTCCTTTGTTGTTCTAACCCATTTTCACCCAGTGCCAATTGCCTATGTAATCCTGGCCTCTGCTCTCCCTCTGCCGTACCTGGGGAGACAACGGACTGCAGGGGCGCTGGAAGGGGTGGTGGTGGAGAGGAGAAAAATACAATTTTTTATTGCAAGAAATTATATTTTAAAACAATAATGTATTTGACTTTGGAGAATAAAATATGTGGTGAAAAAAGGTGTTTGTTTGATTATCACATGGTCACCTATGAATTTTGTTTTAAAATAAATCCTGCTTTGATGGCACTCCAAAGTCTATTTATTTGAGAACTAGAAACTGTCTCTAGGCTCATTGTTTTAAACTAACACCATTGTATATGGGGAATAAAAAACTGTAGAAAACTGTTACAATAATAATACCTGATTTTGTAGTGTGTGTGTGTGTGTGTGTGTGTGTGTGTGTGTGTGTGTGTGTGTGTGTGTGTGTGTGTGTGTGTGTGTGTGTGTGTGTGTGTGTGACTGCATGTGTGAGTGACTGCGTGTGTGAGTGACTGCGTGTGTGCGTGCTGTGTGTTGCGTTGCATGCTAAAATAACTAGTAACTATACGGCTCGTTGTTACACCGTTGTGAATAAGCACCCGAAACCGGGGAATACACCGTAATATAAAAATAACCCGAAACCGGATAAAACATGATTTTTTGGAGAAAAAAGACTCCTCCAAGCTCAGCTCCCCTTGGGATCGTCCGGATTGACCTCATGCTTCCTTCTATGCATGAAGAGTCCAAGTTGGTTCTTTTCACCTGACAGTGGGAACACGTTATTGTGGGCTCGCTGAAAGCTATATACTAGGCAGTCAGTCCGTCAGTGCAAGTTCTCCTCAAAACTTTGGCACCTTTCTACTCCAATATACTTACACCGAAAAATCGATATTCAAACATCAATGTATTCAGCTTACTGTGGCGACGTGTGCTATTACTTTTTACAACAATCGGCCAAAGGGTGGCGCTGTAGGAAGCCTTTGAAAGTGCAAACTTTGAACAGGTATAGCTCATGCTCTGTTTGACGTACAGCCATGGAACCTGGACACACATATGCGTCTCCTCCTGCCGAACAAAGTTGACACTCTGACTTTTGACCTCTGACCTTTAGATCTCCCACCATTTTGAATGATATGAAAAACAGTAAAAATCTATCTCCTCCTGGGATTTTCATGTTACGTGCGCAAAACTTTTTTCACATGAAATTTGGACCTATATCTAAAGATCTGTCTCCAGGATTTCTTTTAAAGTGACACCTTATTTTTTAATAATTCAATGAATATTGCAGTGGGTATGTGTGCGTCCGTCCGTCCGTCCGTCCGTCCGTACGTCCGTCCGTACGTGTCTGTATGTAGCCTGTAGTATATTTTCTGACCACACATGTTAAGGGAGGGGCGCTGTTGTTCAGACTCACATTCACACACACACACACACACACACACACACACACACACACACACACACACACACACACACACGCGCGCGCGCAGCCTCCACCGCTCAGTTCACACGAGTGTGATTTTTTTTAAATAATAATAATAATAATAAATATATGATAAAGTGGCCAAAAACGCCTCAAATCATACACAGCCTGCGATGTGCGTGAAATTTTGCACATACATTCCCACTAGGTCAAGGAACAGATGCCACCCTTCTCAAATTGCTATAGCGCCACCAGTGGGTCAACTTTTGAATAACACATTTTTGGAGCAAAATGCCTCAAATCATACCGTTAAGTTCATGTAATAACACTGCTCGTCTGCATTGTAGTTCGATTACCATTTTATGTCAGTAACATCACAGAAAGCACTGCCTGCAATCTTGATATTTTGTACTATTATAGCCATTGTTTTTTGGCTTGAAGCAAGCCCACTATTTTCAAGTTCCAACCAGTTCCTTTCCCCTCCATCAGGCGCCCCGGCTGGCCAGGGGGAGGCATTATAGAGACCAGGATTACTGCATGTTTTTGTGAGGGTATCTATCCTAGGAGACATGGGGAGAACGTGCAAATTCCACACAGAAAGGCCCTATGGTAACTTGTCACTCCCACCCAGGATTTGAACCATGCACCAAATTTCACCAAGACGCAATCCCCACTATGCCTGGGGAAATACTTTCACAAGATACTGATTTTGTCAGGAAAGCTGAATAAATAGAATGCCAAGAAAGATTATTCATCAGCTTAAATTTGACAGTCTTCCAGTTCCATTCTGGAAATGTCGGATGCCGGATAAGTAACATGTAACGCCGTGCGAACCACAAATGTACTACGTAGGCTCAGAGAGCTTTTGGAAAAGCCTGCTACGCACTACCTAAGGAGGCTTATGAAATTGCTTTGGTCTGATAAAATGCATATCAAATATCTAAATATTGAATAGAACAACTTAAGAAAGAACTGTCTTAGGTACACATAAAAGCCTGAGGAGACATTAAAATGTGGGTTTTAAAGTGATATATAACTCTTTAAGTTCCAGACTGCAGCTTTAACAAAATGTATACATTGCATCGTTTTGCCGAAGCAATTAACCTTTCTCCTCCCTAATCTTTACCAACCAAGTAAATGAGAACACATATAGTAAGGATATAATATCGATCATAAAATAAAGTCATTAGCAGCTCTGAATAATGGACTCTCTAGGAAGAGTGAAAACATATGAACATGTGGAACATCTGACACACATGACATTTCTGAACATGTGAAAAATACATGCCCACCGTGCTAACTGAGAAGCCTAGATTATTACCGCTAGATTATAATATGAAAAAAAGAAAGAAAAAAAAAGAAAAGAAAAAAACGATAACAAAACAAAACTCAGTAACTTTGAACACGGCATGTGGGAAAATACATTTTCGCATTTGGGGGGCAGGGGAGGGGGGTGAGGTATGTGCACAGTGAAATCCTCAGTGGCTATTTTAACCATTTGGTTATCTGAGAGTGTATAGGGCATATAGCAGTGGTGTAGTAGAACACTCTTTGAAATGAACAATGGGATCCGGTTTGCGTTCCTTTTTTTTATAAGGGGGGAGTAAATTATTTACTTAAGTAAAAGTATCAATGCTGCAATGTAGAAATACTCTGCCACAAGTAGAAGTTTGGAATTAAAATGTACTTGAGTAAAAGTACAAAAATATTGGAATCAAAATGTACTTAAAGTACAAATAGTAGAACGTGCTCATTATGCAGAATGCCCATTTCACAAGTTTTCCAATAAATAAAAAATAGCCGATCTACAAGCTCATTATGCTTCACAAGCTTGTAGATAGTCTATTTTCAAATGGCCGAAATGCATGGCCGAAATGTATATAAGGTTGAAGAGATTTGTAATTAAAATCAAAATCTACAGAGTAACTTGTAACTAAAATGAGCCAGTCTTTTGAACGGCTCTTTGAAAGGAACGGATCCCAAAGATCCGGTTCACTTCATAGAGCCATACATTCCTATCTCTATTCCGAAAATATCGATTTATTGATTGATATCCTGGAGAATCATGACCATAACACATTTGATTATGTGTTGGAGAAAGATAAGAAAGAAACATATATAGGCCTAAGGCCTATCTCTGTCTCTCTCTCTCTCTCTCTCTCTCTCTCTCTCTCTCTCTCTCTCTCTCTCTCTCTCTCTCGCTGTGTGTGTAATATATATATATATATAAGGCTGGGACTTTAACTGATTAATTGCGATTAATTAATTACAGAAAATTAACGCGATTAAAAAAATGAACGCATTTTAATCGCACTTAGTTTTTGCACCACAGAACCTTCAGTTTCTGGCATACCGATCATAGCGATGCAACCAAGAAGAGACAACAAACGCAATGGGAGAAGTAGCCGATCAGAGCGCTTTGCTTGGCTCAGTGGATGCAAATTTCTTTTTTTAAACTCACTCGTTGATTTACTCGTACAACAAAATGTGTTTTACTTGGAAAAAAATGCTTCTCAGGTCAAATATTGATGTGTGATTAAAATGCGATTAATTGCGATTAATTAATCACAGAGCCTGTAATTAATTAGATTACATTTTTTAATCGCATCCCAGCCCTATATATATATATATATATATATATATATATATATATACACATATACTGTATATATAAAAAACAAAGAACTCTGACTCTAAGACCCTTGAACAAAACATTTGTTGACCTGTCAGATGGTGTTTTAGGAGGTATTTAGAGAGGGAAATGTAATGTTTTTGTGAGGAATAGCTTCAGGGAAAAAGTGAGATATTGTTCGTCCAGACTCTGGACTCCAGCGATCTTGAAGTTTGAATGTCAGCCTCTGTGGGGGGTATTCACATGCAAATATTGTGGCCAATGGCATTGTAATACTAAACAATAGGATCCAATGGTGATGTTTAGGTGGTAGGGGAGCAGAAATAAAATCATTTAAACCATACACTGTGTATTTCAGTGTGTGGGTGGGTTCGGGAGTTCAGTCACAAAGAATTCAGTCCAAGCATACTGGCAGGTTTGAAGGTGCTCTGCAGAAGGTTCATTGTAAAATCCAGGAGTCCAAAAGTGCAGAGGCCATCAAGTCCCAATTGTGCTCTTGTGTTGGCCATTGACCTTACACCCCTCCCTCCACCTCCGTTCCATAGACTACTACACTTTACCAGGGACTATGTTTTTTCCTCACTGACCAGCAGAGTCCTGCACGGGTCCAATTTTGACAACCCGCACCCGCCCCGCTCATAATTAATTAGATCCACACAGGGAGGTGCTGGGCCCCTGATTCAGCCCGGGAAAAGGAGCTGGAGAGGCCCTCATTGCGCGCAGCCAATGGCCGTGCATCAGATTTTTTCGCCTCCCGGACGCGCCACAAGGCCCCAAATACTAACCAATGGCCGGTATTCAGGTGATAGACAAGCCAGAGGTGCCAATGTGATGGCTCTGTGGGCTGCAGCTATACTCAGTGCTATAGAGAGAGATCTCTCTCTATAACACTGCTGCTACTCAAAGATTGGCTATTTAAGTTCATGAGAGACAAGCCATTGGCCAATTACTTTTAGTTATATGTACTTTGTGGGCCAGCCATTTTTTTTAATGGCCGGCCTGGACCGGCCGGGAATGGACCCATTACCCGTCATTATATAAAAATCAAAACCAGATCCGACCCGCCCGTCAAAAAATGGACCCGTCATCCACCCGTCTACCCATGATTACATGCAGTAATGTAAATAGCCTACAATGGCCTACCGTGTGCCACTCGATCGTCCCTGCACGCCGTCCTCAATGTTTGCGATGCAATATACAGTATTTACATAAATGCCAGGTCGGCTGCCACTCTTAATTCTTTTAGATAGCCTTTTTGGGCTAACATGCTAGTGCGTGCTGTGGTGGTTGTGTTTGTGTGTTGTGTGTGTCCACTTGTCCTGCTTCCCACTGACTGTGTGCGCTCCATGCTGTTTAGGTGGAAAAAATGCTGTGGCCTGCAGCTCAATGTTTGCGCTTCTGTGACGTTCTCTAGGAGACAGTTGTCTGATTTTCACAATACAATGTCGCCCGTCCCCACGTTTAGTCGCGCCCCGCCGTCCCCGCACCCACGAATAGTATAGTAGTATACAGTATATTCCACACGTTTTCACCCGACCCGTTGCAGGACTCTGCTAAGCAGGCTTATACACTTGTTTGTTTATTTGAACAGGACAACACGCATTAATGAACATTCTGCGCTTGAACAGGAATTAAATTCTCATGAGAACATGCCAGATTTAGCTACAAGCTGATTTCCATCTGCAGTCCCCACATACAGAACACAGAAACACTACCTAAAAGCACCAACTAAAATTAAAATAATTTTATGATACCACACCTAGTTTAAGCCTATGACTAAAAGCCTGCCAACTACTAGAAAGTCTACTACCTAAAATAGAAACAAAATATCGAATGCCTAATTCCAAAATAGCGTTCACGTGTCTGGGACATTGTTTTCTTTGGGTTCATTGTTCCCAACAGGGTGGGACTTTCCCACTGGAAAAAATAAAAGAAATTAAAAATATTAACGAAAACATGGGTTAGGGTTAGGGTTAGGCAATATTGAATTAATAGAAGTTTCTTCATCTGGTGGATGTTTTATTGTATGGCAAGTGGAATTTACACAAAAAGGCAGGGTTTAAAAACCTTGTTTCAGTGAGTTGCATTAAGTATTAGTCTTAATTTCTTAAAGTGCAGATTGCGTGTAAACATTGTAAACCTGGTCACTGAGGAAACAGTGCATAATCCCTTGCATAGCATTATCGAGAACTCGCTAACGCTATGGAACAGAGCTATAGCCCCCTCCATCAGCCTTGGGACATGGACTTGGCATGGTGGACAATGGCTGAGATTCCTGTCTTTGGCCTCGCTTCTCCTGGGACTTGGCGTGGCGGATTATGGCTGAGACTCTGGTTTTTGGCCTGGGATCCGGGGATGGGTTATGTTGCATAGTGGTCGAAGCTTCCCAGGTACTCCAGTGCGGCCCTGTAGCATAGCTGGTACTGGTCCTGAAAAACAAGACAAATTAGTCTAAGGGACCATGTCCACAAAAAAAAAAAAAAAAAAAAAAAAAACGTTTTTAACCCTGTAAGATCCTCTGTTGCAGTATCACAACAGTTGTATTTTATGCAACAAAAAGAAAACAAGGTTTTAATTATTTTATTTTTCTCCCCCTACCACCTAAACATCACCATTGGATCCTGTTGTTTAGTATTAAAATGCAATTGGCCACAATATTTGTATATGAATACGCCCCACAGAGGCTGACATTCACACAACTTCTCTGGAGTCCAGAGTCTGGCAAAACAACATCTATTTCTTTTCCCTGAAGCTATTCCTCACAAAAACATTACATTTATCTTTCCAAATACCTCCTAAAACAGCATCTGACAGGTCAACAAATGTTTTGTTCAAGTATTTCTATTTTTGGGTCTTAGAGTCGGAGTCAGAGCGCTGGATGCGTAGCGTTATTACAGCGTTCGATACCGTAGCACGTGCGTTATTAGTACAAATTACCAGTGGTGGCTGGTGTATTTTTTTTCCCTGGTACGCTGGTACGCCAAATAAAAGAAGCCAACATGTACAATGTTATCACACTAGTTTATTTTGATGAATAACATTTGCTTAAGGCCCTCTTACATCTACAACTTTGCAAAGATGTCGGACAGATTTGTAAACATTTCTAAAAGACTACCCTCTCACACTATAAGATTAGAAAAAAGATTTTCCAAAGACTTTTTAAAAGATTGCAGTTGTTAGATGTGAGATGCCTCTAAAGATTTTGTAGAGACTGGTTCAAGATTCCCTTTTATTTTCTGAAATAGGCCTATTATAGCCATTGTAACTCTGCCACTCTGACTAGCCCCCCCCCCCCCACACACACACACACACACACACACACACACACACACACACACACACACACACACACAGAGTGATGTACTAAGTACATTTACTTAAGTACAATTGAGGTATTTGTACTTTACTTGATTATTTCCAGTTTTCAGTACTTTTACTCCTACTCCTCTACATCAGAAGAAAATATTGTACTTTAGTTAGGCCTTCTAGTTACTTTAGAGATATAAATTATAATATTATAAAACATTAATCACTTTAGCCCTATTTGGCTAATGAAAATTGCCGATCTACAAGCTCATAACGCGTCACATCGCAGTATACAGTACTTTTACTTAAGTAAAACATGTGAGTACTTTTTCCATCACTGCTTGCCCACACAAGCCCCGCCCTTCTCCCTCAGTCCTATCTCGTTCTCTCCTCTCCTCTCAGTTGAGTCTAGTTGGCGCAGATTGATCCTATCAACTTCGAATGTTTGGAATAATTAACTATTATGATACGCGGTGAAATAAAGGGCTGTCGCAGCCGCACCAACCGCTACTAGGAGCGACCAGGCTGGCAGCTCAGCGCTTGGGGAATGAATGGCTTTTGTCTCACTATAGCGTTCTGTTTTGGTTGTTACGTCATTGTACTCAACATTCAGTCAGACTCAGCCCCTATTTGTGAAAATATCAAACCAGTTTGATATTGTCGTAACAGAATCTCTGTCTCAAGTCGGGGTAAAAGTCGAGTCGGACCACTACCTCACATTTAACGATTGAGTAACGACTGAATTACCGGAGCGCGCCGCGACTCGTCTTGATTTTATTACGACTGAGAAATCTTTTCAAAGTTGTTAGGTGTAAGGCTAGCTTTAGGAAGAATGCTTTTGTGAAAGATACATAAATAACGATGGTCATACAGAACACCTTTTCTGTTCTTGTAGGCTAATAATAAAATGCTGCCGTAGGCCGATATTGACTGCCTACTCATTTAAAAAAATCTAATTAATTAGAGGCTTTGTAATTAATTAATCAAAATAAATCACATCTTTAATCGCATATAAATATTCAACCTGAGAAGCAATTTTATTTCAATTAAAAATTATTTTGGAGTGTGTTAAAAAAAAAAAATCAAATCCCATTCTCCCATTGCTTGTGCTGTGCTTGCACTGTGTGCACCGGTATGATCGGTGAAACTCGTCCAGTGAGAAAGGTTTTGTGGTGCAAAAACTAAGTGTGATTAAAATGTGCTATTATTTAATCACATACATTTTCTGTAATTAATTCATCTAAATGAATCTGTTAAAGTCCAAGCTCTAATTAGCTCCGTGGCACCCGTCACTGATACAAAAACTCAAATTCCCATAATCCTTGGGAAGATGAAAACCTCAGTTTACAGCAAAGGATTGGTGTGAAGTAAAATGGGTTTATCTTGTAATATTCCTCTACTCTGGAGCCATCCTTTGCGGCGGCAGTGGCGTCAGTTCAGAATAAGCTACGATATGGCAACATGACTGGTGTCTTGCACGTGCACGACACCAGTCATGTTGCCATACCTTAGCAACATACTTTTACTTTTTTTTATTTGGACAGGACAGTACCAGTTAATGGACACATTGACATTGACATGTTGCATAATAAATACCAACATACAGAAATCTCAGTGTAAACCAGCCGGAGTTAGCTTAAAGCTAACAGGCATGATACATTTATTTAACAAGTACATTTGATTTTCCCCCCCGTTTCTACGGTTTCTTGGGCTGGATATGGCAGCCTGGAATGGTTGTTCAAGTGCAGTTAAACTTGGTTAGTAAACGTGCCACAATGACTTGAGGAACCTGGGAATATACAATTGTGTCAAAATGGGGAGAATACCTTGTTAAAGTAACCAGTTTGTAACATTTTGTATTTTACTGTAATTTAACAACATAATAACCAGCACAGATAGACAAAGAGACATTCATGAATTTATATTTAAAAGTAACTTTTATTTTCCCCCCTGGACCCAGGGTATGGCAGCTGCATACCCCTGCCATACCCAATTGACGCCCCTGTGTGCCGGGTCCAAAGCCTGCACACTAGGTTTGCCACCCTGCTGCACACCCTCTCGTCTCATCCCTACCAAACAATTTCTTCACCAATGTTCATAAAGGTGTCTAGTAACATATCTAACAAAGTTTGAAATTCAAATTCCCTAGAAGAATCTTTGACAGCTAGGGTAAGTTTGGTCCTACACCTGAATTAGGCTACAGTATTGCTACTGTAACATGAAACATGATTTAGGCATGAAATCAATCAATTAATTCCTTAATCATGATTTAGGCATGAAGGGTTAGAGTTAGGGTTAGGGTTAGGGTTAGGGTTAAGCCTCTTTATATTGCTCATTGTTCCATACAGAATGGTATTGGTAAGGGTTAGCAGGGCTAGCACGTTGTGCCCTGCCTTTTTCCCCCTCTTTCCCACTGACTGTGAATTGACTGACTCCTCCCAGGCTACTCAGCTGCCTGCGTTTTGTGAATTATAGACTCCTTTATTTAATGCACCTGTGCGAGTTGCACCTCGCTTGTTCATTGCCACTGTTTGGCTGAGACACACGTTACACGTTACCTCCTTGGGTCGTTTGCTCCTGTCGTTTATGTTTCTTTCTGCCCTGTGTGGTGTACCTAAGTTCTTTTCCTGCGACGCCTAAAGTGAGTCCTGTGATGTTTTATCCTGTGTATTACAGTAAAGTTTAAGTTTGTTTCTCAACCCCACTCTCTCCGCATCATGATTCCACTTTCCTGGTTTTCTGGGCTCCATGCTTAACAGCTAGCAGAATCACCTATGATAAGATAAGATGTTTATGGTCACGCACGTAACACAACATTACCGCACAGCACTGCATGCACAACGATACACGCCCCGTCGGCAGTAGAGATGAGACGTTCGCGAACGATTCAGTTCTCTTGTACGGCTCTTTTAAATGAATGATGCGATCCGGTTCGCAGTCGCTAGACACAGAGTACTGACTGAGTAGTGAGTCAGTGTCGCGAACAGATTAAAAAATCAACAAAGTATCCACTTGGGGAGGCACAGCTCACGCAGTTCCAGCTAGTAGCAGTGTAAACATGGAAGCGTTGCGACTAGTCGTCAACAGACAAACAGCGCACAAACGGCATGGATTTAATTGGATTACACTGACACAAACACACTGGAACAATTCAATTTGAAAATATAACTAGTACACTTGTGTATGTTAATCTGACCAGAGCTAAACTATTCCATGTGAAGTGAGATGGTGGAGCTGGTACCTCTGTCTGCACCATGGCAGGTCTCTGGGTTCGCAGGGTCTTGACGGTCTGGAAGAGATCCACCACTCCCTCGTAGCGCATCCTCTCCAGCACAATGCTCAATGTGATGAACACACCCGTCCTCCCAACACCAGCACTGGATGAATGACACGCACGCACAGATGACACACACACACACACACACACACACACACACACACACACACACACACACACACACACACACACACACACACACACTGTTACATCAAAAGCCTGTAATCCTAATCAAAAACATTAAACTATTAAACGCCTTAACCCATCACAAGTGTTTTATTAGACCCTCCAGAAAAAACACAGGCAAAAATCCTTGATTATGCGGGCTAAAATCCTTGATTTTGTGGGCAAAAGATCTTGATTATGCTGTGAATTATGCAGGTGTTTTATGTGATTTTATGCAGTGAAATTGCGAAACTATGTGACATATAAAAGTTGCGAGAAAATGTGAAATTATGCAAAATATCCGGAGGAGGAGGGTATCTTATGCCTGCCTCTGTCTGCCTGCAGATCCTCGGTGCAGCGAGCGAGCGCACACACTCGCACAGCACACACACACACACACACACACACACACACACACACACACACACACACACACAGGGGCGGAGCGTCCGGTTAAGCTGGGTAAGCGGCCGCATATAGGCCCGCGAACCACGGGGCCCGGCCGTCAGACGATCAGATCACAAGGATCTTTTTAGTTTAGCCTATTAGGATTTGGACGCACTTTGCGTCCTCCGCCTCTAGGTGGGGCAGGCGGGCCTTTTAAAACTTTATAATCATCATCATCATCATCATCAACATCATCAATCACTTGTCAGCAATGCGTTGTTTACGCATGGGTGGCTTAATCATGAGCGGAAATGCATATAAACTGTAAACTGGACATACAAAAATACAAGTGGATGATTTTGCAGAGCAGAGCGAGGAGTCCACTTCATAGTGGTGAGTAGGCCTATATAAGCATACTTTGAAGGCTATAGGGCGCGGCGGCAGGGTTAGCACTAGACCTAAACTCAAATCCATACCCGTTTCCTCTGTATCTCGGTGTATGGCTGGTCTCAGAACTCACATTCAAATCTTATATCAATCATGTTCTCACTAATTGAGATATCTGGCAATGTCTGTGTGTGCCAAACTTGGCACACTAGGCAACTCAATCATAACATGGGCATCTAAGACACACATTATAACATAGTAATAGACTATGTACACTGGGTGTACAGAGTAATTGTAAAATACAAAAAAGATGTGCTGCTGACGAGTATAAAAAAACAGCATGCTAATAGCAACTTCTAAATGTAATTTCTGCCTTTTGTCTTTAGAGAGCATGTCATCACTATGTCATCACTATGTGCCGGAAGACCTTGGCTTCCATTACCTCTAAGCTAACGCAAATGATAGAAGCACATTTTTCGTCTATTTGGACGGGAATAAAGGCTGTCCGCTTCCAGAAAAGCATAGATTCAGAGAAAGGCGGCTTTAAAGTTGGCCATCTGCATTGGATTATATTGAATAAATCGGTGGAAAATGCGCTTAGGCCGGCTTTACACTGCCACTAAAATCTAGCCTGAATCAGATCTGAGTCACATCAAAAGTGGAATCCGATTTTTTTTAAATAGTCTATATCCAGACAGGTCACATACATGTCACATGAAATCCGATTTTGAAAAAACACATCCAGAGGTGGTTTCAAATCCGATCCATATCGGATCTGAGGACTTCTGACCCAGTCTGAAAGCAGCAACCACATCCACCCCATAGAGTTATACGCAAGTCACATGCAAGTCACATCAAACTGACCAAACGTCACTTGCTGCGCAACCCGAGCGCGGAGCGCCGACGTCATTACAGAGCGCGTTATGATGGTCAATCCCGTTCATTTCATTGAACGGATCATTTAGTTCACGTTCAAATGATTCGTTCATAGCGCGATCGTCCCGTGAAAAACACAATCGCGGGAGCGTTTTACGTCGCGAGTACAGCCCGTCGTCGCATCCTGTCTGCCGGCCGGGCTATTATTAGGGGGAGGGAAAGTGTGAACGAAAGTGTGAACGATCCTTTTCAGGGATTTGAGCGAATCGTTCACGAGTCATGCTAATGATTTGATTCTTTATGAACGAATCACTCATGAACGACACATCACTTTAATGATTACAGCACATATTACAGTGCGCTGAGCACATGAGAAAAACAAGAGAGGAGAGAAAACACGTGAGCTAAATAGATAAAACCAGAGAGAAGAGCGAAACACAAGAGTAAAGAAAAGAAGAGAGAAAAACAATATTGTAATGTGTGTTTGTTTTTGTTGTTGCGGCTTGTCTGTTATGCCGCATTTCCTGAGCATAACGTAACGTCATGACGCCGACGTCATTACCACGGTAACCAAATCTGGTCACTTGCAAATGCAGTGTGTAAAGTCGGGCCAAAAGATCAGATTTGAAAACCAAATCGGATTTGGGCTGGATTCGACTGCAGTCTAAATCCGGCCTTAGCGATCGCGGTAAACAACGGCGGCCCTCGGACCACCTACAGCTTCAATAATCAGCTCATGGTAAGGACCAAAGCATTGCGTTGCTAGCCGACAAAAAAGAGCCAAACTAGTTCGGGATCGGCACTCCGGATTGCGTCGCTAGCCGACAAAAAGCCGAACTAGTTTGGCTTTTTGGCACTCTAAGGGTCAATTGTTTGAGCAAAATTCAAATTGACTATCTCAACTTGATAGAGCATCTAATTGATGGCAGAAACACAAAGATTATATGTATTTTTTTTTCATTAGAAATGAATTCAGGTAAAAAGGGGTAGCATACAATAGACTGTGGATTTGTCCTTGGTTGTCCTTTCCTCACGCACCGCTGCATTATGTATGACAGACTTCAATGGCAACCACTAAATGTAAGAAGATACATGCACTGGCTTCAAGTGCTATTCAAATGTATTTATTTCAGTTATCCCCAATACCTTAAATGTTTTTTTTAGTTCCCATTCCTTCAATACAACGTTCTACTCAGGTTTTCTTAACTGTTGATTTAGTTAATAATGAAAATGGTAAACATGCCTTTTCTTTCAAAGCTTCCTCAAATTGGAATCATTTACCGGTTAACATTAGATCCGCTTACACTTTTTAAAAAACGTGCACTGTCTTTTTACTTTTATTTATAATTTTACTTATTTTCTAATATTGTTTTGAACATAACATTTTTCTCAATATGTGATATATTATAGGATTTATGCCATCTTAAGATTGTGATGTTTGTCAAGGTTCATAATTGCGACCGTCAGGTCGCACTTACTATCAAAACCTCCACAAACTGTGCGTCAGTCTGTCTTAGTGGAGTTCTTTGTACATGCAATTTTTAGTTTTCATTGTCAATTCGTGTTAAAGTTTATTTTTCACTTCCAATTTGTAGATTATGGTCTATAGAACAATTTTGGTTCGAGTGTCAAGACAGTAGATTGAAGAAAAATATATGTTTTGCCCTATTTCTAAAATGAACAAAATCGGAATTGTGTTTTTTGAACAGTGTCTTAGTTTTCCCACAATTGCTGTGTAATATATATTTTTTATTGCTATATCAAGTCAATACTGTGTGGGGAATCAATTGGAGTCAAATATTTGTTTTGAATATTATGATATTTCACACAATGAGACAATAACATGGTTATTACACTCATAACAATATGGTTACATTTTTTCCTGTACCACAATATAGTGCCATTGACTTAAACAACTATTAGAACAATATTCTAACAAAGACAAAATAAATCTAACACCTATATACAGTCTGCTCTGGTCTAGCTAGTTCTCACAAGTAGGCCTACATTTGCACAGATGTGTGCATTTCAACTTTTCCTTCATGTAACTGCACCGAGTGCAGGTTGGCATACAAGCACTTTTACAAGACAGTGCACTTCACATTTTAATATATCCTTGGCAAGGGGCAGAGTGGTCCAAATGGGACCACTAATCCCATAATCAGTGGGACTGTGGACGGGCATCATGGACCTGAATGAACCAGTAAGACTCCCTAATCGGGAGATAAGCGACCGTCATGTCGCATACACAAACTTTAGAAGGCAAAGGTAGCCAATCAGGAGGGAATATGGGAAATGGGACTGATCCATGTTGATGACATGACTAGAGATACTGTGTACCGCTTTGTGTGATTCTAAGGCAGAATCTGTTGGAGCAGTGTCCAAAAATGTGTTTTGCAAGAATCGGGCTCATGGTGGCACTAGAAGAGGGCCATGTGAGAAATGAGGGGTGGAGGTTGTGGTTTTGCAGCCAAGGAGTGTGTGTGCAATGTTTGGCATGGATCGGGGCAACGGTGGCGGAGATATGAGTAGGGCAAAAGTTTGACGTGTGACTGACAGACTGACAGCCGGTGGAGGTTTTGATTGAAAGAGTACTATACACATATGCAGATACATACGTGCTGTTGCCCAGGCACTTGCTTGGAAGACTGTTCAGATGTTGATCCAAAGCATCAGTTGCGGGGGTTCTTTCCATATCCCTAGTTTTCTGTGAGAATTGTGTCATTCAAACACAATCAACATCATTGCCCTCGTTTGAGTCATCAGGGTACAGCCTACAGACAAAGTTTGTCACCACTTTTTTCAGCCTTGGAGATGCTTATGTTGAAGTGTCGGCGAGGGTTACAGATTCCTACATGAGTGATGGCACTTTGCACATCACCTTGCAGCAGGATCACTTACCCTTGAATTTGAATGACGATGCATGTGCTGTCTGAACCAGTGAATGCATGGATAGAGCCATGCCCTTGCATGTTGTCATGCCCAGGTTTGTGGCGATGGTATTCTAGGAGATCATTCTAGTAGTCTTTACAGCTTTGAAGGAGATCCAGATTTCCACAGCTGATACTAAACCGGATTCGGCATGCCATCGACCCTCACTTGAGGGAATACCAAAACAGCTTTCGAGAGGAGAGAACCACAGTAGCCCAGATCTTGGCCTTGAGAAGACTGATCGAGGAGGTGAAGAGGAACAACCTGACGGCTGTATTGTGCTTTATTGACTTCAAAAAGGCTTTTGACTCAATACACAGAGGCACCATGGTGAAGATCCTGAAGGCCTACGGTGTCCCTCCCAACCTACTCCGGGCAATAGAGACCATGTATGCAGGAACACGGGCCAAGGTGGTGACCCCAGATGGCAACAGTGAGGAGTTTGACATCCTGGCTGGGGTACTGCAAGGAGACACCCTAGCCCCCTTCCTCTTTGTCATAGTCCTGGATTATGCGGTCAGGAAGGCCATCAGTGGACAAGAGCAGGATCTTGGCCTCAAGACGGCACCCTGCAGTAGTCTTGACAGACCTAGACTAGGCGGATGACATCAGCCTACTCTCCAACCAATGCCAAGAAAACTGAGGTGATCACCTATAAGATCCTCTCAGAACATCCACCTTTCACAACAACAGGAGGCACTGCTCTGAAGGGAGTCAAGGACTTCAAGTACCTGGGCTCATGGGTCAACTCTACAGAGCAAGATCTTTAAGTGAGGAAGGCACTTGCATGGAGGGCCCTTAATGGCATGGCTAGTGTATGGAACTCCAACCTCCCCCGACAAACCAAACTCAGCTTCTTCTATGTGATGGTAGAGTCTGTTCTCCTATATGGCAGTGAATGCTGGACCTTGCTCTGCAGAAGTCTCTAGACGGTGCTACACCAGAATGTTACGTGTAGTGCTCAACATCAGCAAGAGTTCACATGTCAGCAACAAGAATCTGTATGCTGGAATATTAAGGGTGAGCGATAAAATAGAAGCCAGGAGAATGAGACTTGCAGGACACTGCCAAAGACAACAAGAGCTGCCAGCCAGTAAACTGGTGCTGTGGGAACCAACACATGGGCACCGGTCACGAGGACGTCCCACAATAACATATGTGGATGTACTCAAGAAAGACGCAGGAGCGCAAAGCACCAGCGAGCTGGCCGGATGTATGGAAAACCGGGATGACTGGAAGCGACGATGGAAGGCTCGCCTGAAGACGACCTAGACTAGAGAGAGATGGCCGCATTCAGAGCTTGGATATGATGAAAATTACACAGAAGCACTACAACAACATCTGTGTCTCCAGTATGCACCATCCCAAGTGATGATGTTTGGAGGGCATATAGAAGATGTAGGCCTACTAGGACACAAGTGTCAGCTTCCTCATGGTTGCATTGATCCATTGTTGGTGGACTGTTTCCAACGTGGTGGACTTGATCAACTGCAGTAATGTAGACATCCTTGTCATCTGGAAACTGTGAATCTGTTAACTTACTTGAAAGGAATGAGTACAGCTCCTTCTTACTTAACAGCTCCTTCTTGTTGTCAATGTTTGCCAGAAACTTTTGCCAATTTCAGTACTCCACCATCAATAACAAAAGTCATACACAATTGGCACAACTAACTCCTCCTGAACAGAAACCTCCTCAACAGAAATCACATCCAGGCTCTGAATGTGGCTGCGGAAATCTGGATCTCCTTCAAAGCTGGACAGATTACTAGAATGATCTCCTTGAATACCATCACCACAAACCTGGGCATGACAACATGCAAGGGCATGGCTCTATCCATGCATGCACTGGCTCAGACAGCACATCGTCATTCAAATCCATGGCAGGGTAAGCGATCCTGCTACAAGGTGATGCGCAAAGTGCCATCCCTCATGGAAGAATTTGTAACCCTCGCTGACACTCCAACACAAGCATCTCCAAGGCTGAAAAAAGTGGGCAATGATGTTGATCATGTTCGAATGACACAATTCTCACATAAAACTAGGAACGTGCAAAGGATTCCCCCCCCCCCCAACTGATGCTTTGGATCAACATCTGAACAGAAGCGTCTTCCAAGCAAGCGCCTGGGCGAGAGCACATAACTATGTATCTGCATGAATATGTATTGTAGTACTATGTCATTCATTCATTCAGGTCCATGATGACCGTCCACAGTCCCACGGATTATGGGATTAGTGGTCCCATTTGCACCACTCTGCCCCTTGCCAAGGATATATTAAAGTGTGGAGTGCACTTGTAAACGTGCTTGTATGCCAACCTGCACTCGGTGCAGTTGCATGAAAGAAATGTTGAAATGCACACGTCTGTGCAAATGTACTTGTGAGAACTAGCTAGACCAGAACAGACTATATATATTAGATTAGAACGTTTATTCTTTGTTAAAATATTGTTCTAGTAGTTGTTAAAGCCAATGGTACTATATTGTGGTACAGTTAAAACAAATGTAACTGTATTGTTGATGTTGAGTGTAATAACCATGTTATTGTCTAATTTGTGTGAAATATCAGAATATACAAAACAAATATTTGACTCCAGTTGATTCCTCACACAGTATTGACTTGATATAGCAATAGAAAAATATATTGCACAAGCAATTGTGGGAAAATTAAGACATGTAAAAAAATCTTAATTCCGATTTTGGTTATTTGTGTTAATAGGGTAAAATATATATTTTTCTTCAATCTGCTGTCTTGACTCGAACCAAAATTGTTCTATAGACAATAATCTACAAATTGGAAGTGAAAAATAAACTTCAACACAAATTTGAAATGACTGAGTGTCCAGGCACCCCACTTATCTGTCACACCTCACACGTCACACTATTGCCCTGCTCATATCTCCGCAACCGTTGCCCCGATCCATGCCAAATTTTGCACACACACTCCTTGCCTGCCAAACTACAACCTCCAAGGACCCCCAGAGCTCCAGGGACCCCCAGGTCCCTGGGAGACCCCCAGATGTAAAAAATGACCAAATGTGCAAAAATGACCAAATGAACACCCCAACGGGGCTGCTCACAGGGAATTCCCGGGGACCACCGACTCCTGGTGCTCCAGAACGGATGCCAAAGTGGTGGCTCCCCCAGTGGAGGACCCCCTCCACTGCAGCTCACATAAAATGCCGTAACTCGGGCTAGGAGCGTCCGGGAGAGCCGGGGCCAGTACCTATTCGTCCGCCAAGGCAACGCGGAGACCCCACCCCTCAGTTCTCACATGGCCCTCTTCTAGCGCCACCATGAGGCAGATTCTTGCAAAACACATTTTTGGACACTGCTCCTACAGATTTTGCCCTAAAATCACACAAATCGGTACACACTATGTCTACACTCATGTCATCAACATGGATCTGTCCCATATAGCGCCACCATCAGGCCGATTTTTTGAACCACATTTTTGGACACTGCTCCTACACATTTTGCCCTAAAATTACGCTGCGACCTGACGGTCGCTTATCTCCCGATTAGGGAGTCTTACTGGTGCTATTGTGTATGTGTATGTGCTATGTATGTGTTTTTGTTCTGTCCATGTATTTTGCCTTGTCTACTCTGCATACAAACAATTGTAACATGTATTTATGAAGGGACCCCCAAAAAAGGTCACACCACAGTGATAGCCCTACCCCTGACCCATCAGGGATATGGACACCTGGTGTGGACATCAGGGATCTCCATATATGGGCATAAAAGGGATTGTTCCCCTGGCATCACAGGGATCTCCATATCTCCATATATGGGCATAAAAGGGATTTGTTCCCCCTGGCAACACAGGGAGCTCAAGGCATCATTAATATTGATGACATCAGGGAACTTCATACATGGCATAACAGGGATTCTGTTAGTGTGACATCACAGTGAAGCCAGAGTGTAATGTCAGAGCGGCAAACCCAGTCTGGTAGAGTGGTTTACCTGACAACACAGTGACATCAGAGCATGATGACATCACGATGACACATTTTTACGGTCTACGCCGGGTTTGCCCATAGACCGTAAAATTGTGTACACTCTAGTGTTGTCAAAAATATCGGTATATCGATAAATACCGTTACTGAAAAAATCCATTCGGTACAATACGACTTTTCCGTAGTATCGGTAGTATCGATAATAAGTTTTACAGTTCGGTACGGCCATGCAAGCTGGAGCGTTCCCAAGCTGTGGCGGCTTATTTTCTCTTTGTTTTCTTTAACTCTCGACCACAACAGGTCCGCTCGCTCAAATAAATAACTCCATCTCATTACAGTTCATCTGAACAAAAACAACGATGCGAGCTGAACGGGGCTATAGTGTTCCGTCTATCTCTCTCACTCTCTCTCTCCCCGTCCGTCCGTCCGTCCCTCCCTCCCTCATCCCTCCACACACACTCTGACTCTCTCTCACACACACACACACACACACAACGAACTGCAGCTACAGTGCTTTCCGATGTTTCCTCCCTGTTGGTAGCCAGCCACACATATCCACTACATAATGCATGTAATCATGAGCAGCATGTGTCCACTGCAGCCTGCTTGTTTAGCGTCCTGTGCTAGTCTGATCACCCTATGTTGCCAGGTTTTGTTTTTGAGAGAGAAACAAGCAACCAGGGGGGTTGCTTGTTGATACTGATGACAGTATAAAAACAGAAAGGATTGCCAAGCCAATTTCACCAGCATATTAATAACAATAATAATGATCGTAATAATAGTTAAATAATAATAATAATACATATTATAACAATAATATATTAATTCATGAATTTATATATTTTTTTAATATCATTTTTGGGGACGGATTACATTCATTTGGGGACGGTTAAATTTGAAGTTTAGGACGGTCCTGGGACGTTGGTGAAAAAAGTTAGTCTGGAGCCCTGGCCTTTACAGTGTGACAATCTGAGGCTTTTGAATATGCACACTACCTCAATATTTACTTTACAATTGCAATGCATGCCATACACTCACTGTTACTGTGAAAGAAAAATATTACTGTGAAAGAAAGTGTAGTTATTTCTTCCAGACAGTTGATAGTTCATTTTTTTTTTTTTTATTTAAATAAAAATACATTTTTGGACTAAATTCTCCGTGGTTGCGTGGTATCGAAAATGGTATCGAGTATCGAAATATTTCAAAATATCGTATCGAAGTTGAAAATCCAGTATCGTGACAACACTAGTACACTCACGACTTCACGTCTGCACGAGAACACGCTGTGACATTTCTCATGTTAAACTGTGACCTTCGGGCGCAATAAAGAAACTTGACTCATCAGCAAATTGAGCTTAGTCACAGCTGAGCTGCAGCTCCTAATCAGCACTGCATACGGCTTGTCTTGATTCGTTCGTACTTTGGGGTTATATTACTGTTATGATAAAAAGAACTGGTGTTCTGAACCAAGCTGGACCCAGTCCCAGTTGACGATAATAAAAGTCATGGATAACAGATTACATGTAACGTCATTACGTAATCAGATTACACAAAAACTGTAACTTGTAAAGTCTTAGGTTACATTTTAAAACATGTCCATGGATTACAGTAAGGCAAGGTTAGTACGGGGGTTACATGCTGGATTACATTCTTCCTTTCCCCTCGTCGATTTTACAAATTAGTTATAATAACGCCAAACAATAAAATAATCACGTTGAACCGGCGTAAAGAGAAGCCTACTCCTCTCTGTAACACACAGACGCACACACAAAGCCACGCCCAGAGGTGGAAAAGGTACTCACATTTGGCATTTTGCATCATATGATGCATCGTGATGATGCATTTTGCATCATATGATGCATCGCGATGATGCATGCAAAATGCAACACTAGTCATGCTGAAATACTAAAATATCTCAAAACACAGATTGAACATAAAAAAGAACTCAGGAATGTGTTGATCGTGTCCCAAACAACAAAAAAATAAGATCTGGTTGTCCCAGAGGTGAAGTTGCCCTTTAAGTAAAAGCAGGCTATCAATACTGCACTGTAGATGTGCTCTGCTACAAGTAAATGTCCAGAATTCAAAATGTACTTGAGTACAAGTTGATGAAAGTATTGGCATCACAATGTACTTAAAGTACCAAAAGTAAAAGTACTAAATGTTTGAAAATAGCAGATCTACAAGCACACAACGCATTGCGACACGTTGTGAGCTTGTAGATCTGCTATTTTCAAACTGTAGGCACACTTAAAATTTTCGTAGAAATTCTCTTTTGGTGTTATAATATTATGGCCAATAAATTTATTCTTTGGCCGGCAAAATATAATCCTGACGGCCAGCCCCAAAATTGCCTATAGCGGAAACCCTGACTGTCCTTGTGTTGTGTTGCCTTCCTACTGTATATAAATTACACACACACGCGCGCACAACAAGGTTATTATAGTAGACTAAAACTAACAAAAAAACAAAAACTAGAATGGAAAAACATTGTTGTTAACTGAAATAAAAATAAAAACTAAGCTTAAAAAAAAAACTGTTAACAAAACTAACTAAAATAAACTAAAATTATAGAGAAAATCTCCTTAGTTTTCGTCTTTGTCAATTTATTTTGGAACCACTGGCTTGGTTATTAGAGTGTATAAAAGCCACCAGTTGGCGAGGTTAAAGAGAGAGGTTGTATGTCTCAACATTCCTGCCAATCTCCAAAATATGATGTTTTGTTGATTTTTTCCGGAGCTTTTTTAATCTCACCACTGACAATTACCCCATATTACGTAAAAGACTAAAACTAATCAAAACTAAACTAAAACTAAGCATTTTCAAAAAAATAAAAACGAAATGAATCTAACAACCCCACTTTAAAAACTAATTAAAACTAAACTGCAATTGAAAACAAAACCTCAAAACTAATCAAAATAAAAACGAATGAAAAAATCCAAAACTATTATAACCTTGGCGCACACACACACACACACACACACACACACACACACACACACACACACAGTTACTACCTGCAGTGCACGGTGATGGGTCCATCTTGGCCAAACTGTTCCTTTGTTTTATGAACCTGTCCAATGAAGTCGATGAAGCCCTCCCCAGTCTTGGGAACGCCCTGCTCAGGCCAGTCAGTGAACTGGAACTGCCGAATCGTTCTGGACTGCCCATCCTTAGACAAAAAACAAACAAACATTGGGCCTCATTCACAGAGCTGTTTGTAAAATTCTGCTGTCATTTTTGTGTTGTTTGCAGCTAAGTATAGACTAGGGGCCCTAGTCTAGGGCTGCATGATATGGAAACAATTTCATATCTCGGTATTTATGGCAAATATTTTGATATCGATACGATACAGACACAGACCAAAATGTGGCCAAAATGATTCTGAGACACAGACCGAGTAGACAGGGAAAGGCAGAAACACGAATCGGCGCCCATGCTCAGAGTTAAATGAACGCAGAGGATTTAGTAGTAGCCGGGGACCCAATCACCAAAATGGGAGGGGACCTGTGATTTTCTGCCGTACTTTTTATTTCGGTTTTATCTATTAGTTTGGTCATTAAGGTCCACAGAATGAGAGGCCTGCTCTGCCAGAAACATAGTGAAAAAAAGTTATGGCCATTTGTATATTCACTGTCCCATTGACTCCACTAGAAATATTTAAAAAAAGGGGAAAAAAAAGTCTGCTTTAATTAGCATGTGAGGGGTCAAACTAGGGGTTCTTCATGATTCTGAATACATTGCAAGCATTTGTTTTGCATGAAAAACATTCCTTGGGCTAGATTTTGGCCCCCCAAAACTGAGGAAAGTGATGAGTCATCACTTTTTTCCACTTTTCACAGTTCTGGACTGCCGAAAGTTAACCCAAGGAATGTTTTTCATGCCAAACAAATGCTTGCAATGGATTCAGAATCATGAAGAACCCCTAGTTTGACCCCTCACATGCTACTTAAAGCATTTTTTTTTTTCTAGTGGAGTCAATGGGACAGTGAATATACAAATGGCCATAACCTTTTTTCGCGATGTTTCCGGCAGAGCAGGCCTCTCATTCTGTGGACCTTAATGACCAAACCAATAGATAAAACAGAAATAAACAGTACAGCAGAAAATCACAGGTCCTACCCTATTCCTTGAGCTTTTGGGCTTGTGGGTACCCGGGTATAGCGTGGTACAATAATAAAACACAAAAACATACCCTGGCGTCGGTGACCTTAAATTCTCGTAGGATGTACTGAGGCATGTTGTATTCAGCCATGGGATCCACCACAAAGTACTGGTAACGCGCAGAGCGCTCCGCGGGCCAGTACTGATGACACTTCTCCTGAAAAATGCCAAAAAAAAAAAAAAAAAAAAAACAGTTCATCAATCATAATGTTACATAACACAGCGGTTCTCAAACTTTTCTCTGACATTTTAAAGCCCATCGTGGCTCACGCATGGACGTAGAGACCAAGCCCTGATCGTCATGTTCCTGTGTTTACATGGGTTCGGGCAGAGCGACTTATTTAGCTTCCTACAACTACACCAACATTCAGATTTCACAAACAAAGTGCTTAATAAAGTCTCACACCTGTCTAAATACGGTACGGCATTCTATAATTACCCGGATCCTCCGTGTTCTTTAACAACTTGGGTGCCAAACTCGTTCAGTAACGAGTTAAGGCCACTAGGGGTCACCCTGCCAAAAGGAGTTGTCTCGAGACAACAAAGGGTTAACTTTACAGCGTGCTGCGTGCATGCTGTGACCTGTGAATGACCCTAGTCATACGTCACCCCGTAGCACAGAGAGAGAGAGAGAGAGAGAGAAAATGGATGCTCTAGGCTGCATTGATTTCCATTCTACTCTGAAACATAAAAAGGGCTTTATCTATGAATGAGGTGAAAAGAACGGCAGGGAAGCAGAGATCTGATTGTTTTCACGACGACACTTTATCGCGATGGTCGGCCGCGGTTTGGATTTTAGTTTCGCGAGCGTTTGTAAACAAATGGATTTTCTTCCTCAATCGTCAGTGGACACCCACGTGCACACACACAAAGCTTCCGAGGCTCTTCAAAATAAAGCGTGAGTGAACGGCGGCAGCAGCAACAGCTAGAAATGTTAGAAACCTGAGCATCCAATGTGAATTATATGAAAAACAGTCAAAATCTATCTCCTCCTGGGATTTTCGCGTCACGTGCGTGAAACCTTTTTTACATGAACTTTGGACCAATACGGTCAAACTGGTCGTTTTTCTTTTAAAGTGAAACATTATTTTTTAATAATTCACTGAATATTGCAGTTTCATGCAAATTATTCTTCTGCCTCTAAATCATACATGCAAAGTGACACGTTCATGGCATTTGGCAAATATGTAGAGGGTTAGTCCAAATATCACTGAAAGCAATCAAACTCAAACTTTAAAGGGGCATAAGTCATGCCTCGTTTCGTTTGAAGACATGCAACTTGCTTACACGCGTGCCTTGACTCAAGCAGAAGACATCTGTGTCTTTGTTAAGTAAGCTCCGCCCTTCGATTTTCCGCCATTTTGAGCAGTGTGTAAAACGCTTAAACCCGCTTTTATTCGTCACGTGCACAGAACTTTTTCTACATGTACTTTGGACCAATATCTAAAGATCTGTCAGATCGGATTTCTTTTTTAAATTGAAACATGCTTTTTTAATAATTCAATGAATATTGCAAGTTTTATGCAAATTATTCTTCTGCTTCTAAAACAAACATTTAAAGTAATATTTTCTCACTGTGCAGAGCTGTGCATAGCTCACCTGGTAAGGCCTTTGTCATCATTCCAGAGGTCCCCGGTTCAAGCCTTACCTCATGCACTTAAAATGCATTTCACAAAATATAGCCGTGAAAACCCTGGTATTGCAACCAAACATGGCAACCCAACCAAACATGGCAACCTTGTTAAGCAAGAGAGTATAAATAATGGTTGAGGTGAGGCCACTTCCTCCTCACTCAGTGTTTTTGGAAGCATGGTTGATGCTGCTGGTTGCTGCCTTCAGTGCCTATATAGGCTATACATACTCAACGGTGAGTTAACAGTGCTATGATTTATTGTCAATGGCTTGGTTGGTTGGTTTTGCTAAAATATGTTGAAATGGGTCTGTTAGATTGATTTAGCAAAAAGGCTGACTTTAACATGGGATTTCCTCATTTTGCTAAAACGCTACAATATGTGTACCATGTATTTGAAACCTTTAGTTACTAGTTACTTTGCAGATATAAATTATAATATTATAAAATATAGATTAAAAACACATTGCCAGCCAAATTAAAATATGAATATGCGCTAATAACGCCAGGAAATAGCTATATATTATCATCATGATGGGGTCTAATTACATAGCCATGATGATATACCATACCACAAAATGACCACTAGAGTGAGCCATCGTAACACTAAAACCATAGACCTTAGAAGAAGCCATGTTAAAATCATGTTTGAAGGATGGGAAAGTGACGTCGCTCCATTGACTCACAATGGGAGCTCCGGCGGGCCGCCATCTGAGCTCAATACTGTTCAATTTGTGCTTGATCGTCTAAAACACCATCGGTATGGGCACCGGAACGTACACAGACGCCACACAGAAAGTTTCCGAATCAAAATCCGACCTAGTGAAGCTGCGTAGGGTCGGATGGTTTGCATTGAGCCTAGCGGCTAGCAGAAGCTAATGTAAACAGGAAGGCCTGGTTTAGCAGTGACTTCATAATCGTATCCTTTTTTTCACGGTTTACGTGTTGTTACTAGCCGAAGGTAAGCTAACCATTTCGCTCCGTCTATTAACCCAAATAAAAGCTTAAACAATGCTCTTATATAAAAGTCGATTAAAGTCGCTTGGCAGGGAAGTCCATAGTGACATAGTCGACCTCAAAGTCGAACGGCGCTGATATTGTTAACCACTTTAGCCCTATTTTAACCATGGCTCTTTGAAAATAGCCTATCTACAAGCTTACAATGCGTCATATCGCAACTCGTTGTGAGCCATTTTCAAACATTTTGTACTTTTACTTTTGGTACTTTAAGTACATTTTGGTACCAACACTTTCATACTCTGTCTTACTCAAGTACATTTTGAATTACGGACATTTAACGGAGATTTCTAAATGTGAGTGCTTTTTCCACCACTGTTTGTGACATACCCGGCCCATCTCGCGTAGTTTGGTCAACATCACCACGATGGTAGAGTTGTGCTCCCACAGCATTCTCCAGAAGTCCTCTGTGGTCTCTGCTAACGGACCCTGGCTTGCCATGTATGCTTTCTGTTGCCTGGGAAGCCAACAAAAACAACAACGTTTAATACTGGGTGAAAAGAGAGATTATCTGACATATACTGGTAGAGTATATGACAGTTTATTTACAGATATACTGGGCATATACCGACATTATTGGGTATATACCTTTTTAGGGATATTCTGGCATATTCCTCTGTATTCAGTGATAATCAGTGATATACTGCCCCCAGCTAGACAAAGGCACACCAGGGGGTCTAGTTCATTCCTTTGACCTACAAATTGACTATTTGTTTAAAGAAAGGGGAGGAGGGCAAACAGCCCCCCTCCCAAAAAGACAAATTTTAGTTTGCCTTGTATAAAGGGCTTAATTTGCCTTAACTCACATTTTCAAGTAATTACAATGTTGTAAAAAGTAGAAACTTGCAATCTCATGTACTATAATGACATTCAATGATGACTAATTAGAAACAGTTGTATGATACAATACGTCTTTATTTTTGAACATCATAAGAGATACAGTATAGTATTGTACAGTATTGTATAGTACAGGAATGGCATGCACATTGACTGGAACCTCATTTGGTCTAAGTCAGGGGTCTTCAACGTTCTTCGCGCCTATAAATGCCTTCGAAGCGTCCCTGTTGCGTTATTTAACCACTTGAACCGTCAATACTTAATAAATTTGACCTTATACTCTGTACTTAGTTTGTTCTTTTTCTCCTCTACAACACACCTCTTTGCTGAAAATAGCCGATCTACAAGCTCACAATGTGTTGCATCATGACGCATTGTGAGCTTGTAGATCGGCTATTTATTTCAAAGTCTACTGTACATAAAACAGAAGCTGTTTCTGATCTGGGTTCAGACAACACCATGACCAACACCAAGTACAGTAGCTCAGACCAGGCAGTTCCTTTATTCTGTCTTAACCAATCACGTTCCTTATCAGTGTGAAAATGTGACCAATCAGGTTTCTTGCTTCAACCTTTTGAATTCAAACTGCCTTGCAGTCTGGCTCTCGGGCAGACAGTAGTAGCCTAACTGCTTGCTGAAGAAGACAGAGAGGAGAAGTGTTACCTAAATTAATGGATCATTTTCAAACTGTTTGGTAAGTTGCAACAAATATAATTCTATGTAAGTAGTCTATTATATGTTAGAGACAGGTAATAGTAGAGACATGTAACCATTTCTCAAAGCATAGCAGCTAACTAAAAAAGGGGTTTGTTTTGTTTAAGGGGGACAAACATTGTTGATTAGATTAGATTAAATTAGGTTGTATTGCTTGTTGTTCTCAACATCATATTGTCTGTATTTATCTAGTGACCATTTCTTTCAAACCGTGGACTGGCCTTTTTAACAACTTTTATGGGTTTTAACCACTTAAACATTGCATTGCATGTGGGTCAATTTTTTATTGTGTCTCTGCACCAAGTTAAGAAGAAAGTTAAGAACTTATTGGTGAATGAGGCCCATTGAGAGTAAGTTAAAAGGAACTGTTTGTAAGACCTTTGTGTTCCTGTAATAATTCTAATTTAACAAATTGTTTAACTCACTTAAGCTCTTTTAGACAGTTAGCAGATAGTGACTGTCCCCTTTGTCACTGTAAATGTAAATGGCCACTGCTAGGTGGGGGTGGGGTGACTTTACTGGGCCAGTCAACTAACATTGTTCTCATTAACAGTGTCTGTCTGTTCTCCATATGACCTGTATGTGTCCACCAAATGCGAGGAGGCCTTTATGCTTAACTAACTTTGTGAATCATTCTCATTTGTTAAAGGAATCTGTAATACAACTCGGAAAACAACAAACACAAACTATCCCCACAAGAAAGGTAACAATTTGTTCTATGTTGTTCTTTCACATATTGTAGTAAAAAGACACATTAGCTAGGTACATAGGATATTTGAATTGGGTGATAACACCTTTGAACTTTAAATAGATTGTGTTTGTAGATAAACAACGAAATAAATCCTAATTGCATTTTCCTTGAATTTTAAGCTGCCTGCAGGACCCATTTTGAGTCTTTGAAAAGGAGCCATCGACTGGACCAGCCAGAAAATGCTCTCCGCAAAAAGAAATTGACTATGTCAATGAATCACAGACAGAGAAAGACCAGGGTAAGTTTGGAACTGTTTGTTTTTTGCTGTTGTTATTATGTTTTACATGTTGTATCAATGTAATAATGGTAATTAAATACATACAATTAATTGCTATTCTATGTTTTACAGTTGCTGACCACCAGGATTGCATATCTGGAGACAGATGAAGAAAGAGCTGTGTGGTCGCATGCATGCTGGGAGCTGATGTCAGACGAGGAGGATGCTGAAGTTGACTGGCGCGCGGTGTGGATCGTCTCACCTCCTCCGGAAAGAGATGCTCAACTCTCCGCTCTCTGCAACGTGCTCCAGGAGAGGAAAAAGAGTGACCCGCGATGGCTTCATCAACACCACCGCATGCACCGAGACGCACTGGGAGAGCACCGCCCATTCATGGCTCTCTTAAACAGTACCATGACTTAAATGGTTATGTTGTCCAGTTTGGACGGAGAGGAAATGGGGAGCGATATCAGCCAGCGATACACTGCACAGAACTGCTCATTTTTGTAATTATTGTCCCCTTTGTGGGAGCAGAACTGTTGTCAGTTCCCTTTTTTTTTAACAATTTGTTGTTTCTTCTACAAATGTTTTCTGAATGCTACATACTGTGAAGTTGAATATTAATCTGTTGCACATAGAACACACTGTGAAGATGTTTACAAAAGTTAAGTACAGTAGCCTACAGTACAGTAGCAACTACTGGAAAAAATATGCTGTTGGCGTATAGAATATGTCAAACTGTTTGCACATATACATCTGAGGATGCTCTTTTCTTTTCCTGTTGCTCTTTTGCCTTTTGCACTCCTTTATTTTTTACGTCTTACTACTATTTACTATTTACACCTTTTTAGATTATTATTATTTTTAGATGTTTGCTGTTATTATTTTGTTTTTTGATATACATAACCCCCCCCAATGTGGAAGGGGGGTCCACGAATACCCCCCCCCCCCCCCCCCCATAACCCCCCCCCCCCCCCAGTGTGGAGAGGTCACAGATCACAGCCAATCACAGCTGGCTCAGTGCACATGCTCAGTGAAAATGCAGGTACAAGGAGGGGGAAAAATCCCTCCCACCAGTGAGAAATCCTGGGACTAGAGAGGTGTGATTTCTGACAGCAGCCACAGCAGGGGTTCACGCATACTTAAGTAGTGGTACAAAACGGCTATATACCGAACTGAATACTCCTGAATATCTGGCTGATTACCTCTGATTATGCCGGTTTATTTACTGAATATACTGTCATAGAATGTAGTATACTGGCCCGATAATCTATCTTTTCACCCAGTGAACCACTTTCAACATGTTCTCTCTGTTCTGGTAGGGATATCGTTTATCATGATAAAAAAAACACTCACGATGATCGTATCGGTGAGTAGGTTGGTGCCTTGCATGGTTTCCTCCACCACCGGTGCGTGAATGGGTGAATGTAATGCACAATCTCTCTAAAGCGCTTTGGATAAAAGCGCTATATAAATGCACCATTTACCACCCCCTGGCGGTAGTGGTGTTATAGTGAAGTCTGGCCCTTAACATTAAATAAGCTTTGTCCAATTGCCCGATGAAAGGGCTAGCCAATCAGGGATGTAGGCTTGGGGCACGTGGTGGGTGGTGGCCTGGTTCAGAACCATTCAGCCAATCAGGTGAGTCTGTGTGTATACAAACACAGACATCAAACAGGTCGTAGTCTTTGATGCTTTCATTGACTGACGAGCTATTGACACTTGTATGGCTCAATCAATTACCGCAGCTCACAACCCCTTTGAAGTTCAAAGGGAGCAATTAAGAGCTCTGGCTGACTTCACCAGGCTTTAGCCCGCGCCGCCAGAAATGGAATCTCTCCCTGCAATCCTCGACTCTCTTCCCAAAAACGAAATGTGTGATAGAGGCTGGCACCGGCAGGCAAAATTTGCCGAGCTGCATATCCTGTACCATTTAAACCCTCTATTGGAAAAACGTACTTATGATATATGTACTTGATACCGTTTTTTTCACTCTCTAATAAATCTCTTTGCCAAAAAATAGCCGATCTACAAGCTCACAACGTGTCACAATGTGAGCTTGGAGATATTCTATCTCCGTCCGTGTGTGTGTGTGTGTGTGTGTGTGTGTGTGTGCGTGTGCGTGTGCGTGTGCGTGTGTGTGTGTCCGTCCCATTAGTTTGTTAACAGCTAATCTCCGGTGTTGTTGGCTTGTTGTGCCCAAACTGGGCACACACTATTTGTCTTTTAACATTATTTCAATTTGTCTTGTTTAAACGCACTTTAGAGGTTTGCTCCAATTTCGTTGTTTTTAAACTTGTTTTTTAAACTTATGTAACAATGACAAATAAAGTTTCATTCATTCCTTCATTCATTCATTCATTCATTCATTCATTCATTCATTCATTCATTCACTCCCTGGATGCCAATTCAGAACAAATTTTTCACATGGCCTTGTTCTAGCACCACCACGAGGCAGATCTTTGCAAGACACATCAAGACACATCAATGACAGACAGGATCTGACAGTTTTCAAAATAAACTGCGACCTACGGTCGCAATGAAAACATTGGTGACTTTAAGCAACGCCACGGCAACGGCAGATGACAACGGTAACCGGAAATGATCAGTGCTCGATAGATAAACATGCCGCCGTCGCAGGGTACAGTCAGACTGGATTTGCGAAACTAGATAGCCAGCACGATATTGCGCTGGCTGTAACTGCATTTCCTTCCATCTCCCGGCTGTTCCTGTGAGCCCCGAGCTGCTAATGGGAGTGTCAACATGGCGCTGATCAGAAGGACATGTAGTTCTTTTGACTAGCGCGATTTGCAGAGAGTGAGACAGATCAAGGAATGTAGCCTACACTACTCAACATGAAAACATATACACGTGCAATAAAAAAAATAAATAATAATATATATATATATAGTAATTCCACAGTAGGCCTATCCAGCAATATGAAAACATTAGTGCACCACCTGAAACTAGGCCCCTTTTTCTTTGTAAATATCTCCTATTTCACTTTATTACTATTATTTATTTTTCCCCAGTTATTTAACTTTTTTGTGGGAGTGAATGGGAGTTTCGAGCCGACGCGAAGGCAGTGTGACTGTCTGTACTACACCAGAAAATCCCTTCCGAAGTAGCGTCTACTACGTCTGCATAGACGTGTCGCCATGGGAACCAAAGCATTAAGCGAAAGGGGTGGGACCCCTTCGCCAACAGGGGCCGCTCTCCATTCCGACATGTCGCCACTCCAAAAAACAATCCTTGGGCTAAAAATGTCCCCAGAAAACGATGGTTTAGTGATGAGTCATCACTTTTTCACAGTTTTGTGGGAGTTTTCTGGGGCCATGGAATGTTTTTTTGTGCAAAACAAATGCTTGCAATGGATTCAGCATCATGACAAACCCCTGGTTAGACCCCTCACATCCTACTTAAAGCAGATTTTCTTTCAGGGTATTTTCCTTCTGTATAGAAAGTCGATGGGAGCCCAACTTGATTTGGCCGCTGTGGGTATTTGCCATGAGCAGATTAGGGTAGATTGTTTATCCTGGCTAGTAGACCTAATTTCCTGTCAGAATCAGTTGAAAAACAAAATAAAAAATAAAAATCCAACCTCTGCCATTTAATTACTGAACTATCCTGGCTGCTCTAGCTGTAACAAGTAGAATAATAACACGTCGACGCATTTCCTCTCAAAGCGGTTAACTTCCAAATAAGAGCCCCCTGTAATATGATCAAGCTATGTGAACTGGTTTTATTTTTAAGTCTAGTACAAGTAGAAGGAGCAGTCCAGCACTCTCATACCGCACCACAGTAACAAACCACAGCTAGTGGTTTGGAACATGCCTTCTAAAAAAAAAAAAAAAAAATGTTATTTCACTCAATACTTCATGTCTCCGGGGAGCCACGGGCCCAAAATTTGAGAGGACCTGTGATGTCATAACATACTTTTTAACACATCGGGTGCCCACCACCATTGTATTGAATCCGGCCCTGCTGCGTCAATGCATGCGTCATGGCGTCACTTGGTCACATGAGCGCAGACAGGATGTTATTGTGTAACTTACTGTATGGACCAGTGTTGATCATAGCTGTTCATTGCCGATCAAAATTTGGACATTTTGCCGCACCACGCCACAGTTTTAGCCATAAAACAAACATCAGAGATAAAGGGCGTTAAACATGGGGAAATGCATTGGAGTATACGGAGAAAAACGGCCGCGCGATGCTCTCAGCGTCGACTTGAAGCGACTAGCGGCTAATGGGCTACATCCAGGCGCAGCCCCAACCTAACGGTGAGATTTAAAGTTAATACTGTAAATACAGTAAACACGTCAACGCGTCGTGGGCCTCCAGAGACATCAAAGAGATTGGCGTGTAGACACCTCGTGGGCACCCGCTGAGTTAATTCGTTTTTTCTATTAATTTGGTCAATAAGGTACACAGAATGAGAGGCCTGCTCTGCCGGAAACATTGCGGGGAAAAAAAGTCCCATCGACGTCACTATACAGGAAAAGAATACAAAAATAAATCTGCTGTAAGTAGCATGTGAGGGGTCAAACTAGGGGTTCTTCATGATTCTGAATCCATTGCAAGCATTGGTTTTGCATGAAAAACATTCCTTAGGCTAGATTTCAGCCCCACAAAACGGTGAAAAGTGATGCAGTTTTGAGAGGCCAAAATCTACCCCAAGGAATGTTTTTCATGTAAAACAAATTCTTGCAATGGATTCAGAATCATGAAGAACCCCTATGTTGACCCCTCACATGCTACTCATCCACTGCTTATGACTAGTTTGACGAGTTATAGTTATAGTGTCCACTCTGCTTATGACGAGTATGACGAGTTTGAAAAAAAAAGAAAGAAAAAAAGGGTTTTGATCTGTGCACTATAAATTACATGGAAGTCTATGGAGACTTATGGCGGGGAGATCCCAAAGAAGGCATATTTAAATGGCAGTAGATGAGTTAAAGCAGATTTATTTTTTGTATTCCTTTCCTATATAGTGAAGTTGATGGGACAGTGAATAAATGGCCATAACCTTTTTTCTCTGCTGGGTGGAAAATATACATACAAATGTGACCAAATCAGCTGGGTCAAATATATACTGTACATACAGAAATGCCAATGTCCCATGGCCATGTAGAAAGTTGTGTCAATCAAATAAGCAACTGTATAAGCAATTATTTTTTAAGTATAAAGGGACCGCTGAGCAGACCAAGTAGGCCAGGGGCCAATTCTGATATCTTCACAAATTGGTACCACCCAAGGTGACTGTACCTTTTTTACATTTTTGTCTTCCTACATGTCCCTAGTTGTGGGCTTGCCTGGAAGGCGAGCACACGTATGTTATCGTCATTATTTATATACTATACTATACTATACTATACTATACTAGTCAGTATCTCCTCAAAACTTTGGCGCGATTCATCTCCTACACGCTTACACCTTTCAACACCATTCAAATTTTTATGTGTTCAGCTTACTGAGGACACGTGTGCTTGTATTTTTCGTTTTGAAATGTTTTGTAGTATAAATATAAAAAAATAAAAATGTTTAACTTTAAGCACCCAATGCATTTCCAATGGGTTTAGTGAGTGGGGACAGAGTGTAGACAGAGGAAAGGGACCCATGTTTATGTTAAGGCGCTGTGGCTGCAATGTTCACACTTCAGATATGCTATTTATATCATTGCGTTCACACAGGTCTGCTCTCTGGTTTGATCCAAATATCTAAGCTGTGTGATGTATAGATTCTGAGTTAAAACTATAAATATCTATACATGTCCCTCTCCACTCTACTGATTAACACAGCTGTGATTAAAGGCCTGTCTGTCATTGGCTGTTCTGTGTTTCTGCAAAGTAACCAAGTACATTTACTCAAGTATATACAAGTACTTGTACCTACAGTACATTTTTGAGGTACTTTTACTCTACTTTCCATTTTTGTTACTTATACTCTACTATAAATACAGCATTTGACAGCTTCAGTTGTTACTTTGCAGCTTTTATTATTAATAAAAAACATAGATGGATCACTTAATACTGTAATCCTATGAAGTTGAATGTGCAGTGTTGTGAGCTTGTAGATGAAACAGTTATGTTTATGAAAAAGCTTTTCATTGGCTATTTATCTGGTTCTCAAAGTGTGGTTCAGGGAAGCCCAGGGGTCCCAGGGGGAGCATTGCTGATTCCCAAAATGTGGTTTGGGGACCCCCGCAGGGGGGTTCTCAAAGTGTATTCACTTCACACACACACACACACACACACACACACACACACACACACACACACACACACACACATATATAATTCATAGATATAGAACACATAGAATATGTACAGTACAGTTAGGTACAGTAGAGTACAGTAAAGTACAGTAAGGTACAATACAGTAAGGTACACTACAGTAGTGTACAGTAAGGTACAGTAGAGTACAGTACAGTACAGTACATTAAGATACAGTACAGCAAGGTACAGTAGAGTACAGCAAAGTACAGTACAATAAAGTACAGTCAGGTACAGTAAGGTACAGTAGAGTACAGTACAGTAAGATACGGTACAGCAAGGTACAGTAGAGTACAGCAAAGTACAGTACAATAAAGTACAGTCAGGTACAGTAGAGTACAGTACAATAAGGTACAGTCAGGTACAGTAGAGTACATTAGAGTACATAAAAGTACAGTACAGTAAGGTACAGTAAGGTAGTCAGGTACAGTAGAGTACAGTACAGTACAGTACAGTACATTAAGGTATACATGTAGTAAGGTACAGTAGAGTACATTAAAGTACAGTACAGTAAGGTACAGTAGAGTACATTATAGTACAGTACAGTAAGGTACAGTAAGGTACAGTAAGGTACAGTAGAGTACATTAAAGTACAGTACAGTAAGGTACAATACAGTACGGTACAGCAGAGTACAGTACAGTAAGGTACAGCAGAGTACAGTAAGGTACATTACAGTACAGTAAGGTACATTACAGTACAGTACAGTAAGGTACAGTAAGGTACAGTACAGTACAGTAAGGTCCAGTAGTGTAAAGTAAAGTACAGTAAAGTACAGTAAAGTGCAGTAGAGTACAGTACAGTACAGTAAGGTACAGTACTGTACAGCACAGTAAGGTACAGTACAGTAAGGTTAAGTACAGTAAGGTAGGGTACAGTACAGCACAGTAAGGTACAGTAAGGTACAGTACAGTAAGGTACAGTAAGGTACAGTACAGTAAGGTACAGTACAGTAAGGTACGGTACAGTACAGTACAGTACAGTACAGTATATACACACACAGGGTATAGCTGCTCAGATTCACCGCTCCACTTCGAACAGGCCGGATTGGACCCTTCAGTAAAATGAAAGGGAGCATTGCCTGGGACCTTGACTGTTTCGAAGGAACAGTATTTCTAGTTTACATTTTGGTATGATAACCCTTTCTGAAACCCAGCTTAATTGATGTTATCAGCCGCTAGAGTCGGTGTCCCATTAACTTTACTATACAGGGGGGAAAAAAAGCTAAAAAATAATCTGCTTTAAGTAGCATATGAGGGATCAAACTAGGGGTTCTTCATGATTCTGAATCCATTGCAAGCATCTGTTTTGCACAAAAAAACATTGCTTGGGCTAAAACGGCCCACACAAAAGTGTGAAAAGTGATGACTCATTTTCATCACTAAACCATAGTCGTGTGCTGGGCACCTGAATAAGCCCGGGAAAAAGAGTTGGAGAGGGCCTCATATAGAGAGAGATCTCTCTCTATAGCGCTGCTGCTACTCAAAGATTTGCCATTTCAGATCATGACAAAGTGACAAGCTCGGCCGCCGGTCTAGTCGGCGCCCTGGCCAACTCGGGAACAATGTAAATAGGGAATGAATGCCCCGCCCTTTAATGCAAACCCCATTATACCTGTTGTCATAGGATCTGTTTTGACCATCTGTTTGCGTGTGTCCATTTATGCCAATATATGGATATATCTGTCTGTCTACGTCCATTTTATGCCCATATATGGAGATGTCTGTAGAACCCGTTTTGACCATTTGTTTGCCTGTGTCCATTTATGCGCGGCCGAGCGTCTAGTCGGCGCCCTGGCCAACTCGGGAACAATGTAAATGTGATAGGGATGAAAGGAGGGTATTATTATTTTTTTCGTTTTTGTATTATTTCTTTATGTATGTAACCCTATCCTTCTGCTGACCAGCTCCAGTGAGGTCTCTGCGTTGTGTTTAGGTGGAATATGGGAATATGGATACCAGGGCAGGAAAGATGGACAAGGAACAAGACGTCCAATGGTGGTTGAGAGGCCATAATACAGAGAAATGCGCCATCTGCTGGCAATCATTTATCACTCCCTTACACCCACCCCGTCTTTCTTTGATGGCGTCTCAGACATCAGATATTACATAAAAGACCCCAAACTCTGTCAATACATCAAAAACCATAAACAACACAAAAGTATGTGTGAGAGTGAATGCTCGTTAACATGTGGATGGGTGTGAGTGTTGCTCAGGGTTAAGATTCCGTCTGGCTCTCTGCCATACGTTCCTGCCCCGTTCAATCTTCTGCTGAGCCGATTCCATAGCTCTTAGCTGACATGTCAGTCTTTTAGGTGGGCGCTTGTCCCTTGGGGGATTCCTGCGGACATGGACTGGAGCAGAGGGGCCATCACTGAACCGAAGGGAATCATCTTCCTTCTGCTCCTCATTGATGGACTCTATAGGTCCTTCCTCTCTGTCTCCGCCTTCACTGTCTTGCCCACTGATTTCCTCTTGTTGTTCCGTGTCACGATACTCCTCTCCGTTTTCTCTCACTCCACTTTCTCCATCCGACCCACCACCCGATGTGCTGGTTTCCTCATCAAACTCCCCTTCTTCGCCCGTCATCTCCGACCCCATGGGGAAGAACATGCACTGGGTGAGAAGGTTTTGATGCATCACCCTTTCTTTCTCCCCATTCTCTGCCCGAACCACATATACTGGGATACCAGGCTGTTTCTTAACTACAACGTAGGGCTGTGATTCCCATCTGTCCCCCAACTTCTGTCTTCCTTCAACCTGACAGACCTTAATCAGAACTCGTCCCCTGGCACAAATGTGCGGCACTTTGCACGGCGGTCATAGTGCTTCTTCTGTTGCTCCTTGGCCTGTACAGAGCTCTTGTTTAGCCTGGTCATAGGTATATTTCAGGCTGTCTCGAAGGCGTTGGACATAGTTGTTGTACTCACAGGGAGGCTCATTTGATGTCGGACCAAACACAAGATCAACTGGAAGTCTAGGATGCCTGCCATACATTAGATAGTATGGGCTGTAGCCAGTGGAGTCATGTTGAGTGCAGTTATATGCATGTGTCATTGTGTCTACATACTCAGGCCAATTGGGCTTCAGGTGAGGTTCCAAGGTGCCCAGCATATTCATCAGAGTTCGATTGAACCTCTCTGTGGTTCCGTTTCCCTGTGGGTGGTAGGGACTGGTATGCGTTTTGGTGATGCAGTGATCTTGCAGAGGTCTCTAACGACTGCACTTTCAAAGTTACGTCCTGATCAGCATGAAGCTTAGCTGGGAACCCGAAGCGGCAGAAGAATTCTTCCACAATACCCTGGCCACGGTAGTTGCCTTCTGGTTCCTGGTTGGATAGGCCTGGCAAACGGGAGAAATGGTCAGTGACCACCAGCACGTTTTCAACCCCACCAGTTGACTTTTCCAGTGTCAGGAAATCAATACAAACGAGCTCCATGGGGGCACTTGTGTGTATACTGACCAACGGAGCTCTGAGGCCAGATGTGGGGGTCTTTCTGAGACAACAGCGTTCACACTGCTCACACCATGCTTTTATATCTTGAAACATCCTAGGCCAGTAAAAGCGTTCTCGAATCAGAGTGAATGTACGTTCAAATCCCAGATGGCCTGATTCATCGTGTAGAGCAGTTTTCACCATCCTTTGCAGTTTCTGGGGCAGCACTAACTGTTCATTGTCTCCACGCTGACCATCCTTGACTCTGCGACTCTCCTCCACTCTTTAAGGAGAAGAGAGACTCGCTCTCCCAAGGTCTCTCTTTCAGTCATACCTGGTTTGGTGTTCAATGTTCTGTAGTGCAGAACTGGTCCTATGTCAGGATCATCCTCCTGTCCCGCTTTGATTTCCTGTTTGGTCATTGAAGGTAGGGACTCAGTTCCAACATCCGTGTGTTGTTCCTGTTGATGCATGGGTAGGCCAGCTCGGGCTGCTTCTTCACCCTGACACCCGACACCGCCATCCTGCACCTGGTCAGGTTCTACCAGCTGTCCTTTGGCTCGTCGCAACCGTACTCTCTGTGGCACGACTGAAGTGCTTTCCCAACATCCTGGTTAGACATTCTAGAGAGAGACTTACGGAACTTACGGAACCATTGCTGTATTGACTTTGACCTCTAAGGAACAATTGCTGTATTGACTTTGAACTCTAAGGACCTTCCAGGAAGAGTGCTCAGGTGCGCCTTGCGGTGACACGCTTCCTAGTTTCTTCTTCGTTTTTTCGCACTGATTTTTGACACTGCACTATTAGGTTGTTAGTGTTGGTAGTTTCTGAGTATTTTTGCTTTGTTTAACAATGACAGTGAGATACTTGTTTGCACTAACTAGCATTGACTGCTATGGTCTCTTTTGCAAGACACTTTATGTATATATACTTATATATTATTCGCCCCCCCTCTATTGATGCACCTTCTCCTTATTGGTACTGTACTGCTCTTGTCTTTGTTTTGTTTTTTTCCCTCTTATCTATCTTTCTTACGTCTCTGTAACTTTGTAAATAACTGTATACTGCTGTGCTACTACTGGACAAACTAAATTTCCCCCTTGGGATAATAAAGGTATCTATCTATCTATCTATCTATCTATAGAGAGCATCCGCGTTGGCATTGCACCTCCCCTGGCGGTAACGGATGTCAAAATAAAACACTGCCAACTGTGAGACCCATCGCTGCCCCGGTAGCATCAAGTTTGGCTGTGGTCATGACACATTTGAGAGGGTTATTGTCTGTGAGTACAGTGAACTTGTGCCCATACAGATGGTCATAGAATTTCTGAGTCCACTTAAGTGCTAGAAATTCCAACTTGCGAGCTGGGTAACAAGTTTCTGCTGGGCTCAAACCCCTACTAGCATATGCTATGACCCTCTCGGTTCCACTCTGCATCTGTGCCAGTACAGCACCGAGACCTTCTCCAGAGGCATCCGTCTGCAACAAGAAGGGCAACTTGTAGTCCGGATATCCCAACAACGGAGCTGATGTGAGCTTCTCTTTCAGCATGTGGAATGCCTCTGTGCACTCATCAGTCCAGATAAAGGGTCGTTCAGGAACAGACAGCGTCTTATTCCCCCTTTTTTTTCTTTTTGGGGTCACCGGAGGTTAGCCGATACAAGGGTGCTGCAAGCTTGGCATAGTTCTCCACGTATCTTCTGTAGTACCCAGAGAAGCCCAAGAACTGCAAGACCTCCTGCGGTTGGAGGGTTGTGGCCAGTCCCTCACCTTGATGATCTTTTCCGGGGTCTGTGCGGATTCCCCCTGAGGACACCAGATGTCCTAGGTACTGGACTTCCTTCCTCATGAGATGGCACTTTGAAGGCTTCAGCTTCAGTCCATGTTCGCGCAGTCTGTCAAAACACCAACTGGAGCCGCTCCAGGTGTTCCTCAAAAGTCTTCGAAAAGATAATGAGGTCATCAAGGTAGATAAGGAGTTGTGAGTAGTTCAAATCACCAAAGCAACAGGTCATCAACCTCTGGAATGTTGATGGTGCATTCTGGAGACCAAATGGCATCCTGTTGGCTTCATATAGACCCATAGGGGTGGTGAAGGCTGTTTTATGCTTGTCCTTTTCCGCCACCTCCACCTGCCAATAGCCAGATGTCAAGTCAAGGGTTGAGAAATATTTTGCCTGCCCAAGAGCTCCAGAGCATCCTCAATTCTTGGGAGTGGGAATGCATCTCTGGTGCTACAGGAATTCAATTTCCTGTAATCAACACATATTCTCAACGACCCTTCCTTCTTTGTCACAATGACCATGGGTGAGGCATAGGGACTTTTGCTCGGGCGGATCACTCCCGACTCCTCCATGTCATTTAAGAGTTTACGGACATCCTGCCACTGGGAAGGTGGCACCTTGCGGTATGGGAGGCGGAAAGGCTTAACATCTATCAGGGGAATCTCATGTTGTAAAGTTGTGGTGTGACCAAAGTCCATTGAGTGCTGTGAGAAGATATCCTCATTTCTCTCCACAAACTGCCGGAGACAGCTCCTTTGCTCCTCGTCCTCAACAGCAGCTGCAGTGAGATCCACACAACAGGGTGGGGGGGGGGGGGGGGGGGGGGGGGGGGGGGGGGGGGGGGGGGGGGGGGGGGGGGGGGTTTCCCCAGAATTTAGGCAAACAACCTGGTCACTGCTTTGATACACTTCAGACTCAACACACTGTAGATCTGGTTTGTCGTTCCCTGGCTGTTCGCCACCCCGCCAAATGCTGAGTGTCATCTCTCTGCCGTACCACATCCTGAATAAGGAAGGCATCCGCCAGCTGAACATGTGGTTTTATCCGTACTGGTCTTGCAGATACGTTCATGACTCTGATTGGGACACAGCCATTTTTCACATCAGCAAGAACCCTGCCTATCACAAGGCCATCTGGCAGCTGGGAAACTGTGTGGTTCTCAACAAGAGCCGTGTATGTTTCTTTTCTTGGGACCCCCTTTCACTTTACACATCACATCCACTTCCTTGCCTGGTGGTATATAGAGCTTGCGGCCAGCATAGTGTGCAGGGCCTATCCGACCCTCATGACATCCAAGCTCAGGATCACCCACCTCCATCAGTGCGGCATACCATTCAGGGTGTTTCTCTTTGACTACGACCAGAAACTGCTGGCCATATTTTTCTTCAAGGTGGCATTTGGAGGCACGTATAACATTGGTTCCCACCAGCAATAGGACCTCTGACCGGTACTCAGTTACAGGAACAACAAAAGCAGGCACATTCTTAAATTCCTTCTCCAGAACTTTAAGGTTGATGTATAGCACACCATACTAGCCTCGCGTAGCCAGGCTTACTCATCTCCGAAGAGAAAAGCCTGGTGACAATAGAAAGCAGAAAGCGTTCAACTTCCGCCGTAGGAATTTCACCGGAAGCTGTATTTTTTCAACGTATTCCCTGCACGAAATCTCTGGTCTACGTCTCCTGCTCCGTCGGTTGCGCTCGCAATAAACAATATACAAACAAAAACATTGATTCAAGCAATGTTACACCTATGAAGAGCGAGTTAAGAGCTACTATCTATTTTAGTTTTTTCGCTGGGGAATGTAAACAGACCCGCACCGCATGACGTAACGTCCGTTAAACGCAGACTTCCGCTATAAATCTTGGAACACCACCGGAAGGCATATTGTCTACAGGGTGACACCATACTGGATTATAGCATGACCACCAGCCCCCTCCATTGGAATATTGGACCTCTGCAGCTCTTGTCTAGACAATTCAGGATGTGAGCGCCAGAAAACATCAGTGAGGGTGGTCACTTGGGAGCCAGAATCGATAAGGGCCCTACAGCTTTTACTGTTTACTTCAGCTGGACCCTCATTCAGGGGCCCAACTAGAGGGGTGCATAGCCCATTTGAGTCCCTCATTTCCTGCCATTCCTGTTGGGGAGCTTGGTGAGTGCCTGTGGTTGCCCCCGCCACCACAGGCCTTATCAGGTTTAAAGGCTGCTCAGCTGCGGCAGCACTCACACCAGGGATGGGAATTCCAGGCATTCCAACTTCACTAGCAGGCAAAACTGATCTGCAGACCCTTTAGTCAGGTTCACTATGTATTTTCGTTCAAAATTTGTGGGGATTAGTAAAACTATACATTTTTGGAATCTTCAGAGCATGGGGAATCCAGAAATCTTTGTTTACATTTGCACAGAAACCTGTAAAGCTGCCATTTTGGACGTTCAAAATGGCCGACATAAAATACATAAGTTGTGCTATCTTGGCTTCTAGACAACCTATAAACTTAATTAAACATGCCAATCCTATGTTTTCTGGGTCAAGGAATCAAATGAGTAAATGATGGCTGTAAAATATTGCGGACCCCCACCCCCTTTTTGGGTGTTATCTATTTTGGGACCTCCCAGAACAGTACGCCAGCCAGTTAATGTCCGATTTTCATAATATTAGAGTTGTTTTTAGGTTTTAAAACATCCTGAGTTCATTTATTACACTTTTAAAGCAGCCAGAATGACCTTTCTGACTTTTGGTTGGGGTCTTTCCTCACCTGGGACCCCCCAGACAGACCCCTGAACCTATCTCAGTAATCGCTCTGCTCCTGCTCCAGAACAATGTTAAATCAGATCATAATTGAAGCATAGAAGTTGTTGTAGCTGGGCTTTGAAAACTAAAAGGAGTAGTAGCAAATACCAGGGGTCTTCCACAGGAGGTCCGGGACCCCTGGGAGGTCCTCAGAGTTACTACAGGGGGCCCGCCAAATCTATATTTTAAACTTTTTTTAAAACTTTTAACATTTTTATGTATAATGATGGTTTATTAGTATTCTCAGTATTATTTATAACATTTTTTGTGTTAGACAGTTATGGTTGACAGTTGTTACTGCAGGGATTGCAAGAATTAAGGTATTGCAACTTCTTACTTTGGGCGCACAGACTAACGTGTCCATTTATTGCACTGCACTCACACTGACACACACACACACACACACACGAGGGACAGCGAATGCATTTTCCGGCAGCGGCACCTGCCGCGACGTCGCCAGACTTGCCGACAACAGCCGCGGCAATGATTCCTATGCCGTAGCAATTATACCTAATCCGTGGCAACGCCGGACAGACCGACAATCGAGCTGCGTCAGCCGCTGTTGCCGAACCTATCCCCCCCCCCCCCCCCCCCCCCCCCCCCCCCCACACACACACACACACACGCACGCAGGCACGCATGCATGCACACACACACGCAGGCACCATGATCAGCAGTGGACCAACGTGCTCATATAGTCAATTATGTATAAAAAAATGAACGAAGTATTAAAACAGTCATGTCTGCTCTCTCTGGTGGTCGCTTGCTGACCTTCCGGATCTGCTGGTGGACCACCGGGTCCGCCGGGCCACACCGGCAGCCGCCGTAGCCGCCGTCACCTGCCGGGCTTCACCGGCAGCCGCCGCTAGCAGCCGTCACCTGCCGGGCTTCACCGGCAGCCGCCGCTAGCCGCCGTCACCCGCCGGGCTTCACCGGCAGCCGCCGCTAGCCGCCGTCACCCGCCGGGCTTCACCGGCAGCCGCCGCTAGCAGCCGTCACCTGCCGGGCTTCACCGGCAGCCGCCGCTAGCCGCCGTCACCCGCCGGGCTTCACCGGCAGCCGCCGCTAGCAGCCGTCACCCGCCGGGCTGTCTGTCTGTCTGTCTGTCTGTCTTGGGTCTTCTCCACCTCGCCTCTCCACTTATATCTATCCATTTTACGCACAGCTGTTTTGCGCTGCACATATCTATCCCGCCACACACACACACACACACACACACACACACACACACACACACACACACACACACACACACACACACACACACACACACACACACACACACTGACAAGCGCTGTGGGATTACCTGTGCCCATTTTCCCCTTCGTTTTTACCCCTCCCTAGTCCCAAATATACAGTATATTATATACTGTATATAGGCTTATGCCTTATTGTATTCATTTTATTGTAGGCTATAATAGTTATTGACCATAGCTTAATAGTCTGTTATTTGTATTTCTTTCGCCCGGCCTGGCCGTTTAATTATCCATTTCTACCTTCTCATATCAGCCATATTCCATTTTACGCACATTTTACCGACCCCCTCACCCCGAATATAAATATAACCTTCATTTTTCTTTGCAGCTAAATTAACTAAAGGTTCTCCTTAATCGAATTCATCATAGATATGTTTATGTTTCAACACATGTTCTTCATTATTATTATTTAGGCATATGGTTTCTCTGCGCTTGTCATGCGTAAATCTTTGGATTCATTGTGACCAGCATTCTGCTTATGTACTATGCGGATTTTATCGATAACATGTTGGGTTATTCACCACCTCGGCGTCAGGTTTATTATTAACCAAAGCCATTTCCGAACATAATGCCTTAATGACACAGTTAGCCTATAAGATATTAATAATAACCAGTAAGACTCCCTGTCAGGTAGCAGCGTGATGTAATAGTTTGCAGTATGATGCCCTCATCATACATGAAAGACAGTATATGCAAAATACCTGTAATGCTCCAAGAAAGAAAAAGGACAATGCGTTTCTGTTATACTGACCAGCAGCCAGCAAGCCAGCCATGAGTGTGTGTGTGTGTGTGTGTGTGTGTGTGTGTGTGTGTGTGTGTGTGTGTGCGCGCGCGCGCGCAGTGTTTTCCACAGTGAGAGAGTGTAAAATTAAACCAAACGTTCCCCCCCTTACGGGTCCATTTGGTTTCATTTTAGGCCTACCCGCACAAGAATTAAAATGTCCATAAGGGTCCATTATATTCCAGGCGATCGTCTGACCTGGCCAAAACACTGACATGTCTGCTGGGTAGGATTGGGACATGATGCTGCTCTGTTGTGACTGGATCTATCTATCTATTTCTTATTCTTTTTTTAGCGGCCCACGGCGCCTCCGCGTTTTTTTTTTATGTGTAATAAGACATGCAATAGCCTACTAGCTCTATAGGACCAGGCCTACAGTTAATAAAATAAATATATAAAGTGAATATGAAGTGTAGGCTATTGTCTGACTATATCACCATTGACAGCTGCAAGGACTCCCTGCTGTGCGTTCAAACAAACAATTAGGTTACAAAAACCGAATGGCCCAATTTTGACTTCAAAGGAGTGCATGACGGGATCAACCGCAGACAATTTAAGTGGCCAATTTGGCCACTTTCTCTGTCTGTCTGTCTGTCTGTCTGTCTGTCTGTCTGTCTACGTACCACCCTTTCCTTCCTTAGTGTAGCCTTGTAGTAGACCTAATCATAATAATCAATGTCTATCAGTCCCTCTGACCCTCTCCACCTATTTTTTTATGCACACCTGTTTTGCACGCTGCTCGCATCTTTGTAAAATAAAAAAAAAGGAAACTCACTTTTGTCATGTTGTGAATATCTGCCCTTAACATTTATTCACATTTATATAATAACTTCAAAGCGATAGTAACAAATATAATATGTATTCATCTACTGTATTTGTGGTTGACGAGCAGGGCTTAACTGTAAATACATAAGCATGTATTTGTGGCGTTTTGCCGGGCACTGACTCCAGCGAGGCGAGACAGTGGAACGATAATTCAGCACCATGGACAGCGCCTTCGCCTATTCCATTCACACACTGTGCCAGATTGGCATATGTGGAGATTTCTGGATTTCTGTTGTCATCAATCCCAGGCCGTAACTGGCCCAAGAGCCTTTTACTCTGACTTTTAGCTGGCAATACACTACAAGATAATCGGGCCCGACTGAATCGGGTAGAATTAAACACTACAGGATAATTTTTTCAGATTCTCTGACCAGATAATCTAAACACAGCAATAATAAATATTATAATTAATACAAAATGCCACGGGGTTCTGATAGCTTCGTCTTGCAACACGCACACGCACGCATGTATGTATGTCGCAGGGACGCACGCACTGACATGCGTGCGTTTTGCAAGGCGTAGCCTATTGCATTAAAAAGGATAGGCCTATTAGGCCTGTATCCATTGTGTTTATTTTATGTCCGCTCCAGTTTTATCATTGTCAGTTTTGATAAAGTCATTTTATTGTATAATATTTAAGGTAACGCGCATATTTTCTAAACCTGCTGTCTGTGAAAATAGCCTACTTGTGCGTGCGAAACGCCTGCTACTACGGGCGCGCTGTGTGCGTCGGAGTTGTTAACCCAGCTGGTAGATCAAACAACGAGTTGATGATGGCCCATTAATTAAGCTACACCGCCAATTGGAACTTGAAAGGAGTATGCTAGAGATTACATAACTGCACGGACCATCAGAGAAAGTGACTGACGTGGGGTGAGCAGCTGCTGTTTAGCCTAATAGGCCTATAGTCCAAATGTTTTATACTTCCACCACGGACGGTTCAAGTTCAAGACAGCCATGGCCTAGGCTTTCAATCATGATTTGTCTTTTAACAAATTATCGCGGTGTGGGCGGATGGATCAATCAAATAATCATTAATCATTGAAGGTAGAAATGGATAATTAAACGGCCAGGCCGGGCGAAAGAAATACAAATAACAGACTATTAAGCTATGGTCAATAACTATTATAGCCTACAATAAAATGAATACAATAAGGCATAAGCCTATATACAGTATATAATATACTGTATATTTGGGACTAGGGAGGGGTAAAAACGAAGGGAAAATGGGCACAGGTAATCCCACAGCGCTTGTCAGTGTGTGTGTGTGTGTGTGTGTGTGTGTGTGTGTGTGTGTGTGTGTGTGTGTGTGGCGGGATAGATACGTGCAGCGCAAAACAGCTGTGCGTAAAATGGATAGATATAAGTGGAGAGGCGAGGTGGAGAAGACCCAAGACAGACAGACAGACAGACAGACAGACAGACAGACAGCCCGGCGGGTGACGGCTGCTAGCGGCGGCTGCCGGTGAAGCCCGGCGGGTGACGGCGGCTAGCGGCGGCTGCCGGTGAAGCCCGGCAGGTGACGGCTGCTAGCGGCGGCTGCCGGTGAAGCCCGGCGGGTGACGGCGGCTAGCGGCGGCTGCCGGTGAAGCCCGGCAGGTGACGGCTGCTAGCGGCGGCTGCCGGTGAAGCCCGGCGGGTGACGGCGGCTAGCGGCGGCTGCCGGTGAAGCCCGGCAGGTGACGGCTGCTAGCGGCGGCTGCCGGTGAAGCCCGGCAGGTGACGGCGGCTACGGCGGCTGCCGGTGTGGCCCGGCGGACCCGGTGGTCCACCAGCAGATCCGGAAGGTCAGCAAGCGACCACCAGAGAGAGCAGACATGACTGTTTTAATACTTCATTCATTTTTTTATACATAATTGACTATATGAGCACGTTGGTCCACTGCTGATCATGGTGCCTGCGTGTGTGCATGCATGCGTGCCTGCGTGTGTGTGTGTGTGTGGGGGGGGGGGGGGGGGGGATAGGTTCGGCAACAGCTCGATTGTCGGTCTGTCCGGCGTTGCCACGGATTAGGTATAATTGCCACGGCATAGGAATCATTGCCGCGGCTGTTGTCGGCAAGTCCGACGACGCCGCGGCAGGTGCCGCTGCCGGGAAGTGTATTCGCTCCTTCTGCACACACACACACACACACACACACACACACACACACACACACACACACACACACACCTCTTTGTTATCGTCAGCCCAAAACCCCACACCCTATCCTCTTAAAGAGCTCATGGTCAATTATGCCCAAGGAGATTCACTACAATATATGTCCTCCCTAATAGTGTTGACAGTCTCCAACATAGCATTTGCAGGGAGGAGTGCAAGGCAGGTTATTGTTTGAGCAGCTGCACCGTCCCTTGCAACCTGAATTCCATATATTTTCTTCGATTGATGGAAGCTCAGGGCAATTTGTCAGTTATGACAAAGTAGGCATCATAATATAATACATTCATCAAGGGACATGATTTTGAGGAAGTGCACAGACATGAATAGGCCCTGATTACTAAAGTCCTTGCCTCTACTGCTTATGGTGCTTTGCGAGATATATGTGTTTGGTCACCCGACACTGATGTCCTCCTGCTGTTACTTCTCTGAAATTTGCAACAGATACAAAAAAAAGAATATAGATATATTCGAGTGAGGTCAAGTTATTATATGTCACAAATGTCAAGGGTTCCTTGGCCTACACAATCTACCTGTTGCTGACTGGGGAAGAACATTTGTTATCTCCAAAGTACATGGGTCAATGCCTACTCGAAGCCTGATGATGATGACCAAGCCATAAACTGCTTCAAGAACCTTGGCAAGGTTTCCTCCTGAGCTTATTAATGGTGAGCATCCATCAACATCATTGGAGCATTTTGCATGCCGTGTTTACAGTTCAAAAGGTCCAACAACCCTGCAATTACTCAGATGGGAACTATTTCTGTCAAAGAACTTAGAGCTTGAGATACTACCTCCAACTTGTGCTGCACTGTTACCACATAATCCTCTGTGCCAACTACGTCACAATGAGGGATAAATCATACCTGTCAAATTGCCCACCAATTGAAGAAAATAGATGGAATTCAGAGAGTGGAGGGTATGTTCCAGTCAGGTGTCTTGCCCTCCCTGCTCCAAAGGCAGTACTTGAGCTCATAATGTGACTGAAAAGCAGTTTGCAAGGGATGGTGCAGGTAGTCAAATAACCTGCCTTTTACTCTATGCTATGGTGGAGACACTGTCAACACTATTAGGTTGGACATCGAAGATGACGATGATAAAGACGAATAGATCCTGCATGTCTGAAATTATTGTATTGTAGTGAATCTCTTTGGGCATAATTGACCATGGGCTCTTGGATAGGGTGAGGGTTTTGGGGTGACAATACAAAGAGGTGTGCGTGTTGTGTGGTCAGTGTGAGTGCAGTGCAATAAATAGACACGTTGTTCTGCACGCCCAAAGTAAGAAGTTGCAATACCTTAATTATTGCAATCCCTGCAGTAACACCTGTCAACCATAACTGTCTAACACACAAAATATATAAATAATACTGAGAATACTAATAAACCATCAAAGTACAATACATAACCCAGGATACCTAAAAACATTCAAAGTTTCAAATGTAAAAAAAAAAAAAAAAAAAAAGATCCCATAAAGATTTGGCGTACCCCCTGTAGTAACTATGAGGACCCCCCCCCCCCAGGGGTCCCAGACCCCCTGTGGAAGACCCCTGTTATTTGCTACTACTCATTTCTGTTTCCAGAGCCCAGCTACAACAACTTTTATGCTTCAATTATGATATAATTTAACATTGTTCTGGAGCAGGAGCAGAGCGATTACTGAGATAGGCTCAGGGGTCTGTCTGGGGGGTCCAAGGTGAGGAAAGACCCCAACCAAAAGTCAGACAGGTCATTCTGGCTGCTTTAAAAGTGTAATAAATGAACTCGGGATGTTTTAAAACCTACAAAACAACTCTGATATTATGAAAATCGGACATTAACTGGCTGGCGTACTGTTCTGGGAGGTCCCAAAATAGATAACACCCAGAAAGGGGGTGGGGGTCCAGGACATTTTCCACCCATCATTTACTCATTTGATTCCTTGACCCAGAAAACATAGGATTTGCATGTTTAATTAAGTTTCTAGGTTGTCTAGAAGCCAAGATGGCACAAATTATCAGCCATTTTGAACGTCCAAAATGGCGGCTTTGCAGGTTTCTGTGCAAATGTAAACAAAGATTTTTGGATTCCCCATGCTCTGAAGATTCCAAAAATGTATAGTTTTACAAATCCCCACAAATTTTGAACGAATAAACATTTCTTAACATAGTGAACCGGACTACTTGCTATGTGCTCAGGCTTGCCACAACGGTGGCACACAAATGGGGCTCCTCCGCTCACATTCCCATTTGTGCGAGGTTTGAAGGGAGCAGGTGCTTGGGGGGTGTTAATTTTTGATTCCAAGTCGGCAAGTTTTTTACTCTGATCTTCTTGATTCAGAGCTATGGCTCTCAACAATGCTGTTAACTCTGAGAGCTCAGAGCTGTTTTTTCCTGGCTCGGTTCTGTCACAGGGTTCACTCTGATGTATGCTCCCCGCAACTTGGACCTGGCTAAAGGTATTCTTCTGTTTGTGCTGGAGATTAAATCTTGTTGTTTCCCTGGCCATATTTCTAAGCTCAACTTGCAGTTCACGAAAGCCAAGAAGTCTTGGCTTCATGGGGGCAATTCTTGAGTACACTTCTTCGTCAGTCAACCCTCTCATGAACTGTCTTGTCAGTTTAGCGTCACGATCTGGAAAAGGACACCCACCATTCTGAGCATCTTCCACCTCCCTCAGTGTTGCTTCCAAAGCAATAGCGTAGGAACATGCTGACTCCCCTGGAAGTTGGCTCCTCTCATAAAAGTCAGCTAGGGGGTCCAGAGATCTCTGCATGTCCCCGTACTCTGCCCTTAACTCATCAAAAACTGAACAGTGGTTGAACCAAAATAGTTAGTTTGAACATGGCTCAAGGTGGCAGATGGGGGAAGGGAGTGAGCATATTGCATTTGGGGGGCATGCTGGCCGGTCTGCGTTACAGGATACACATTACTGGAGGACATGGGGCCAGCTTGTGAAGGTTGCCCATATACTTGAGGATGGCATGTTGAGGATGGGGGGGGCGTGCATCCCGTATGATGGGTGATGAGGCATCGAATAACTGGAGGGATGGGAGCCATGGTTTGCCGGTGGAACAGACACTGTTCTCATAGTACTCTGGATGCTCACTGGAGGGCCATGCACAGTAGCCTGTGGGGCATACGTTGGATGCGTCTGAGCTGGCATTGAGCTCATTCTTGGAGCCATGTAGGCTTGCACTGGGGGGAGCTGCCTCGGGTCATTGGGAGTAATAGGGTTGGGGGTCATGGTTGCAGTGGCTGGGGGAAGATGAACAACAGCTGTGGGGTTGAATGTGGTTGTGGGGGCATAATCATAACTTCTGGGAGCAGATATTGTCGCAGGCAGGCCCTGAGAATTTATATGGTCATTGGTTATGGAAACATGGCTGGGGTGCGTGGGGGTATGACTGGATGTGGCTTGTGGCTGCACACTAATCATGGAGCCCTGAGCATTCACCCGGTCGGTGGACATTGAGGCATGGCTGGGAGGTGTGGGGGTATTACTGGATGTAGCTAGTGGCTGCCCACTAGCCATGAGACCAGGAGTATGTGCCTGGTTAGGAGATGTTGTGGTCCGGTTGGTGGCTGGAGGGGTGGTGGGTACACGAGGATGTACTAGATGACCAACAGTAGGGTGTGTGAGTTTACCCTGGGGAGACATAGTGTTCAGTGTGGTATCTGGAGGTTGTTGGTGATGTGGTGGGATCTCATGAGGGTTGTTCATCTCTCCCATGACAATTGCTGTGTGGCCTGTGGCATGCATTCTCTCATCCTGTTCAGTTCTTGGTCTTAGTGAGTAGTTGTATTGTCTCTGCCTCACTGAAGGGGGGTTTGTTGACAGGGGACGAAGAGGGGTGTTCTCATCATGGCGTTGCATGTTTGACATTTGGGTTAATGCAGACATGTAAGAATGTCAGTGTATGTGTTACAGTATATGTTAGCAGGGAGAAGCACAACAAAAACAACATAAAAAACCAACACTATAAGCATCACAGTATGTGCACAAATTATTCAACGTTGCATTCAATACAGTCTTCAGAAAACTTTTTTTTTCCGCTCACTTTTTTCTTTCTTTTGGGCACAGATTTCTTTTTCTTTCTTTTTCTGTACAGACCCTTTTAAATCTCTTTTTTTTTCTTCAAAAAAATGAAACACTATTCACAGCAAAAACAATTTGAATACAATGATACAATCTACCAGGTGTCTGCTGAACCTCCAGTAGAACCACCATCCGGGTCACGGCACCAAATGTAACCCTATCCTTCTGCTGACCAGCCCCAGTGAGGTCTCTGTGTTGTGTTTAGGTGGAATATGGGAATATGGATACCAGGGCAGGAAAGATGGACAAGGAACAAGACGTCCAATGGTGGTTGAGAGGCCAAGCAAACCCTCATTTATTACACAGCTCTTTGGAAACAAAGAGAAAAACTCACTGTCAGTTGTATTCAGAACAAAAACACTTGGACTTATACAAATATGATGCACAAAGCAGTAAACATATTACAAGTTAGGCTACTGGTTAGCCAGCCACAACACTGTCAAACTGTAGATTAGCTCACACACTGTTAGCCATAAACATGAACATTATTTACACACTAGATGTAGAGGAACAGCAACTAAACAGTCAAATCCTTAACACAACACATGCTTCATGTAACAAACATGCTCTGTAATGTTTTAGAATTAACTCAGACTTTGATATACTATTTTAAATAGTTTTTAGTGGCACAGTGTAGAATCCCTCCTTACCTTTGGAAACAAAGAGAAAAACTAAAGCCTACGGTGGCTGTGGAGGGACAAAAAGGCAAAAGCCACAGCAGCAACAGCATACATAATACAGAAGAAATGCGCCATCTGCTGGCAATCATTTATCACTCCCTTACACGTACAATGGTGTTTTCTTGTTATTTCTTTATTTAAACACATTGTATGTTCGTTATAGTATTTATGTTGCAATAATATTCCTTTCTTTTCCCCTAATCATGTTTCTTTTCTGAATGGTGACTGAGTATACTACGGGACTTTAAGTGAATGAAGGTTCTGGATAGGATAACTGGCAGCGAGGCTCCGGCCTATGCCGTGAGGGGTGACGTCACGCCTGGCCAATGGATTGGCGGCTGGGCGGGGCACAGGACTATGAATGAGGCGGCGCGTCTCAGTTGAAGGAGAGCAGGGGAGCGGAGAGGACGTGCTGTACAGCTCCTCTTGTGTGTTTCAGAGACCTGCCGTGGAATTGAGACGTAGGATGTATGCTGTTGAACCCCCTATCTGCTAAGCTGTTGTTACTATACTGGGCTCCCCTGCACCCCCCTCTGCTTCGCTTATTCGTTTGAAGTTGAACTGACGAACACTAGTAGAGTGACCCATGATACGCACCCTGCACTTTGCTAGTAGGAATTGAAGATAACATTTTAACATTTTGATATTGGTTTGAATTATCTTTTATTAGTTAGCGGCGCCTTTTAGGAGTGTTAGGTTTTTCTTTTGTATTTTATTTTTTTGTGGCGTTTAGAGGCCTCTGTACAGGATAATTTATAATAAAGAATTGTGACTTTGTAACCCCCTGAAAAACCGTTTGGTGTCAGTCTCTCCAGGGTGTTCGTACCCGCTTATTGCTCTCCCAGCCTGGTAATATTACCTTTAATGGTTTGTTGGTTAAATTCCAACTGGCGTTGTCCGGCAACAAAGGTCCCCTTTTTTACATTGGGTTTATATAAGAAACAGTCATACAACAGTGGAGTGTCCCATTATCGGGATCACTATGGGGGGAGTCTATTTACGGGGCTTATTGGATACGGGATCGCAGGTTACTTTAATGCAACAGAGTCTGTTTAATCAATATTTTTCTCCAGCTAAATTGGGCAAACAAGCCCTTGTTTTCAAACTAAGAGCGGCCAATGGCCTGGAGATTCCCTACACGAGCTATGCAGTGTTAGATATGGAACTAGAGGGAATCACTGTGCCTGGGAGGGGGGTCGTTATCATAAAAGACGAGCATTGCACTCAACCTTTGATTATTGGTATGAACGTCGTAAGTGCATGCTGGAACACTCTGTTTAAATGGCCGGGGAAGGCTGCCTTCTCCCCGCGACAGGAGAAGGCTGCCTGGAGAAATGCGTTTGCGGCGTGTAAACAGGTGGAGGCTGTGACGAATGCAGATGGTTCGCTGGGGTATGTGTGGCCTGTCAACCGACGGAAGATCCGGGTTCCTGGCCGGAGTGAAGTCCTGGTGTGGTAGAAGTCCTGTACCCGGTAGATGCCGCTGATGTCCGGGGGGCGCAAGGATCTGAGCCTGTCACTAGGAGAAGACGGAACGGTGGAAGTCGCGTTGGTAACCACCGAAGCGGCTGAGCTGGGGCGGCAGCTGCCTCAAGAGATGCGGGCACTGACGGAGCGCACCGACCTGCGAGACGAGGAGCGAGATGAGCTGCGGGCCATGCTGTCCACCTGGGGGAAGGTGTTTGCTGTCCACGATGAAGACTTTGGCCGGACTGACGTGGTGCAGCACCAGATCCACACCGGAGATGCCCCCCCCATACGTGAGCGACATCGACCTCTGCCACCTGCGATGTATAAGGAGATGAAGACGCTACTGAGCGACATGCTGGAGAAAGGAGTTATTGCCGAGAGCTGTAGCCCATGGGCCGCGGCGATCGTGTTAGTAAAAAAAAAAGGATGGTAGCTGGCGTTTTTGCGTTGATTACCGCAAACTGAATGCAATCACTCATAAAGATGCTTTTCCCTTGCCGCACATCGAAGCAACGTTGACGAGCCTGACCCAGGCAAAATGGTTCTCCACACTCGACTTGGCCAGCGGATACTGGCAAGTAGGAATGACTGTCAGAAGGCGTTCGACGCGCTAAAAGCGGCCCTTACGCAGGCCCCTGTGTTGGCTTATGCTGACTATAGCCAACCCTTCGTGGTGTATACTGATACGAGTAACCGTGGCCTGGGCGCTGTATTGGCACAAGTCCAAGAGGGCAGAGAGCGGGTTATTTCCTATGCGAGCCGGAATCTGCATCCTACAGAGCAAAACGATGCGAACTATAGCTCTTTTAAATTAGAGCTGTTGGCTCTTAAGTGGGCCGTGACGGAGAAGTTTAAAGACTATTTAACCGGGGCGCAATTTACTATTTATACGGATAATAACCCTGTGGCCCATCTCCAAACCGCCCGTTTGGGAGCAGTGGAACAGCGCTGGGCGGCACAGCTAGCCTCCTTTACGTTTGACATTAAATATCGACCAGGCAAGAGTAATGCTAACGCGGACGCCTTGTCCAGATTCCCAGGGAAGACCGCTGGGGTGGCCATGGTGGAGTTGACGCCGGAGTGTGTTCACGATGGGCGGGAGGGAAGCGAATGGCGTGATGCGCAGCAAAATGATGGGGATATCGCGTTGGTGGCTCAATGTGTGGCACGCGGACGCCATCCCACGCTTTGTGAGAAACAGAGTTGGTCTCGGGGAGCTAATCAACTACTGCGGCAATGGACGAAATTGGAACTGAAGGACGGTGTGTTGTGTCGTAGAGTCATTGATCCTTATACTCAAGAGGTGTATTGCCAGCTTGTCTGTCCAGGTTCCCGACGCCAGGACGTGTGGAGGGAGGTGCATGTGGCGGCGGCACATGCTGGAGCAGAGTGGACGTTGGCCCAACTACGGCGCCGCTTCTATTGGACTGGCATGGAGGGGGAGGTACGTCGGTTCCATCAGGGGTGTGTCAACTGCAGCCTACAGAAAGCTAGAGTAGAGCCCCGGGCCCCCTTACAGCTGTTTAGTGTCTCCTACCCACTGGAAGTGGTTGCCATTGATTTCCTCACTTTAGGTAGGCCTGCTGACGTGTGTCAAAATATTCTGGTTGCTACTGATTTATTCACTAGGTATAGTTGGGCTATACCACCTCGGGACCAGACAGCGCAGACTACTGTCCGCGCCCTGTGGGCTAATATCATTCAACCGTTCGGATGCCCCGCCCGTTTTCATGCGGACAGTGGCCCGAACTTTGAGTCTGCGTTAATGCATCAGTTATGTGATCTGTATGGCATAAGTAAGAGCCGTACTACTCCGTATCATCCGGCCGAAAATGGGGGGGAGGAACGCTGGAATCAAACGTTATTAAATTTGTTGCACACTTTAGATGCTAACAAACAAGAACGGTGGCCTGAACATCTTTCTGAATTAGTACATGCTTATAACAATACGCCCCATAGCGCCACTGGCTGTGCTCCATCTTATTTAATGTTTGACCGTCATCTGCGGCGTCCTGTGGATGTTGAATTAGGGGTGCCCCCGTTACAGCCCAGGTTAAGAGTGGGGAATTGGGTACAGGACCATCAGCAGCGGATGAATGTTGCCTATCGTCATGCAGGGCAGAGGATGGGTGGGGCAGCTGAGCAGCGGAAACGTATCTATGATCGCAGGGCAGGTATCCCTCCGCTGCTACCAGGGGAGCGAGTATGGGTACGGAATCGGAATCGACAAGGGCAGGGGAAGTTGGCCTCTTGGTGGGACCCCGAGCCGTAGTGATGGGAACAGTTGGAGAGGCTGGCCTGGTTTATATGATTAGGCCGGAACGGGGAGGACGGGATCGTACTGTCCATCGTAATGCTTTGAAAATATGTGTGTCTCCACCACAGTCAACGGTGGCGCCCGAGCCAGTGCCTGAAGTAAGCAGACCAACAGTACCGCAGTGTTATGGGCTTTTCCCTATGGGTCCACGTCGTTCCACTAGAAGTAACTTGGGGCAGCCGCCTGTCAGGTATAGTCCGGCATGAGTTCGTTACAGGGACTGCTAACGACAAAGTGGGGGGAGTGTGATAGGGATGAAAGGAGGGTATTATTTTTTTATTTTATTTTTTTTGTATTATTTCTTTATGTACAATGGTGTTTTCTTGTTATTTCTTTATTTAAACACATTGTATGTTCGTTATGGTATTTATGTTGCAATAATATTCCTTTCTTTTCCCCTAATCATGTTTCTTTTCTGAATGGTGACTGAGTATACTACGGGACTTTAAGTGAATGAAGGTTCTGGATAGGATAACTGGCAGCGAGGCTCCGGCCTATGCCGTGAGGGGTGACGTCACGCCTGGCCAATGGAATGGCGGCTGGGCAGGGCACAGGACTATGAATGAGGCGGCGCGCCTCAGTTGAAGGAGAGCAGGGGAGCGGAGAGGACGTGCTGTACAGAGCAGAGACAGCGGGGGTTCTAAAGAACCATGTACGGTGTACAGAGACTCATGTGACTGAGTATAGTAGCTAGGCTACATTGATTTAGCAACGTTGTACAAAACGTATAGTTTACAGCGACGGAGAGACTGGCGAGCCGGTGAGCGAGACGAACCGGAGCCTGGCCTGCGGTTTTTTCTTTTGTATTTTATTGTTTTGTGGCGTTTAGAGGCCTCTGTACAGGATAATTTATATAAAGAATTGTGACTTTGTAACCCCCTGAAAACCCATTTGGTGTCAGTCTCTCCAGGGTGTTCGTACCCGCTTATTGCTCTCCCAGCCTGGTAATATTACCAGGCTGGCGTTGTCCGGCAACAAAGGTCCCCTTTTTTACATTGGGTTTATATAAGAAACAGTCATACAACTGTGGTATATATATATATATATATATATATATATATATATATATATATATATATATATATTTCCTTTAATGATAAATGGTTAAGAGTATTGAATTGGCATAAAACAGTTATTTCTGAACGTAACAGTGAGATTGGCCCCTTACATAAATAGGGAATGAATGCCCCGCCCCTTTAATGCAAACCCCATTATACCTGTTGTCATAGGATCTGTCTGTCTGTGTCCATTTTATGCCAATATATGGAGATCTCTGTAGGACCTGTTGTCATAGGATCTGTCTGTCTGTGTCCATTTTATGCCCATATATGGAGATCTCTGTAGGACCCGTTTTGACCTTCTGTTTGCCCATTATGGAGATCTCTGTATCTGTCTGTGCCTCCGACTGTGTTGCAGACACAGTGCCGGTTCCCCCGTTAATGCAAACCCCATTATACCTGTTGTCATAGGACCCGTTTTGACCATCTGTTTGCCTGTGTCCATTTATGCCCATATATGGAGATATCTGTATCTGTCTGTCTGCGTCCACTTTATGCCCATATATGGAGATATTTGACCATCTGTTTGCCTGTGTCTATTTATGTCCATATATGGAGATATCTGTATCTCTCTGTCTGCATCCATTTTATGGCCATATATGGAGATCTATGCAGACACAGAACCTTTCGTGCCCTGCTGCTGCGGGGAACGCCGAATTTGTAAGCCGGTGGGAAGAACGGTTCTCGAGATATGCGGATTACATACATACATATATACGTGATGTCCCGCTTTTCCCAATGGCCAGCACGTCCCTGGCCGCTACTATGACGCACATGACGCGTTGTGAGTCAGGCATCATGTTGCCAAAAGGCACCAAAAAATGAGAGAGAAAAGAAGAGCCAAGCCGATCCATTTGATCTGGGGGCGGGGCCGCAGCATAGTCGCGACGCACTCACGACGCACGAGTCTGCACTCACTCACAGACAGACACTCACCCAGTGGAGATCCAATCTGCACTCACTCACAGACAGACACTCACCCAGTGGAGATCCAATGGTCATAGACTGATTTGATCTGATACATTGCAAGTAAGAATCAAACACCTTGTGAATTAACTTATCCCTGTCCAGCTCAACAACATAACGTTTAAGTGTATAGAGGGTGTCTTCACATTTCTAAAGTGCCGATTTAAGGACTTTTTAATACCTCTAAAATGACAAATTAAACATTATCCAAATTGTCAAATATATAGAGGCAGAAATTGCTCACAACGCCTTGCATCGCGAGGCGTTGTGAGCATGTAGATCTGCTATTTTTTCACAATAGAACCATGTTATACCAAATGTAATGTAGCACTATAATATTGGATCATTCCGTTCTGACAATAAGCAATCCTACTGTTTGAATGCTGTACATATGCACACATGGAGCAAAAATAATATATATATTTTTTTTTCAACTTCGACTTTCGACTTTCTCTGGTGGGAGTCCACTTGTGTAATGAAGTCCACTTAGTCGACTTGTCGACTTTTTCGTTAATGCCCTACACTGTACTAGCTACATTTCTGGTGTGAAATGGCATGAGGGACACCCACAAAAAGACCACCCCAAAAATCGGCACGTATAGAAGTGCCCCTTTGTGAAGTTTGAGCGCCTGCTCACTGCGATGGCTGTATAATGAACGCAACATCCAGTCATTCCCCATATTGGAATTGCATGTTGAGGGCCATCTAAGCACTTTCACTTCTGCCTATAGGGTGTGCCAAATGTAGTTCTAAGAGCGGCCATTTCTTGGGTCAACACAGCCTTACACAGGTGTTCTGATTAGACTATAGCATTAGTTCTATGCAATCAAACAATTGAAACACCTGTGTTTTGACCCAAGAAATGGCCACTAAGGACTACAATTGCGTCACCGCTGGCACACACTATAGGGGAGCACCACAAACACAAGCATGTGCACTGCATCTATTTGCCCCAACAGCTGGACAGCTGGACAGCTGCACAGCCGTGGGTAGGCAATGCCGCCTAAAGGTCTTTGCACACAGGACCGTTGCGTTTCTTTCTGCTGCATGATTAAAACGCATTGGATTTGGTGTGCAAGGCTGTGCGGAATCCACACTGCGGATCCGAAAAGGAGTCATAAAAGGAGTCAATGAGTGTTTACCGAATGCGACAAGACACACAAATCAAAACCAGTCTGTGTGCAAAGCCCTTAAACGTCACCTGTATCCGTCAATGAAACTGGCGTTGATGTAGTCGGAGCCCTCGACGCCTCTGATTGGCTGCAGGCAGACGCGGCTGGACTCGAAAGGCATGATGTTGACCAGGCGGTTCTTGAACTTGTTGCACGTTAGGTTGGCACTGATGAATCTTGAGGTATGTGCTTTGGTGTTGGCCAGTTTCTGAGGAAATAAAACAATAAAATCCAGTGTTCATTTGTATCGCCGAAAGTTATATTAAAAAGTGTGTCTACTGCTGTTTTGAAAAGTACACTACTTTGCAATACAAACCCCAAAATCCTCCAGTTCTAGGCAACACGGAAGGGGGAGGCTTCATAACAACTCAAAGGTATATTAATGACATAGTTAAATATTGAAAATGGGTGGTTTCCCCCTTTAAATACAAGCACAACAATAGAGAACAATATGGCATGTCAGTGAAATCCACAATCAGTGAAATCCACAATCCACAATGTCAATACCTTTTTCAAAAGTGCCTCCCAAATGTTTATTTTAATTTTTTTATGCATTATTATTATTATCCTCCTCCACAGGCTTAGCTGACAGCTACTTAATGTGATTACTCCGCATTGGCAAAAGCAAAAGTGTCAGTTTCAGTAACGCTAGCAGAATACATTTCTTTGCGGTGGGGGTGGGGCGGACGGTTAGCGCAAAAACCTAATTATCCTCTGTGCGGATTCAGGGGTGTCAATTGGGATTGGCAGGGGTATGCAGCTGCCATACCCTGGGTCCAGGGGGAAAATAAAAGTTAATTTTAAATATAAATCCATGAATGTCTCTTTGTCTATCTGTTCTGGTTATTATGTTGTTAAATTACACTAAAATAACTACAAATGCAAAATTTTACAAAATGGTCACTTTAACAAGGTATTATAATTATATTCTCCACACTTGTATTCTCCCCATCTTGACAAAATGGTACAGGTGCAATTCATTATTGTTAATTGTGGCACGTTTACTAACATGCCAAGTTTAGCTGCACTTGAACAACTGTTCCAGGCTGCCATATCAAGCCCAAGAAACCATAGAAACGGGGGAAAGATACAATGTATTTCTTAAAATAAATGTATCATGCCTGTTGCTAAGGTATGGCAACATGACTGGTGTCTTGCATGAGACACCAGTCATGTTGCCATACCTTAGCTTTTTCTGAACTGACGCCTCGGTGTGGATTTACAGCCTGGGCAGGATGGAAACGAGAGGGGAGCGACATGATTTGGGGTTTGGAGGCACGGCAGTGGTCAGATAGGATGTGAGATGATTGACTGGGTTGTGGTTTGGACAGTGTTGGGCAAAATTATATCCTTATCCTTAACAAAGTAATATTACATGAATTATTACTTGCAATCAACACCAGCGGAAAAAAGAAGAGCTGTACAACAACACATAGCAACAATCTCTCTTGACCTTTTAAACAAAAGGTCAGTCGACAAAACAAGTAATACAAAGTAATATATTCTATTTTTTTTTTAAGTAATATGGTATAATAATACTGTTTTGGCAGAGTAATCCCTTACACTACTCGTTACTGGGTAAAGTAATACAGTCATATATTACTAGTAATTACTTACGGCCCAACAATGGGTTTGGAGTCCAAACCCAGTGTGCAGTGACTAATTAGACTCAATTAGACTTGCGTCGCTTTGTGTTGCGAGCTATTTTCACAACTTATATTTTTGATCATTACATTTTTTGTATTTTTTTTTTTTTTTTATCCCACGATTTTTGTAACCCATTTTTTCACCCGGTGCCAATTGCCTAAGCTGTGATCCTGGGCTCTACTCTCCCTCTGCCAACCTGGGGAGGGCCCCGAACTGAGCTCATGCTTCCTTCAATGCATGAGGAGTAAGCAGGCCGCTTCTTATCACCTGACAGGGGGAGCTTCCCCGGTTGGACGTAGCGCGTGGAAGGAACACGTTATTCCAACCAGTTCCATTCCCCTCCATCAGGCGCCCCGGCTGGCCAGGGGGAGGCTTTATAGAGACCAGGATTACTACATGTTTTTGTGAGGGTATCTACCCTAGGAGACACAGGGAGAACATGCAAACTCCACACAGAAAGGCCCTTTTGCCAACCCCACCTAGGGTGTGGGCACTGATGACGCGGAGGAGGGAACACGCCCCCAGCGCCCACAGTGTCCCCCGGCGGGAATCGAACCCAGGACCTTCTAGCTGTGAGGCGACAGCACTACTGACTGCGCTAGGGCTGGGGAACAATTGCCTACCTAGGGGGGGAAGGAAAGGAAAAGAAAGAGAAAACGAGCGTGGAAGGGATGAAAAATGCAACAGGCCAGTCTTCGTGTGCATCTCCCCAGTGATCTGTCCAAGTAGTTTATGAGTATATATGATAGATTCATGAAAATTTTGACTTTTGTCGATTTTAGGTATGGTTGGTGAGGATCCGAAGGTCGTGGGTTTGATTCCCACCTACGCCGGGTCAGGTGTTCGATTCCCACCTACGCCATGCAAAAATAAAACTCAATGAATGAAAGAAACGTCATCATTGTTTTAACCATCTCTAAATGAACCACAAAAATCAATTTTCTCACCATCAGCTCTAACCTATTTGTACTATTGTATTACTACGATACAACATGTAGGCCTACGGTACATTGGCACATATTGACAGATGCCTGTTAAGTATAACCCTTGTGAGACTTACTTCATTCATAGATGTATTGTACATCTATTTATATTCACTGGTGATAGATGTACACAGTATATGTGCATTTATATATTCACTGTACATATTATGTATTGTCATACTTATAATTATTATTATTTTATATAATTATATAACACTAGAAGCAGCGTCTAGTCGGCGACCTGGCCAACTCGGGAACGATGTAAATAGGGAATGAATGCCCCGCCCTTTAATGCAAACCCCATTATACCTGTTGTCATAGGACCCGTTTTGACCATCTGTTTGCCTGTGTCCATTTATGCCCATATATGGAGATATCTGTTATCTGTCTGTCTGTCAGCGTCCATTTTATGTCCATATATGGAGATCACTGCAGATATAGTTCTGGGTCCATTTTATGCCCATATATGCCCATATATGGAGATATCTGTCTATTTGCGTCCATTTCACGCCCATATATGGAGATCTCTGAATCTGTCTGTCTGTGTCCCTTTATGCCCGTATATGGAGATCTTTGTGATTCTGCGTCCATTTTATGCCCATATATGCTATATATGGAGATATTCAGAGATTTTTTGTTGACTCATGTGACGTACGTGATGTCAGAGCCTTTTATGAGTGATGTCACAATGAGTCAGCGCTTGCGCCGATTTCCTCCGGAACAGCCTGATGTCAACAATCAGCTCCGCATAAGGATATTCCGAACGTTTCGGGCCGGTTTCGGAAAACCGCGCGTCGGGTCGGGTCGAGGCCCGGCACTGCACTCCGTGCCGCGGCGGGGAACGCGCGTGCCGAATCTGAAGCCGGTGGGACGAACGGTTCTCGAGATACGCGGATTACAGACACACAGACAGACAGACAGACAGACAGACAGACACACATGCAGAGACTTCTCGCATTTATAGATAGATAATAATTATTTTCTCTTATTCAGAGATCCACTGCAAATGCAGATCAGTATTTATTTCATCTTGGTTTGGAACAAATTCACTTAGAAGTACCTTGTATTTCATTCTAACTAGTGCTGCTGACATCTACACACATTTCTTTTTAAATCTTACTCTGTATGAGTTGTAACAAACACACATGTTCAATATTATGACATCTGGACTTATTTCCAATGGGGATCAACCAAGTCAACCATTGAGGTAAAAGCATAACATATTTCATTAAGTAAAAATTGCAACTGCATGAAAGGTAAATTATATAATTTTAATCTAAAGGATTCAAATACAACAGGGTATTCCCACATACAACACAAACATTGTGACAACAAATATATATGAATACATCATCACTGTTGGGTGGGACACCCTGTATGTCCAAAACTTGTTTACTTATCACTTATTTCTTATCACTATTTAAAAAATATTAATCTAAAATAGTGAAAATAGCTGATCTACAAGCTGACAACATGTCAGCATGTGGGACTATAGATCTGCTAACATGGTGAAAATAGACAATCTACAAGCTGACAACACTTTGATGCGTTGTGGGCTTGAAGATCTGCTATTTTCACTACTTTTGTGCAACACTCATGTATGATAAAGTAGGGCATTCATTTACAATAAAATACAATAAAAAGGAACATGGTTTCTGCCAGACAGCGAAAATGTTGATGGTTCTGGTGACAGGTGCAGAGAGAACAGCTGAGTTCTGGGAGACAGCAAATAGAGAGAAATATGTATAATCAATACAAATTCAGTGTCACACAGGTGACAGTTTATGTTTGCCTATGTGATAATACAGTATGCCCATCACACATCAGATCCCACCATGGCATTATCTTTTTTTTTAGCAGCCATCATGCAGGGGCCATCTATGTCTGTACACAGACATTTGTATGTGGCAAAGATTTACACACCATTATAATGTTCTTATTTTGATCATAAGATCCAATTACAGAATGTCAAGTCTCCATACAGGTTTTCTTCAGAATATGTATGACAATGATATACTGGTTCTCAAATGTTTTATTTGCACAGACCCTTAACTCTGAGTGTCTTTATGTTTCTGGTTTTGATTGAATAGTTACTTTGTTAGCAGTTCACAAAGGAAAAGCACAGTACAGTTCAGAATCAGATACAAGGTCTACTAATAGGATTTAAACCCAAGAAAGCACAATGGCTTGTTTACACGTGGGTCCTTTTGTACTAAATGTATAAGAGAAACACATAGATCTATAAACCACTAATTCGTTTGTTATGCTTTGTTGATGAGCCAAATGTAGTTTTCTCCTTGTTACTTTCATTAACATACTATATGACTCCTTATCTTAATGGTTCAATGACACTGACAATACCTTAAAAATATATATACATATAATAATAGCCTAATATTGCAATAGCAGGACAGTAACTTAGCTATGTAATCCATAGGATCTATTAAAATGGGTTTACAAATAAAGCATTAACTAGATAGTATTGGCCAGCCATGGATCAAATGAAAGACAGTAGCAGACACCATCACCATGCCTATTGCCTACATGAAGAATGTTATTGTATATGTATGGTAATGCATTTCATGCAGATGACCAGACCATTACCATAGTAAACTTACCTTGAATGTTAGGATAACAAAGCCAGTGTCCAAGTGTCCATTCATCCAAAGGTCTCTAAGTGACAATTGTTTGTTTTTAACGTCGGACGCTGCATTAAGAGAATGTGGCTCACTTCACGCTGTTCATAGCCCTCCCGTGTGGTTTCTATTTGCTGCTCTGTGCTCAGATCTCGTCTAGAGCCCGCCTACTGTATCCGGTAATGTGTAAGCACACATTAAAGCAAGTAGCGTTTCCATATCCGCTCTGGCCCCAGACCGGAACAGCAACCTGAAAAGACGGCGCGTGATTGGTTGGAATCCCGCAAGGGACGGTGTGTTTTGATCGGGGAGGGAGGGGAGGGGAGGAGAAATGAAAAAGGAGTCCGGCGATTTTATTGGCAGACACATGGACGTGCGACGGGAGGCGCTCTGATTGGAAAGAAACCACCGCGGGGGAGATCTTCCATTGGCGACAATTGAACTCGCTCTCTTTTTATTTGGACGCAAGGAGCCCCGCGGTTGGCCAGTAAAGGAGGAAGCGAGGTAGGCGAGCGCTCGCCGGGTAGCGCCACCGTGCCCCCTCATTTTTTGTATTTAAGGTATTTCTTAGATTTGGTTGTTTTAAAATGGATGCAATTATTTTCTAAATAATGATTACACAAATAAAATCTAAGATTAATATATATATATATATATATATATATATATATATATATTATTATTAGGGCCCGAGCACACACAGTGTGAGAGGACCCTATTGTATTTGCAAAGATTATTAGGGCCCGAGCACACACAGTGTGAGAGGACCCTATTGTATTTGCAAAGATTATTATTATTAGGGCCCGAGCACACACAGTGTGAGAGGACCCTATTGTATTTGCAAAGATTATTATTATTATTATTATTATTTTCCCGAAAGTAAATCGCGTTTTTGAGGCGCAAAACGTACTCAAAAAGTTGCGCAACTTTGCACACACATCACAAGTGGCGAAAATGTACGTATTTTAAAAAAAATAAAAGGGGGCGTGGCCTAATGGCGCAACAGCGCCCCCTACAAAACTTCGTGCCTCAAGCCCCACCATACGGTTTCACCTACACGTACGAAAATCGGTACACATCTGTATTGTGTCCGGACTCACAAAAAAGTCTCTCGGCGCCACGTCCGAAACCAAACAGGAAGTCAGCCATTTTGACTAATTAGTGGCGTTTTGGTGTATTTTTGGCCGTTTTCACGTGTCGCACTTTAACGAACTCCTCCTAGGGGGTTAATCGGATCAACTTCAAGTTCGCTCGGCATACTCAAGACACCTTGACGATGAAAAGTTGTGCGAATCGTGAGTTTTCGTAAAACGGCGTGCCCGTGGCGTAGCGTCAAACTTCCTTCACCAAACAGGAAGTGCCCCCTCTTCTGATTGGTCCATACTTGATTGTTCCTTTTTTTGGCTGTTACTCATCAACCGTTTATCGTACAGAGTTGTGGCTGGTATCATATGACTTGATTAAGAGTCCTTAACCTTAATTGACGCTTCCTTCGCCAAACAGGAAGTGCCCTTCACCAAACAGGAAGTGCCTCTATAACTCATGAACCGTTTGTCGTACAGACTCGCGGCTGGTGTCATAACATTTTTTTTTTCTCAAAATTTTTTTTTCTCAATTTTTTTTTCTCAAATTTTTTTTTCTCAAATTTTTTTTTCTCAAATTTTTTTTTTCTCAAATTTTTTTTTCTCAAATTTTTTTTTTCTCAAATTTTTTTTTCTCAAATTTTTTTTTCTCAATTTTTTTTTTCTCAAATTTTTTTTTCTCAAATTTTTTTTTTCAAAATTTTTTTTTTCTCAATTTTTTTTTTCTCAAATTTTTTTTTCTCAAATTTTTTTTTTCTCAAAATTTTTTTTCTCAAATTTTTTTTTCTCAAATTTTTTTTTCTCAAATTTTTTTTTCCTCAAAATTTTTTTTCTCAAATTTTTTTTTCTCAAATTTTTTTTTTCTTAAATTTTTTTTTCTCAAATTTTTTTTTCTCAAATTTTTTTTTCTCAAAATTTTTTTTTTCTCAATTTTTTTTTCTCAATTTTTTTTTCTCAAATTTTTTTTCTCAATTTTTTTTCTCAATTTTTTTTAATTTAATGCTAATGCTAAAAAATGTTAATGCTAACACATGCTAATGCTAACAAATGCTAATGCTAACTCGCTAATGCTAACACATGTTAATGCTAACAAATGCTAATGCTAATGTTAACAAATGCTAATGCTAACAAATGCTAATGCTAACGTGCTAATGCTAATGTTAACACATGCTAATGCTAACAAATGCTAATGCTAACACATGCTGATGCTAACAAATGCTAATGCTAACATGCTAATGCTAATGCTAACACATGCTAATACTGACACATGCTAATGCTAACAAATGCTAATGCTAACAAATGCTAACACATGCTAATAATAACAAATGTTAAAAACTGCTAATGCTAATGTTAACAAATGCTAATGCTAACACATGCTAATAATAACAAATGCTAATGCTGATTCTTAAATTCTAATGCTAATTGGCTGCTACCCCTTGTGACGTGGGTAGATCTCCGAGGGCCCGGTCATTGCTGCTTGCAGCTTTAATTATTATTATTCTTCCCCCTAAAGAATCGCGTTTTTGAGGCGCAAAACGTACTCCAAAAGTTGCGCAACTTTGCAAGCACATCACAAGTGGCGAAAAATTACGTATTTAAAAAAAAAAAAAAGTGGGCGGGGCCTAATTGCGCAACAGCGCCCCCTACAAAATTTCAACGCAACAGCCCCACTAGACGGTTTCACCCACAAGTACAAAAATCGGTACACATCTGTATTGTGTCCGGACTCACAAAAAAGTCTCTCGGCGCCACGTCCGAAACCAAACAGGAAGTCAGCCATTTTGACTAATTAGTGGCGTTTTGGTGTATTTTTGGACGTTTTCATGTGTCGCACTTTAACGAACTCCTCCTAGGGGGTTAATCGGATCAACTTCAAGTTCGCTCGGCATACTCAAGACACCTTAACGATGAAAAGTTGTGCGAATCGTGAGTTTTCGTAAAACGGCGTGCCCGTGGCGTAGCGTCAAACTTCCTTCACCAAACAGGAAGTGCCCCCTCTTCTGATTGGTCCATACTTCATTGTTCCTTTTTTTGGCTGTTACTCATCAACCGTTTATCGTACAGAGTTGTGGCTGGTATCATATGACTTGATTAAGAGTCCTTAACCTTAATTGACGCTTCCTCCGCCAAACAGGAAGTGCCCTTCACCAAACAGGAAGTGCCTCTATAACTCATGAACCGTTTGTCGTACAGACTCGCGGCTGGTGTCATAACATTTTTTTTTCTCAACATTTTTTTCTCAATTTTTTTTCTCAAAATTTTTTTTTCTCAATTTTTTTTTTTCTCAATTTTTTTTTTCTCAAATTTTTTTTTCTCAAATTTTTTTTTCTCAAATTTTTTTTTTCTCAAATTTTTTTTTCTTAATTTTTTTTTTCCTCAAAATTTTTTTTTCTCAAATTTTTTTTTTCTCAAATTTTTTTTCTCAAATTTTTTTTTTCTCAAATTTTTTTTTCTCAATTTTTTTTTCTCAAAACATTTTTTTCTCAAAAATTTTTTTTCTCAACATTTTTTTTTCTCAAATTTTTTTTTCTCAATTTTTTTTTCTCAAATTTTTTTTTCTTATTTTTTTTTTCTCAAATTTTTTTTTCTCAATTTTTTTTTAGCATGTGCTAATGCTAATGCTAACACATGCTAATGCTAACATATGCTAATGCTAACAAATGCTAATGCTAACACATGCTAATGCTAACAAATGCTAATGCTAATGCTAACACATGCTAATGCTAACAAATGCTGATTCTTAAATTCTAATGCTAATTGGCTGCTACCCCTTGTGACGTGGGTAGATCTCCGAGGGCCCGGTCATTGCTGCTTGCAGCTTTAATTAGGGCCCGAGCACACACAGTGTGAGGACCCTATTGTATTTGCAAAGATTATTATTATTAGGGCCCGAGCACACACAGTGTGAGGACCCTATTGTAATTGCAAAGATTATTATTATTATTATTCTTCCCCCTAAAGAATCGCGTTTTTGAGGCGCAAAACGTACTCCAAAAGTTGCGCAACTTTGCAAGCACATCACAAGTGGCGAAAAATTACGTATTTAAAAAAAAAAAAAAGTGGGCGGGGCCTAATTGCGCAACAGCGCCCCCTACAAAATTTCAACGCAACAGCCCCACTAGACGGTTTCACCCACAAGTACAAAAATCGGTACACATCTGTATTGTGTCCGGACTCACAAAAAAGTCTCTCGGCGCCACATCCGAAACCAAACAGGAAGTCAGCCATTTTGACTAATTAGTGGCGTTTTGGTGTATTTTTGGACGTTTTCATGTGTCGCACTTTAACGAACTCCTCCTAGGGGGTTAATCGGATCAACTTCAAGTTCGCTCGGCATACTCAAGACACCTTAACGATGAAAAGTTGTGCGAATCGTGAGTTTTCGTAAAACGGCGTGCCCGTGGCGTAGCGTCAAACTTCCTTCACCAAACAGGAAGTGCCCCCTCTTCTGATTGGTCCATACTTCATTGTTCCTTTTTTTGGCTGTTACTCATCAACCGTTTATCGTACAGAGTTGTGGCTGGTATCATATGACTTGATTAAGAGTCCTTAACCTTAATTGACGCTTCCTCCGCCAAACAGGAAGTGCCCTTCACCAAACAGGAAGTGCCTCTATAACTCATGAACCGTTTGTCGTACAGACTCGCGGCTGGTGTCATAACATTTTTTTTTTCTCAACATTTTTTTTCTCAATTTTTTTTCTCAAAATTTTTTTTTTCTCAAATTTTTTTTTCTCAAATTTTTTTTTCTCAAATTTTTTTTTCTCAAATTTTTTTTTTCTCAATTTTTTTTTCTTAATTTTTTTTTTCCTCAAAATTTTTTTTTCTCAAATTTTTTTTTCTCAAATTTTTTTTCTCAAATTTTTTTTTTCTCAATTTTTTTTTTCTCAATTTTTTTTTCTCAGAACATTTTTTTCTCAAAAAATTTTTTTCTCAACATTTTTTTTTCTCAATTTTTTTTTCTCAAATTTTTTTTTGAGAAAAACGTTAAACTATCGTTAAAGTGCGACCCGTGATAGCGGCCAAAAATGCGCCAAAACGCCACTAATTAGTCGAAATGGCTGACTTCCTGTTTGGTTTCTGATTGGCTGCTGGCCTTGTGACGTGGGAAGAGCTCCGAGGGCCCGTCCATTGCTGCTTGCAGCTTTAATTAGGGCCCGAGCACACACAGTGTGAGGACCCTATTGTAATTGCAAAGATTATTATTATTATTATTATTATTATTCTTCCCCCTAAAGAATCGCGTTTTTGAGGCGCAAAACGTACTCCAAAAGTTGCGCAACTTTGCAAGCACATCACAAGTGGCGAAAAATTACGTATTTAAAAAAAAAAAAAAGTGGGCGGGGCCTAATGGCGCAACAGCGCCCCCTACAAAATTTCAACGCAACAGCCCCACTAGACGGTTTCACCTACACGTACGAAAATCGGTACACATCTGTATCGTGTCCGGACTCACAAAAAAGTCTCTCGGCGCCACATCCGAAACCAAACAGGAAGTCAGCCATTTTGACTAATTAGTGGCGTTTTGGTGTATTTTTGGCCGTTTTCACGGGTCGCACTTTAACGAACTCCTCCTAGGGGGTTAATCGGATCAACTTCAAGTTCGCTCGGCATACTCAAGACACCTTAACGATGAAAAGTTGTGCGAATCGTGAGTTTTCGTAAAATGGCGTGCCCGTGGCGAAGGGTCAAACTTCCTTCACCAAACAGGAAGTGCCCCCTCATCTGATTGGTCGATACTTGACTGTTCCTTTTTTTGGCTGTTACTCAACAACCGTTTATCGTACAGAGTTGTGGCTGGTATCATATGACTTGATTAAGAGTCCTTAACCTTAATTGACGCTTCCTTCGCCAAACAGGAAGTGCCCTTCACCAAACAGGAAGTGCCTCTATAACTAATGAACCGTTTGTCGTACAGACTCGCGGCTGGGGTCATAATTTTGTTTTTCTCAACATTTTTTTTCTCAAAATTTTTTTTCTCAAATTTTTTTTTCTCCAATTTTTTTTTTCTCAAAAAATTTTTTTTCTCAAATTTTTTTTTCTCAAATTTTTTTTTCTCAAATTTTTTTTTTCTCAATTTTTTTTTCTCAAAATTTTTTTTTCTCAAAATTTTTTTTTCTCAAAATTTTTTCTTTCTCAAATTTTTTTTTCTTCAAATTTTTTTTTCTCAATTTTTTTTTCTCAATTTTTTTTTTAATTTAATGCTAATGCTAACAAATGCTAATGCTAACACATGCTAATGCTAACAAATGCTAATGCTAACATGCTAATGCTAACACATGTTAATGCTAACAAATGCTAATGCTAACATGCTAATGCTAATGTTAACAAATGCTAATGCTAACAAATGCTAATGCTAACATGCTAATGCTAACATGCTAATGCTAACAAATGCTAATGCTAACACATGCTAATGCTAACAAATGCTAATGCTAACATGCTAATGCTAACAAATGCTAATGCTAACAAATGCTTATGCTAATGCTAACACATGCTAATGCTAACAAATGCTAATGCTAATGCTAACACATGCTAATGCTAATGCTAACAAATGCTAATGCTAACACATGCTAATGCTAACAAATGCTAAAGCTAACACATGCTAATGCTAACAAATGCTAATGCTAATGCTAACACATGCTAATGCTAACAAATGCTAACACATGCTAATAATAACAAATGTTAAAAAATGCTAATGCTAATGTTAACAAATGCTAATGCTAACACATGCTAATGCTAACAAATGCTAATGCTGATTCTTAAATTCTAATGCTAATTGGCTGCTACCCCTTGTGACGTGGGTAGATCTCCGAGGGCCCGGTCATTGCTGCTTGCAGCTTTAATTATTATTATTATTTTCCCGAAAGTAAATCGCGTTTTTGAGGCGCAAAACGTACTCAAAAAGTTGCGCAACTTTGCACACACATCACAAGTGGCGAAAATGTACGTATAAAAAAAAAAAAAAAAAGGGGGCGTGGCCTAATGGCGCAACAGCGCCCCCTACAAAACTTCGTGCCTCAAGCCCCACCATACGGTTTCACCCACAAGTACGAAAATCGGTACACATCTGTATCGTGTCCGGACTCACAAAAAAGTCTCTCTGCGCAACGTCCGAAACCAAACAGGAAGTCAGCCATTTTGACTAATTAGTGGCGTTTTGGTGTATTTTTGGCCGTTTTCACGTGTCGCACTTTAACGAACTCCTCCTAGGGGGTTAATCGGATCAACTTCAAGTTCGCTCGGCATACTCAAGACACCTTAACGATGAAAAGTTGTGCGAATCGTGAGTTTTCGTAAAACGGCGTGCCCGTGGCGAAGCGTCAAACTTCCTTCGCCAAACAGGAAGTGCCCCCTCTTCTGATTGGTCCATACTTAATTGTTCCTTTTTTTGGCTGTTACTCATCAACCGTTTATCGTACAGAGTTGTGGCTGGTATCATATGACTTGATTAAGAGTCCTTAACCTTAATTGACGCTTCCTTCGCCAAACAGGAAGTGCCCTTCACCAAACAGGAAGTGCCTCTATAACTCATGAACCGTTTGTCGTACAGACTCGCGGCTGGTGTCATACATTTTTATTTTTCTCAAAAAAAAATTTTTTCTCAAAAAAAATTTTTTTCTCAAATTTTTTTTTCTTAATTTTTTTTTCTCAAAATTTTTTTTTCTCAAATTTTTTTTTCTCAATTTTTTTCTCAACTTTTTTTTTCTCAAAAAAATTTTTTTTCTCAAAAATGTTGCTAATGCTAATGCTAACATGCTAATGCTAACATGCTAATGCTAACAAATGCTAATGCTAACATGCTAATGCTAACAAATGCTAATGCTAACATGCTAATGCTAATGCTAACAAATGCTAATGCTAACATGCTAATGCTAACACATGCTAATGCTAACATGCTAATGTCAATGCTAACAAATGCTAATGCTAACATGCTAATGCTAATGCTAACAAATGCTAATGCTAACATGCTAATGCTAACAAATGCTAATGCTAACATGCTAATGCTAACAAATGCTAATGCTAACATGCTAATGCTAACAAATGCTAATGCTAACATGCTAATGCCAATGCTAACAAATGCTAATGCTAACATGCTAATGCTAATGCTAACAAATGCTAATGCTAACACATGCTAATGCTAAAAATGCTAATGCTAAAAATGCTAATGCTAATGCTAAAAATGCTAATGCTAACACATGCTAATGCTAATGCTAACACATGCTAATGCTAAAAATGCTAATGCTAAAATGCTAATGCTAACAAATGCTAATGCTAACACATGCTAATGCTTACACATGCTAATGCTAACAAATGTTAATGCTAATGCTAACACATGCTAATGCTAACTAATGCTAACACATGCTAATGCTAACATATGCCAATGCTAACAAATGCTAATGCTGATTCAAAAATTCTAATGCTAATTGGCTGCTACCTCTTGTGACGTGGGTAGAGCTTCGAGGGCCCGGTCATTGCTGCTTGCAGCTTTAATTATTATTATTATTTTCCCGAAAGTAAATCGCGTTTTTGAGGCGCAAAACGTACTCAAAAAGTTGCGCAACTTTGCACACACATCACAAGTGGCGAAAATTTACGTATTTAAAAAAAAATAAAAGGGGGCGTGGCCTAATGGCGCAACAGCGCCCCCTACAAAACTTCGTGCCTCAAGCCCCACCACACGGTTTCACCTACACGTACGAAAATCGGTACACATCTCTATCGTGTCCGGACTCACAACAAAGTCTCTCGGCGCCACGTCCGAAACCAAACAGGAAGTCAGCCATTTTGACTAATTAGTGGCGTTTTGGTGTATTTTTGGCCGTTTTCACGTGTCGCACTTTAACGAACTCCTCCTAGGGGGTTAATCGGATCAACTTCAAGTTCGCTCGGCATACTCAAGACACCTTAACGATGAAAAGTTGTGCGAATCGTGAGTTTTCGTAAAACGGCGTGCCCGTGGCGTAGCGTCAAACTTCCTTCACCAAACAGGAAGTGCCCCCTCTTCTGATTGGTCCATACTTCATTGTTCCTTTTTTTGGCTGTTACTCATCAACCGTTTATCGTACAGAGTTGTGGCTGGTATCATATGACTTGATTAAGAGTCCTTAACCTTAATTGACGCTTCCTCCGCCAAACAGGAAGTGCCCTTCACCAAACAGGAAGTGCCTCTATAACTCATGAACCGTTTGTCGTACAGACTCGCGGCTGGTGTCATAACATTTTTTTTTTCTCAACATTTTTTTTCTCAATTTTTTTTCTCAAAAATTTTTTTTTCTCAATTTTTTTTTTCTCAAATTTTTTTTTCTCAAATTTTTTTTTCTCAAATTTTTTTTTTCTCAATTTTCTTTTTCTTAATTTTTTTTTTCCTCAAAATTTTTTTTTCTCAAATTTTTTTTTTTCTCAAATTTTTTTTCTCAAATTTTTTTTTCTCAAATTTTTTTTTCTCAATTTTTTTTTCTCAAAACATTTTTTTCTCAACATTTTTTTTTCTCAAATTTTTTTTTCTCAAATTTTTTTTTCTCAAATTTTTTTTCTCAAATTTTTTTTTGAGAAAAACGTTAAACTATCGTTAAAGTGCGACCCGTGATAGCGGCCAAAAATGCGCCAAAACGCCACTAATTAGTCGAAATGGCTGACTTCCTGTTTGGTTTCTGATTGGCTGCTGGCCTTGTGACGTGGGAAGAGCTCCGAGGGCCCGTCCATTGCTGCTTGCAGCTTTAATTATTATTATTTTTTTATGTAGGAAAATAAAATTTGATTTTTACTCGAGTCTTGACCCATAAAAATGACCCATTTGTGGGTCCCGAACCACTTTGTATTTCCCAACCCACAAATGGGTCCCTGACCCACGGTTAAAAGGAGTAGTTTACCCCCCAAAAAATGACTTACATTTATATCAATTACACACCCCGTGAAGCAGGGACGTGCAGAGAATTTTACAGAGGCAGGGGCTGAAATTTCTAAAAGGGCCTTTTGGTGAAAATATTGAAAATAGCAGACCTCCGAGCTCACAACGCGTTTCAACGCAACTCATGTTTATCAATAGTCTGGTAGGAAGGTAGGCCTCCCGCGCACCCGAAAGATATATTTTTCTAACCTACCTTTTTAGAATCCTTAAGGTGTCTAGTTAATGAATTGTGATGTTCCCAGATCCAATTATTGTCCCATATATGTTTTTTTTAACCATATGTTGTGTCCGTCCTGGATTTTTGGCTGTGAAAACGAATACATTTAAATCAACATAGCTCCTGAACCATACGTCCGACAGAAACCATTCATTTTCATTTTATGTTCGTCTTTGCAAGATGAATTGATTGATATGAAGATTTGCCATGGTTCCATCATGTTTAGTGCATTAAAACCCAAATAAACACAAAAAAAGTTAAAATTCGCCTAAACTGGATCACAACAACTCCTCCCCCATGCACCTTATTGATATATTTTTTCTAACATTTGCATTTTTACAATCTTCAAGATGTGTAGTAAACAAATGTTGATGTTCCCCACTTGAAATATTGACACATGTATGTTTATTCTGGCATAGTGTTTGCTATAGTGAATGATTCTTTGCAAATGCAAAAAAGAGAATGTAAAATCTACATAAGGTCTTAACTATACATTATTCTGAGACACATGTCCAATTTGTCTGTTTCATTTTGGCATTAGGCATGGAGGGAGATGGCTAGTGACATAATATGTACATTTATAGATCATCAATACTCAAATAAATGCTAAAATGCAGACAATTCAATAGGCGGATTTACATAAGGTCTTAACTATACATTTTTCTGAGACAAATGTCCAATTTGTCTGTTTCATTTTGGCATGAGGCATTGAGGGAGATGGCTAGTGATGGATCATCAATACTCAAATAAATGCTAAAATGCAGACAATTCAATAGGCGGAATTGGGCCAGAGGACATAGGCATTTTCTTTCTTCAAATTGTTAATATGAATGCTTTAGGTGCTTGATATACACATCCCATCCCCAATTCAAAATATAGTGCCAGGTTTTAATTTTGCCTACAGTCTTGGATATCTGCTAACAATATCAAAAATACGTGACATCTTAATCTTAAATGATATGCATATGTGCCTCAAATGTCTAGTATCTCCCTTGTTACATAGGGATATCCCTTTGGAGCGATGGTTAAGATATTGGACTTCGGTCCGATTCACCCCTGTTACAATGGTGCCGTGACCCGGATCGGGCTTCCCCATAGGAGGTCTAAAGGGGGGTGAGTGTGGCGGAGAGAGTCACAGCCCCAGCCTTGAATCCTCAAAAGTCTAGTATCTCCCTTGTTCAATGGGGATATCCCTTTGGAGCGTGGGAGGCCCGGGTTCGAACCCCGGGTGAGGAGGTCCGATTCACCTCTGTTACACATAGACAAATGACCTTATCTTGTTTTATTTTGGCATGACATTGGCATGATTTGATTCTAGACAACCTCAGGTTTCCAATGGAACCAACCTTTTCATGCTACCTTGTCTAGCAGGTAAATGCCTAATGATTCAAAGATAGAAAAAGAAAAAATCTAAATATTTATCTGTTTTAGACCACATACATTAACTACTGTAGTGTCTTTATAGGGGCAGCATAGCTGAATAGTTGGGGAGCCCGCCTGAGGAACCAGATTCCAGGCAAGGGTAGCAATGTCGATGTGTTTGGAGGAAGATATCTATCTATCTATCTATTGGCATGATTTGATTCTAGACAACCTCAGGTTTCCAATGGAACCAACCTTTTCATGCTACCTTGTCTAGCAGGTAAATGCCTAATGATTCAAAGATAGACAAAAAAAATCAAAATATTTATCTGTTTTAGACCACATACATTAACTACTGTAGTGTCTTTATAGGGGCAGCATAGCTGAATAGTTGGGGAGCCCGCCTGAGGAACCAGATTCCAGGCAAGGGTAGCAATGTCGATGTGTTTGGAGGAAGATATCTATCTATCTATCTATCTATCTATCTATCTATCTATCTATCTATCTATCTAGAGCACTGCACTGCATCTCACCTCAACACAATTAAAAGCACATTTCTAAAGCACATTTAACATGACCAGGTCACCCAAAGTGCTGTACAATTAAAAACAATAATATACAAGACATAACAATGCATTATAAATAGCATAGAATAAACAAAGGCAAAACATTAGCATCAGTAAAGGAAGATCATGGACTGCCAGTCTCAGCTAAAGATCAGGCAGGTCTTTAATAAAGACTGATTACTGGGCAGCTCTGATGTGTAGGGGCAAGCTATTACAGAGCCTGAGGGGCCCCAGGCTGTCCTGCATAGACCACAGTAGTGCATATTTTGACCACTGTACTACATCTATAGACCACTGTAGTGCATCTGTAGACCACTGTTGTGATCTGTAAATCATTCTAGTGCATCTGTGGGCCACTGTAGTGTTCTGTTTACCAAATTAGTGCATCTGTAGACTACTCAAATGCATCTGTAGACCAATGTAGTGTCTGTAGATGTAGTACAGTGGTCAACAGATGCACTACTGTGGTCTATGCAGGACAGCCTGGGGCCCCAGGCTCTGTAACAGCTTGCCCTACAGGCCACTGTAGTGTATCTATACCACTCTAGTGCATCTGTGCGTCACTTTAGCTCAACTGCAGACCGCTATTGTGATCTGTTGATCACATTTGTGCATCTGTAGACTAATCGAGTGCATCTGTAAACCACTTGAATGCATCTGTAGATTCACCCCTGTTGGCATGAAAATGTATTTTGGCATGACATGTCATGCCAAAATAAAACAAAATAGGGTAATTTGTCTATGCATATAATTAATTAAGACTTCATGTATATTTTAAATGTTTGCAGATATCCAAGACTGTAGGCACAATTTAAACCTGGCACTATATTTTGAATTGGGGATGGGATGTGTGTATCAAGCACCTAAAGCATTCATATTAACAATTTGAAAAAATTAAATAAACATAAACTCCTTCATTTGTATTGGTAAATGTCCTCTGGCCCAATTACGCCTATTGAATTGTCTGTATGTTTTAGCATTTATTTGAGTATTGATGATCCATAAATGTACATATTAGGTCACTAGCCATCTCCCTCCATGCCTCATGCCAAAATGAAACAGACAAATTGGACATGTGTCTCAGAATAATGTATAGTTAAGACCTTATGTAGATTTTACATTCTCTTTTTTGCATTTGCAAAGATTCACTATAGCAAACACTATGCCAGAAAAAACAAACATGTGTCAATATTTCAAGTTGGGAACATCAACATTTGTTTACTACACATCTTGAAGATTGTAAAAATGCAAATGTTAGAAAAAATATATCAATAGGGTGCATGGGGGAGGAGTTGTTGTGATCCAGTTTAGGCGAATTTTAACTTTTTTTGTGTTTATTTGGGTTTTAATGCACTAAACATGATGGAACCATGGCAAATCTTCATATCAATCAATTCATTGGTGGTCATTTTATGTTCGTCATTTATGACAAACATAAAATGGGGTGAATGGTTTCTGTCGGATGTATGGTTCAGGAGCTATGTTGATTTAAAGTTATTCGTTTTCACAGCCAAAAATCCAGGACGGACACAACATATGGTTAAAAAAAACATATATGGGACAATAATTGGATCTGGGAACATCAAAATTCATTAACTAGACACCTTAAGGATTCTAAAAAGGTAGGTTAGAAAAATAAATCTTTCGGGTGCGCGGGAGGCCTATCTTCCTACCAGACTATAAGTACTGTCGGTGTGTGTTCAAGTGGTTAAATACCTGAAAACACAAATTGACATGAATCCAAAATACACTGATGATTGTGCTGTCAAACGCTTCATCTCTCTCTCAACTAAGGGGTCCTTGGCCTGAAAACGTTGAAGACCCCTGGTGTAGTGTGGTGCTAAAGCTGCAGTCCAAAAGGAGCTCATGTGTGCCTGACCTTGAACTCCAGTTCCATGGCGGACACGCTCTCACCGGCGGGCACCAGGCCGAGTTTCTGGATGTGTGTGTAGAGGCTCCGCGCGGGTACCTGATGAAAAAACACTTTCATTTCATTTCATTTGTCATTTAAAGGGATATTCCACACCAAAAAAAAAAAAAACTTTTGGTCATTTTATGGTCTACTCAGGCTTTTATGAACACCCTAGACAGATTTGTAATTTAATTTGGTTGATTCAATATTTAGATATTTGATAGTCATTTTATCAGACACTCTCGACCCAGGGGCCTTTCCTATTCAAACCCATTGTAACTTCATGGCCGTGTTTTTTTCAATACCTTTTTTCATTTATTTTTACATTTCTGTGGGAAAAAAATATGTGGGGTAATAATAAGGGTAATAATAATAATAATACAATAAAACATTATTAAAAGAAAATTGAAAAGGTTATCGAAAAAACACGGCCAGCTCAGGTACTAGGAGGGTAGTACTTAAAAATATATATTGTTTTTAATGAGACATGCATTGCGAACAAGTAGACCGAGCGTTTTGGGCAAAAATTGTGCACTTTACGATAAAAGCATGACATTTGGCACACAGTTAGAACATGCCAAATGGAACATTTTTGGCTATCCACAACTTTCCAACATCCCATCGTGCATTGCGCAGCTTCCGTTGCTGCAGCCGAGTGTGATCTACAAGCTCACAACGGTTGCATCTGCGACGCGACGTGAGCTTGTATGTCAGCTGTTCTCCGGAAGTGGAAACAGGTGGATAAACAGGTGGATAGGGACATCGCAGATTTGTCTTGGGAAACTTCCAATCAAAGTTGGGGTCTCATTGACTTCACTATACAGTAAAATAAATATGCTTTAAGTAGCATGTGAGGGGTCAAACTTAGCCTGGCTCCAGCCAATAGACCCGCCCACTCTCTGAGTGAACTGCTTCTCTTGGTCTGGTTTTGTCATAGGACGCGTCTCTTTCTACCGAAACCGACCGAAACCGACCAATGAAATCAATGCAATACGGAGGAGGGGTGCGTCTAACTTTTGAAAATCAACAGAAACAGTGGAGGGAGGGGTGGCTCACCAGAGTTCTTAATTGCCTCCTTTGAACTTCAAAAGAGCTACAGCTACAAGTGTCGATAGCTCGTTAATGATTCTCTCTAATCAATGAAACATCAAAGACAATGACCTGTTTGGTGCATGTCATTGAGGGGAGGGGGAGGAGGGAATGTTTTGTGTGCAAAAGTCAAACACAACCCCTCCCACCAGATCTCTTGTGATTAGGAATTTCAAATTTTAAATCCCCTCCCCTTTTCAATCAAATAGAATGGGGACAACTTCAGACTCAAGCTCCAGTGTAGTGTGAAATCAGGCTAGGTCAAACAATTTTTTTTTTCGTGATTCTGAATCCAATGCAAGCATTTGTAAACATTCCTTTACAAAAAACGGCCCAACAAAACTGTGTGATAACTAGGGATGCCCCGATCAGGGTTTTTTTGCTCCCGATCCGATACCGATCAAATATTATTGCTTCCGATTCGATCCCGATCTTTCCCGATCCGATCTTTTGGCAAGGCATTAAGAAAAAAAAATTCTATTCATTCTATCACTTAGTGCAGCACTGAATCAACAAATTAAAAACAAAGCCTATGAGTAGTGTATAGTGATATAGGCCTACTAGTGCAGTGTTTCTCAATCATTGTGCAGCGGACCTTTGGTGTGGCCTTTGAAATTTGGCAGTGAAGTCACGATTTAAGGACTTTTAAAACCTGTTTAATACCTCAAAAAATAAAATAAAATAGACCATTACAGCATCAAAAATAATCAACAAACTATATAAAAACTGGTAAAACATTGGCCATTTTAAAAGTTGAAACAAAATAAGTTAAGAACCAATTAACCAGTCTGCTTTAAAAGTATGCAGTAGCAGCTAGTTCAGTGGTTCTCAACCTTTTCAGGCCGTGACCCCCAAAATAATCATATTTTAACTGGGGACCCCCGACCCTGAAGAGTTGAGGAAGTATATTTTGTATAACACGGTTCTATTGTGACAATAGCAGATCTACATGCTCACAACGCCTCGCAACGCGAGGCGTTGTGAGCATGTAGATCGGCTATTTTCACAATTTCTGGCTTTAATATTTGACAATTTGGCCAATGTTTAATTTGTCATTTTAGAGGTATTAAAAAGTCCTTAATGTTTCACTTTCGAAATGTGCAGATACCCTCTATACACTTAAACTTTATGTTGATTTGTTTACTGTTGAGAGAGAAAACAATGTTGCACATTAAGTTAATCATCTGGGGACCCCCCCAAAATAATTTGAGGACCCCCCTGGGGGTCCCGACCCACAGGTTGAGAACCACTGAGCTAGTTGACAGTGCAGAGAGACATAATTGCCTTCCTTTGATCCATTAGCAAGTGGCCAATTACTACTTATTGGCATCAGCTGCCAGCTGTACACAGAGTCTGACACAATCACCTTCCCTCTGCAGTGCTCTGTCTGTCTCATTTCTCCAAAAGCCCTTGAATATGATTGAAAATGATTAAGGATTACTGTGATTATGGTAAGCTTACATTTCATATCGCATTCACCTTACCTGTAACTTTCAGTACTCCCAGAAAATATTTTTTTGAAAAAAAAAAAAAAACGATTTTTTTTTTCCCGAGCTCCGATCTTATAAAAACGGCCATATCGGCGGCCGATCCGATCACGTGATCGGGATCGGGCAACCCTAGTGATAACCAACCATAGTTTTGTGGGGCCGTTTTTAGCCCAAGGATTTTTATTTTATTTTTTTATTTATTCCCAAATAGGGGCGGCATTGGCTCAGGGGTAGAGAAACCGTCTTAGAACACGGAGGGTTCCCAGTTTGATCCCCGGGATTTGTGTCTAAGAGTCCTTGAGCAAGAGCAGTGGTGGAAAAAGTACTACATTATTTTACTTAAAGGAGCTATAGTCAAGTTTTTCATTGTAGGGCCGACACTTTGTTTACATCCTAGTCTATAGACTAGAATGTAAACAAAGTGTCAGTCTGACAATGGCCAAAATGATTGTTATCATTATTTTACGCTTTTTGTGGTCATTTTTGAATAGAAACACATATATGAAGCTTATTTTTTCATAAAATATTTTCGAGACATTATTTTTATTTTAGCATCTGTTTTTCAAGAAAAAGTTGACTATAGCTCCTTTAAGTAAAAGTATCAATACTGCAATATAGAAATACTCTGTTAAAAGTAAAAGTCCAGAATTCAAAATGTACTTGAGTAAAAGTATGAAAGTGATGACATCAAAATCTACTTCAAGTACCAAAAGCAAAAGTACTAAAATGTTTTAAAATAGCAGATCTACAAGCTCACAACGTGTCATGATGCGACGCGTTGTGAGCTTGTAGATCAGCTATTTTCAAACAGCCAAGGTATAAAATAGGGCTAAAGTGGTTTATGTAAAGATTTTAGTGAAGTAAAAGTACAATATTTGGATCCGAGATGTAGTGGAGTAGAAGTAAAAGTATTGGAAATTGGAAATACTCAAGTAAAGTACAAATACCTCAAAAGTGTACTTAAGTACAGTACTTAAGTAAATGTACTTAGTTACTTTACACCACTGAGCAAGAGTTAGTTAGCTAGTTGCTCCCGATGAGCAGGTTGGTGCCTTGCATGTTCCTCGGCCATCAGAGTGTGAATGTGTGTGTGAATGGCTGAATGTAAGGCACAATCTATGTAAAGCGTCTTGGATAAAGGCCATTTCTTATTATTTTGGGGGTTGCAGCCTGAAAAGTTTGAGAAGCACTGCTTTTTACACCAGGGGTTCCCAAACATTTTTGCCTCAGGGCACCCCATGAATATTTGTTTAATCCGAGGCACCCCTACATTATAATTTTCACTCCCAGCACCTTATATTTATAGCATATCGTCCTTGTTGGGTGGAAACCTTGTATGTCCAAAACCGTTAGTTTTGTATTTATCATCAATAAAATGTACTACACTAGTGAAAACAGCAGATCTACAAGCACAGTGCTTGTAGATCGGCTGTTTTCACTAGTTTTGTGCGACAGTCTTGTATGATGAAGCAGGGCTTTGCTTTACCAAAAGACGTACACATTTGAAACTTGGAGATACGAGGTTTCTGCCCGACAGTGACGATATTTTAGTGATTATGTTGCGAGGAAAACGTTGAGATAATAGCTATTTTGGTTAGAACTGACTGAAAATAACTTTGTACTTCAAGTTGAAAATTATACTAAATATTTTTTCAAGTGTTCAAATAAATTCCAAATATTATCAAATGATCTCGCGGCACCCCTGGACTGCCGTCGCGGCACCCCAGGGTGCCCCGGCACCCACTTTGAGAACCACTGCTTTACACCACTGCTAGTATTCAATAACTCAATCCTCACCTCTGTGTGGCCACACATGGCCGCCTCCAGCAGCGCCTCGTGAACGAAGGCGTATTGCTCCTCCGTCTGCACCATGTAGTTGCGCTGGGCGCGCATGCACGTCACGTGGCCGTAAACGTCCACCGACTTCTCGTGCCTCATGCGCTCCAGCATGGCCTCGATAACCACCAGGCAGCCGGTGCGGCCCACTCCCGCACTGTAACACACACACAGGGACGTGCAGAGAATGTTAGAGGCAGTAGCTGGAATTTCCAAAAGGGACTTTTGGTGGAAACATCGAAAAAAATTGCAGACCTCCAGGCTCACTTTTGCGGTGGGCTATTTTCGGTGCGTGATACCACACTGAACTAAGCATAATCAGTTCAATACTGGAGATGTGGCGTACGGCATGGTTTTCTACACAAAGAGGGCAATTCTTTCAACATAAGATGCTGCATTCAAGTTCAGGAGTTTGGACAAGGCAATTCTCCTGAATGCTGCCTTCGGGTATGGCATGGAAAGCGGATATTTGCATGTCTTTCACCATAGTAAAATCTGCATTCATGGTCTGGAGAGGGCACTTTTTACAGACGGATAAAAGGGCAGAGGCTCGAGCCCCTTCCGATGTCTATGTGTACACGTGCCTGATGAAAGAAGTACTCACATGTTTTACTTAAGTAAAAGTGTCAATAATGCAATGTAGAAATACTCTGTTACGTAAAAGTCTATTTTTTGAATAGCCAAAGAGTTCCAGATTGCAGCTTTAAGGCAGCACATTGAAAACTAGCCAGAGAGACAGCATCAACTTCAACTGTACAAACAACTGGCTGGATGTTCACATCTGTGGGATTCACGGTAGACGAGAACATTTGAAAGATTACTTATTAATCATAATAGGGGGCATCAGAAGATCACAACCAGTGGCGTCAGTTCAGAAAAAGCTAAGGTATGTGAACATGACTGGTGTCTTGCACGTGTGTCTTCGCGCGCGTGCAAGACACCAGTCATGTTGCCATACCTTAGCAACAAGCATGATACATTTATTTAAGAAGTACATTTTATTTCATTTTAATTTTTTGGGTTGTTCAAGTGCAGCTATAAACGTGGCATGTTAGTAAACGTGCCACAATTAACATTAATGTATTGCACCTGTGCAGCTGACCTGTGGAACCTGGGAATATACCATTGTGTCAAGATGGGGGTAGTACAAGTGTGGAGAATATAATTATAATAGCACAGATAGACAAAGAGACATTCATGGATTTATATTTAAAAGTAACTTTTATTTCCTCCCCTGGACCCAGGGTATACCCCTGCCATACCCAGACCCCTAGAAAGAGAGAGTTATGACACTTATGTCGACTTCCATTGTAAGCGTGGAAAGCTAGCTTAGCCTAGCTTACTGGAGTCTGTTCTCATTCTTAACAAGCCTTTGCTGCTCTTCAGCCCCGTCCGCCCCCATTATAACCTAGGCTTTTTCACTCACTGGTAAGTAGACTAAATCACGTCTTTGTCCCCCTTTTAATAATGTTGTCTACCTTGGAGAGGCCCATGAATGCGTTAAAAGGGGGGAAAAGACGTGATTTAAACTACTTATCAGCGAGTGAAAATGCCTCAGTTATAATGGGGGCGGACGGGGCTGAAGAGCAGCAGAGGCTCGCTAAGAATGAGAACAGGCTCCATGCTTACACTGCTCTGGCCATACCCAATTGACGCCCCTGATCACAACGATAATGTTGTAAGCCAGAGTTAATACCTGACATTAGCTTGTGTTTCATAATATCCACACACTTTTCAAGCTGATTACATTGAGGCTGGTTCACATCAGAATGCAGATTGTTGAGATGAGATGGTATTATTGTGCAAATCGCAGATGAATCAATGTTCTGTATCCGACCAGGCTGACTGAACCGTTTATGCTGTATTTCCTCTGTGTCAAATGCTTCCTATATATCCATCTACTCATGTTGACATGTACTTATTTAGCATTATATTTTGTATCTTGAAATGTACTGTGTAAACAATTATGTTTAAAATGTTAGTATGCTCGGAGTCTCGGACGGATTTTGAGTAGAGAAAATCACCGATAACTTAAGATTACAGGGGGGGGGGAAATAACATCAAATACATATTCTTTACTTTTACTTACACATTTACCTAATTAATTATTTAATGTTAAACTTGTATTATGTGATAATTTAGTTTTTCTTTTCGTCTTGTCTTGTTTTATTGTTGTATGTTTGGGCTGCAGTTAATTCATTTAGATTTTAATACCTATCATTGTCAACCATGTATCGTGATGCGTATCGTATCGCTATTAAATGTATCGCTACACGCCTACTAGTCTCCCTTTAAACAAACAAACGCAAGTTTACCTGCAGTGGACCACCATGGGCCCCGCATCCGGTGGGTTGCAGGCCTTCACCCTCCTCAGGAAGGCCAGTATGGGGGTGGGGAACTCGGGAACCCCGTGGTCAGGCCAGGCCATGAACTGGAACTGCCTGACCTCTCTCTTCTCACTGGAGCCGTTCTGTTGACAGGAAGATACCATAAGATCACGGGTGTTGCACCACAATCTGGGCCCTGGGTACAAGGATTCACTGCGGGCCCCCCGTGAATGTTCTTCATAGCGGGAATTTAGATTGGGAACGCATTATAACACATTATTTTTTGCTTTAACCATTGAAAAATAGCAGATATACAAGTTCACAGCGCGTCTGCGAGCGTGTAGATCTGCTATTTTTGAAAAATCTTGAACATTTGTGCAAGTCTTTGAATATTCCTATGTCAGTGGTGCTCAAACTTTTTCATGTGAAGGACCCCCAAAATGATATTTATTTGGCCACGGACCCCCATCTCAAAATATTTAGTTCTAGGGGCCCCCAGAAGCAACATTTTGAGTTACAAATGTTCCCTTAAAAAAAATTCAAAGATTTGCATACATTTTCACGAGTTTTCAAAAATAGTAGATATATCTGTATATCTGCTATTTTTCAATAGCAGCTTGGGCCCTAGTAACTCAACTTTGGGGTCTTACCTTATGCAGGTTGAATGTGCGCACGCTGTACGTAGCCAGCTCTACCGTATCCAGCATGGTCACCTGGATCAGCCCATAGGTCTCTGTACCGCGAGAGGGCCAATACTGGTCACACTTCACCTGTACACACACACACACACACACACACACACACACACACACACACACACACACACACACACACACACACACACACACACACACACAGGTGGAAAAAGTACTCAAATGTTTTACCAGGAATTATTTAATACTTTAGCTATTGAAAAATATCTACAAGCTCACAGTACGAGCTTGTAGATCTGCTATTTTTGTGAACTTTTGTAACTCAAATGTCTGCTTCTGGGAGGTCCCTGACACAAATTTTTTGAGCTGGGGGTCCGCGGCCAAATGCGGTCCTCTGTTTGAGAATCACTGAAAGATTTGTTGCCATGAAAACTGTCAGAGGCTGGGTGACATCATATTGTTGTGACATCACATTGTGAGATCACATTCCGTCCTTGTACCTTGTATGCCCATACAGTATATGGAGATCCCTGATGTCATCAATATTAAGCCCATACATTGGAATGCCCATATATGGACATATTATGTGAGTCTCATGTGGTCTAGACATCTATGATGTCAGACGCTAACCCATTTGGGAAAATACTTTGACCACATTTTGTCCAACAGCAACTCGAATCACAATTGCGAATGAATTCCGTCCTTTGCAAATTCCGTTCTGCGCGAGGTCGCTTTTCACCCATAGGCGTCTTACTGGTGAGGATAGTCATTGTAAATAGGCTACCTGGGGAAAATAGACAAAAATAGTAGATCTGCAAGCTCACAACACTGTCGCGCGTGTGTCATGAGCTTGTGAGATCGTCAACAAATAACAAAACACTCACACAAAAAGCTCACAATGTTGTGAGCTTGTAGATCAGCTATTTTCAAATGTCAGAAATGTATATAGTGTTGAAGTGGTTTTGTAATAATGATTCTAATCAAAACCTACAAAGTAACTAAAGTTTTCAAATAATTATAGTGGAGTAAAAGTACAATATGTGCCTCTGAGATATAGAGGAGTAGAAGTAAAAGTATCAGTAAAGTAAAAACACCTCAAAATTATACTTAAGTTCAAGTTCAAGTTGTAATTGAAAACAATTACAGTACTTGAGTAAATGTACTTTACACCACTGATCGAAGTCCGGAATTAAAAATGTATTTGAATAAAAAATACAACAATATTGGTGTCAAAATGTACTCTACAAAAATAGAAAGTACTCATTATCCAAATGTATCAAACATATTTGAAAATAGCTGATCTACAAGCTCACAATGTGTCGCATCGTGACGCATTGTGAGCTTGTAGATCGGCTATTTTCAAATAGGGTTGAAGTGGTTAATGTATGTTTTTTAATAATAATCCAAATCTACAAAGTAATTAGTAACTACATTTTTGCAATAAATGTAGTGGAGTAACCTTCCGACGCTGGTGAAAACAAAACAGCGAGAGAAGCACTTCCGTGTTTGGGCGTGGCCTCGGCTCAGATCCGGTAGGAAAAACCTCCTCGCATGCTGTACAGTACTGTGTATTTACATCTCTACATCTCTACGCCTGACAGGGACAATTAGAATGTCCCTGGCAGCCACCATATGAGGTCAAAGAGGCGAGGACATGTAATATTGTCCCCGACTGCAGTTTGACGCAGAGACGCGGCGACGGTGACATGTACAGACTGTGACAACAGCCTCCTGGTCGCTGTCATAACTAATAACTATTCACCTCTGGGTCATACATTTATCAACAGTGTGTCAGACAGGCCCGACATCATAACTCACACCACAAACACACACACGTGCAGGCACGCAAGAACACGTTTTGTGTTACTGTGCTTATGAGGGTGTCCACATTTTAGGACACCACTGAAAATAGCTAAAAATTGCCCTTTTTTAACATAACATCCACACACAACTACATTTAAAATAGGGCATTTTGGTTCTCAAAGTGGGGTCAAAAGTAACATCACAATCAAATAATTTTAAATCCTCTCTTCTGGTGGGTCCCTGGGCACAAAACCTTTTCAATTTAGGGGTCCTTGGCATGAACAATTTTGAGAACTACTGACATAGGGAAAACTCTAGCCCAGTTATTATTGGTTTCAAGTTATCGGGTTAGCCTCGAGAGTGTTGGTAAGTCCCCTTCAGCCGACTCAGTGGAGTTCGAGTTAATGTTCCGATAGGGACAGAATCGTAAAATCTCCTAGTCAACATGTGCCGTTTTTGCCATACATTTGATCTCTTGGGTTGTCTGTCCCAAAGAATGTGAACATTTTGAGAACTTGATGAAGTGTGGTGCCAGTGAGTGGAGGAATCAATCAATAACCAATCAATCAATATCAATCAATCAATCAATCAATCAATCAATTAATCAATTAATCGATCAAGTTGTTACCCGTAGCTTCTCCTCCAGGCGTGTCATCATGACGATGGTGGAGGTCCTCTGTTCCCACACCATCCTCCAGAAGTCGCTGAGTGTTTCAGGCAGAGGACCCTGGGTGGCGATGTAGGCATTCTGCTTTCTGTAGCCGTCGATGTAGTTGGCATTGATGTAGTCACTGCCTGGCACTCCTGCGAGGGGAGCACAAAACATGAACCCAAATCAGGTTCCGATATACACGAATATGATACACTCAAGTCGTTGCCAAAACGTTTACTGTACAGACGGAATCGTCTCAAGAGAGACGGCAAGCGCGTCTCCAGAACGCACCAAAATCACTGTAGTATATATGCCAGGCTTGTGAGTGGCGCTGTAAAGCTGCCACAAAGCACCATAAAGAGAGAAGAAGAGAGCAATGTTGTTTTTGCCTTCCTTTGTATCATGTCCACTTGTTGCTGACGGTGGTAGTGTGGGAGGGAGGAGTACACTTTTCTGTAAAAGCCCTATCGTGCTCAGTAGCACAAACGCAACATGTTTGATGTTGTGCGGGTTAAGGTTGTGCTGCAACAGTTGCGTCAGTTCAGAAAAAGCTAATGTTGCAACAAGGCATGATACATTTATTTTAAGTACATTTTACATTTTATTTCTCCCCCCGTTTCTAAGGTTTCTTGGGCTGGATATGGCAGTCTGGAACGGTTGTTCAAGTGCAGCTAAACTTGGCATGTTAGTAAACATGCCACAATTAACAATAATGAATTGCACCTGTGCAGCTGACTTGCGGAACCTGGGAATATAGGCTACCATTTTGTCAAGATGGGGAGAATACAAGTGTGGAGAATATGATTATAATACCTTGTTAAAATGACCATTTTGTTACATTTTGCATTTGTAGTTATTTTACTGTAATTTAACAACATAACAGATAGACAAAGAGACATTCATGGATTTATATTAAAAAGTAACTTTTATTTTCCCCCTGGACCCAGGGTATGGCAGCCAGAGTCCTGCACGGGTCCAATTTTGACAACCCGCGCCCGCCCGGCCCGTCATTAATCAGATCCGTGGACCGCCCGCTACCTGTCATTAATTAAAAAATCAAAACCAGATCCGCCCCGCCCGTCAAAAAATTGACCCGTCGCCATGCAGTATAAAGTAAATAGCCTACAGACAGTAACTCAAATTCAAAGTGGTTTATTTTCTTTAATTTCTCATTTCTTTTTTAAATTCAGGTAGTAGCAGACTTCAACAGGCTTCAACAATAATATTTAGGAGGAGGAGGAGGATTAACACGTCTGATTTGGTTCTCGAGTTGCAAACTTCTGATAAATTATTCAATCAACGAAACAATTAAGTGCTGCGCGCTCCGCGCTGTGCGCCGTGCATAACAATATAAACATAAAATAGGCTATCAGTTCACTTAACAAACACAAGCCACATTTTTTTTCCCAACACAACAGAAATAAAAACTTAAAAATAAAATATTGTCCACTTCACAACAAACTTGAGTCCAAACTGAATGAAAACTAAACATAGTCGCTACTCCTTTTATTAACAGACGGCTCGCTACTCACTCAGTCTCAGTAGGCCTACAATGACATTTATTCCTTTTTGTCATTCTGGATCCCCAGGTTGCTGTGCAGGAAAAGAATGTCATCCACGGTCTCGGGGTTCAGCTGTGTTCTGTGCTCTTGAATAACAAATCCAGCCGTTGAGAAGTCTCTCTCACTGGGTGCGCTGGATGCCGGGATGCATAGAATATTTCGAGCAATGAGTGACAGATTAGGGAAGTCGGAGGTATGGTCCTTCCACCAGGTCAAAACATCAAAGCTGGTACCCTCCTTGGTCTTCGGTATCTTCTTTTCGATGTAGTCCGCGACTTCATCCTCAGGCTGGACACTTTCATCGCTGGAATCCTTCACGTCTGATAAATCGTGACGGGGTCGTTTATCAGGTGGTGCTGTGGCAGCAGCGACCTGCTGAGCCAGCCGGCCCGGAGGGCTTGCTCTGTTGGCCTTCAGTTCTAGAGGATATTAAAGCTATACTGTGTAAGATTCTCAACTAGTGGTCAGTAGCCCTATAGCAAACCGCGGTCGCGTTCGCGTCTTTCGCCCGTTTTTCGTACCTTCACACCCCCGCGTCTGCCTCCACAACGCCGAGAGCTATCTTTGGAGGGGTCCCTGGTTCCTGTGCGTTCAGGCATTCCGGAGAAACGGACTACTTCACCCTGCCTGGTAGGCGAGATTACCTTTTGAGTAAAGAGACACACGGGCGACTACAAATATGGCGACCCCACTTCAAGATGCGCTGTGATTGGCCGGTAGTGTACCATGTGTGCATGATCGGCGATGTGATTGGGCAACGTATACACAACGTATACAGATGATGCAGATTACGTCAATTTTGCGCGAAATCCGGTCCACGGCCAGGATCATAGAAAACATATAAAGAGAAGGCTTCAGAAGCTGAAAATAACGGAGTGGGTGTTCTAAAACTTTAGCGATTTAACAGTTAGGACAATTTTAAGATTTGTTTTATAAAAAAAGTTACATGGTACAACTTTAAAGAAAACTAGAAAAGAAAATTTCTACGAAATTTTAAGTGTGCCTGCAGCTCGCTAAGTGTGTGCAACCTTGTATAGCAGTTGGTGTTAGCATTAGCATTTTTGCATTAACATTAACATCATTATTAGAATTTTTTACATAAGCATTTTTATCATTAGAAACATTTTTATTAGCATTAGCTTTAGCATTTTTAGCATTATCATTGAATTGTTCCCTTTATCATTTTAAACATTAGGCATTTGTTAGCGGTTAGCCGTTGGGACTGTGGGACCACCCACTGAGTTTGAGACCAGTAACATGTTGGGAAGTGGAGACATGGCTGTTTAAAGCCCAGCCAATAGGAAGGCAGAGGGGGTGGGGCTTAAGCAATTACAGATAATTCCTATTTGCCATGTAAATACACACAGCGAGTTTCGAGACGTTACCATGCTGCAAACTGGAGATATAGCTGTTTAAAGCTAAGCCAATAGGAAGATAGGGGTGGAGCTTAAGAGGGGCGGGGCTTAAGTAATAAGTCCCTATTGGCCGTTTAAGTCCAGACACCAAGTTTCAAGACGGTACCATGCTGTGAACTGGAATAGTGACTGTTTAAAGCCCAGCCAATAGGAATACAGAGGGGGCGGGGCTTAATAAATTACAGCTCATCCCTATTGGCCGGAAAAAGACCAACGTTGTGTGTGCATTTTAAAGTTTAAAAGCGGTGGCGTAAATCGTGCGGCAGTTATTACGGCTCCAAATTTGTGGGATCATTATTATTAAGTATGGCGGACTACAATAAGTGTTTTGCCATTGCATTGCATGGCAGGCACACTTAATTAATTTAAAATCAATACTATTTTAAGAAGCTAACTTTAGGACAATGAAAAGAAAACAAGGATCCGGATCGCATTACATTTAAGAGTTGCATTGAAAGCTGAATAGTTTAGTGGACCAAGGTTAGGCCTCTAACGAACGTCAGGAATTATTCGTGTAATAATAATAACAATAGTTAAGCCGTACACGATAGGGAGTTCCAATAGAAAAATATAAGCCTCGTGTACAATATAGGCTCGAAGTACACGCGAGCGTACACGCCCCCATAGTTATAATGGGGCGTGTACGCTTGCAACAGGGTGTCGTGTACGGCACCTGTGCCGACTACAATTTCCCAATGGAGGGCAGCAGAGAGCCATTTGTTGAGATCTAATAGGCCCATCCACATGTTTTACAGATCTAATTGGCCCATCCACATGATTTGTAGATCTAATTCCATCAGCAGTTCCATACCATGATTTGTAGCTCTAAATCCATCACCTGTCACATCCACATGATTTGTAGATCTAATTCCATCAGCAGTTCCATACCATGATTTGTAGCTCTAAATCCATCACAAATCATGTGGCTCTAAATCCACATGATTTGTAGATCTAATTCTAAAACCAGTCACATCCACATGATTTGTAGATCTAATTCTAAAACCAGTCACATCCACATGATTTGTAGATCTAAACCATACCACAATTTGTAGCTCTAAATCTATCACCTGTCACATCCACATGATTTGTAGATCTAATTCTAAAACTAGTCGCATCCCCATGATTTGTAGATCTAATTCCATCGGCAGTTCCATACCATAATTTGTAGCTCTAAATCCATCACCTGTCACATCCACATGATTTGTAGCTCTAAATCCATCACCTGTCACATCCACATGATTTGTAGATCTAATTCTAAAACCAGTCACATCCACATGATTTGTAGATCTAAACCATACCACAATTTGTAGCTCTAAATCTATCACCTGTCACATCCACATGATTTGTAGATCTAATTCTAAAACTAGTCGCATCCCCATGATTTGTAGATCTAATTCCATCGGCAGTTCCATACCATAATTTGTAGCTCTAAATCCATCACCTGTCACATCCACATGATTTGCAGATCTAATTCTAAAACCAGTCACATCCACATGATTTGTAGATCTAATTCTAAAACCATTCACATCCCCATGATTTGTAGATCTAATTTCATCGGCAGTTCCATACCATAATTTGTAGCTCTAAATCCATCACCTGTCACATCCACATGATTTGCAGATCTAATTCTAAAACCAGTCACATCCACATGATTTGTAGATCTAATTCTAAAACCATTCACATCCCCATGATTTGTAGATCTAATTCCATCGGCAGTTCCATACCATAATTTGTAGCTCTAAATCCATCACCTGTCACATCCACATGATTTGTAGATCTAATTCTAAAACCAGTCACATCCACATGATTTGTAGATCTAATTCTAAAACCATTCACATCCATATGATTTGTAGATCTAATCCATACCATAATTTGTAGCTCTAAATCTATCACCTGTCACATCCACATGATTTGTAGATCTAATTCTAAAACTAGTCGCATCCCCATGATTTGTAGATCTAATTCCATCGGCAGTTCCATACCATAATTTGTAGCTCTAAATCTATCACCTGTCACATCCACATGATTTGTAGATCTAATTCTAAAACCATTCGCATCCACATGATTTGTAGATCTAAATCCAACGGCAGTTCCATACCATAATTTGTAGCCCTAAATCCATCACTTGTCACATCCACATGATTTGTAGATCTAATTCTCAAACCAGTCACATCCACATGATTTGTAGATCTAATTCTAAAACCATTCCAATCCCCATGATTTGTAGATCTAATCCATACCATAATTTGTAGCTCTAAATCTATCACCTTTCACATCCACATGATTTGTAGATCTAATTCTAAAACTAGTCGCATCCCCATGATTTGTAGATCTAATTCCATCGGCAGTTCCATACCATAACTTGTAGCTCTAAATCTATCACCTGTCACAAAGGCTCTGGTGGGCTGTTTTGGGCTCTGGTGGGCTGTGCTGGGCTCTGGTAGGCTATACAGGGCAGTACTGTAGTATAGCCTAGACATGTTCATGTAAAACTATTGGCCGTGTACACTAAGGCATGTAGAAACTAGGGCCCGTGTACACAGTGGATAATCCCATCAACGAGGAGCTACAGGACTGGCGGGAGCCTTGAGCAGCCCGGTGGAGACTGCTGGAGTCTGGTGCAGTCCTGTGCACCCTGGTCTGGCCTATAACAGCCGGATCCAGCCTACTGTAGGCTAGTGAAGCCATCTAAGCTCTCCACTTCCCTAATCTATTCTCCCACTGTGCTGGACTTGGATGTGCTGGGCTGTGCTGGACTCTATCAGGCTCTGGTGGGCTGTTTTGGGCTCTGGTGGGCTGTGCTGGGCTCTGGAAGGCTATAATAATGGGCTCTGGTGGGAATTAGATCTACAAATCATGGGGATGTGAATGGTTTTAGAATTAGATCTACAAATCATGTGGATGTGACTGGTTTTAGAATTAGATCTGCAAATCATGTGGATGTGACAGGTGATGGATTTAGAGCTACAAATTATGGTATAGAACTGCCGATGGAATTAGATCTACAAATCATGGGGATGCGACTAGTTTTAGAATTAGATCTACAAATCATGTGGATGTGACAGGTGATAGATTTAGAGCTACAAATTGTGGTATGGTTTAGATCTACAAATCATGTGGATGTGACTGGTTTTAGAATTAGATCTACAAATCATGTGGATGTGACTGGTTTTAGAATTAGATCTACAAATCATGTGGATGTGACAGGTGATGGATTTAGAGCTACAAATCATGTGGATGTGACAGGTGATGGATTTAGAGCTACAAATTATGGTATGGAACTGCCGATGGAATTAGATTTACAAATCATGGGGATGCGACTAGTTTTAGAATTAGATCTACAAATCATGTGGATGTGACAGGTGATAGATTTAGAGCTACACATTGTGGTATGGTTTAGATCTACAAATCATGTGGATGTGACTGGTTTTAGAATTAGATCTACAAATCATGTGGATGTGACTGGTTTTAGAATTAGATCTACAAATCATGTGGATGTGACAGGTGATGGATTTAGAGCTACAAATCATGGTATGGAACTGCTGATGGAATTAGATCTACAAATCATGTGGATGGGCCAATTAGATCTGTAAAACATGTGGATGGGCCTATTAGATCTCAACAAATGGCTCTCTGCTGCCCTCCATTGGGAAATTGTAGTCGGCACAGGTGCCGAACACAACACCCTGTTGCAAGCATACACGCCCCATTATAACTATGGGGGCGTGTACGCTCGCGTGTACTTCGAGCCTATATTGTACACGAGGCTTATATTTTTCTATTGGAACTCCCTATCGTGTACGGCTTAACTATTGTTATTATCACAGTGGCTTTTTCCTTGACCTTTCGAGTTAGGAGTGTCGTAGAGACACGAGACCGGGTTTGTTGGATTCAGCGTCAAAAAGTAAGTCAGAATAAGTGTATTTTATCCGAAAGAATGTGTTGGTGGCGTGCAAATTTCGTGTCTTTTTCGCAATCGTAAAGGGTTCAAATTGTCGGAGAGACACGAAACCCATTCAATCGGATCAGGCATCCTTCAAATATGAAAAGTGTTTCCTGCGTGAAACAAACGTTTTTTTTTTTGTTTTTTTTTTGATTTTAAGGACAAAAATCCGGGTTTCGGTGTCTTTTTCGCAATCGTAAAGGGTTCAAATTGTCGGAGAGACACGAAACCCATTCCATCGGATCAGGCATGCTTCAAATATGAAAAGTGTGTCCGGCCTAAAACAAAACATATTTTTTAGATTTTTTTATTCATTTTAAGGACAAAGGGCCCGTTTTGACGCCTAAAACGACCCTTTCCCTTGATCGTTCGAGTTAGGAGTGCCGTGTACACAGGATCTACAGAGCTGGCTGGAGTATGGAGCAGCCTGGTGGAGTCTGGTGCAGTCCTGTGCACCCTGGTCTGGCCTATTCAAGCCGGATCCAGCCTACTGTAGGCTAGTGAAGCCATCCAACCTCTCCACTTCCCTAATCTATTCTCCCACTGTGCTGGACTTGGATGTGCTGGGCTGTGCTGGACTGGACTCTATCAGGCTCTGGTGGGCTGTTTTGGGCTCTGGTGGGCTGTTTTGGGCTCTGGTGGGCTGGGCTGGGCTCTGGTAGGCTATACAGGGCAGTACTGTAGTATAGCCTAGGCATGTTCATGTAAAACTATTGGCCGTGTACACTAAGGCATGACTTCTATGTAAACCATACTATATGGACAGTTTTTTTCTGCATGTCACTATGATGGAAAGCATCTTCAGCCTCACAATAACCATATTGAGTTACCACATGATTTTGTGTGCACGCCACAGCCAATAGTTTTACATGAATATTTCTAAGCTATAGTACAGTACTGCCCCATACAGCCTAACAGAGCCCAGCAAAGCACAGCACAGCCCACCAGAGCCCAATACAGCCCACAGGAGCCCAATAGAGCTCCAGCACACCTAAGTCCAGCCCAGTCCTGCCAAGTAGGAGTATAGACCAGGGAAGGGGGGTAGTTAGATGTCTCCACCAGGCCATTACAGGCTGGACCTGGCTTGAATAGGCCAGACCAGGGTGCACAGCACTACACCAGACACATCACTGTGACATCACAGGTGATATCATAGGTGACATCACCTATGTAAAAGTCCATATATGGGTATTCCCAGAATCCCTTTTATGCCCATGTATGAAGATCCCTGATGTCATTGATATATACTATATCACTGGCCAGATGGCCAAGACATGGCCCATATCTGTGTGGCTGGTTCAGACAGGGATCTCCATGTATGGGCATAAAAGGGATGTACTATATACAGTACATGGATCTCCATATATGGGTAACTGGTCCGATATACATCACTGGCCAAATGGCCAAGAATTGGCGCGACCTTTGCAAGGTCGCATGTCGCCCTGAGGCGTCTTACTAGTAATAAACATTATTTGTAGAGCACATTTCATGACATGAAATGCTTAACAAGGCTGTACTTGGTCTCCACTTATGTTTTACTTCTACATCAAACCTCTTTGCCTAAAATAGCCGGACTGCAAGCTCAAGCTTGTAGATCTGCTATTTCCCTCAGAATAGGGGTGTAATGTACACCGTTCCCGTCACACAAAGATTCTGTTACAACAGAACTAAAGACGTTCCTATCACACATTCTGTTACAACAGGGCCCCCTGCAGTAGCTCTGAGGACCCCCTAGGGGTGCCGGACCCCCTATTGAAGACCCCTGACCTATCCCATAAATGGTAAATGGTGCATTTATATAGCACTTTTATCCAAGGCACTTTACATAGATTGTGCACTACATTCACCCATTCACACACACATTCATTACATTCACCCATTCACACACACACATTCATACAGCGATGGCAGAGGAAACCATGCTTGGCACCAACCTGCTCATCAGGAGCAGTTAGGGGTTCAGAGTCTTGCTCAAGGACTCTTCGACATTAACTCAGGGGGAGCCCGGGATCGAACTGGGAACCCTTCGTGTTCTAAAGACGGACCAACATACTATTATGAGTGTGGGCAGATGTAAACAGGCATACAAGACAACACTATGTGGTGTTTCTAGTTCATGGCAGGGCCGCTCCATTTGGTTCCATTAGTACACTCTGAGTTACATATACCCATATTAGGGTCCATTTGGTTCCATTAGTACACTCTGAGTTACATATACCCATATTAGGGTCCATTTGGTTCCATTAGTAGGGTCCATTTGGTTCCATTAGTACACTCTGAGTTACTTATACCCATATTAGTGTCCATCTACACCAGAACATGCCTAGGCTATACTACAGTACTGCCCTGTATAGCCTACCAGAGCCCAGCCCAGCCCACCAGAGCCAAAAACAGCCCACCAGAGCCTGATAGAGTCCAGCACAGCCCAGCACATCCAAGTCCAGCACAGTGGGAGAATAGATTAGGGAAGTGGAGAGTTTAGATGGCTTCACTAGCCTACAGTAGGCTGGATCCGGAGCAATAGCTTGTAGATCGGCTAATTGAGTATTTTCCATATTTCTTTTCCCGGTGGCGCTGGGGTCCCTGGGGGTCCCTGGAGCTCCAGGGGTCCCTCGGGGCCCAGGCGGTGGCCCTGCCGCCGGGGACCCCCTGGGTGCCGTCCCCGTCTCTCCCGGTCGCTCCGGGGCCGAGTTAAAGCCTTTTTAGCGGACTGCAGTTGCAGGGGTCTGCCGCTAGGTGGCGCTCTATGAACGGCCGTCTCCGGGCCGCCGAGGCGGACGCGTGGGTACCGGCCCCAGCTCTCCCGGTCGTTCCTAGATCGAGTTACAGCATTTTATTTGCGCTGCAGTGGCGGGGGGTCCTCCACTAGGGGCGCGACCTGGTGCGTCGTTCCGGAGCACCAGGAGTCGTGGTCCCCGGGAATTCCCTGTGAGCAGCCCCTTTGGGGGGATCATTTGGTCATTTTTTAGCTTTTTGGCGGTGGTCCCCGGGGGTCCCCGGAACTCCAGGGGGTCCCTGGCTACTCTGCAGTCCCAGGCCGAGGCCCCAAAGTCGGACAGGAGCGGAGGTGGTCCCTGATCGGTAGTCCCCGGACTCTGCAGTCCGAGGCCAAGGCCCCAGAAACCCCTCAGGGACCCAGAGAGGTCCCCGAACCACACTTTTACAATATGTTTGGAGCAATTGTCACAGTCTCTGTCAGTGTCTGTGTTTGTCTCTGTGTGTGTGTGTGTCTTTGTGAGTGGGCGTGTGTTTTGGGCGGCGGATTGGCTCCAGCTTCCAGCAGGCACACCTGGTTCCAGTTCCCTCATCATCCTCACCTGCCTGCCATCAGCTCATCATCGGGAGTCTTTAAATGTTTGGTCTACTCTGCCCGCGATGCCAGATCGTTGCACAAACTCCCGTGCGTGGTAACGCTACTAGCCAGTACAGTCTTTAGCTTTGTTAGCTTTGGTGAATCTCAGCTTTTGTATTTTTTGGAAACCCAGTTTTTGATCCTTGTGATTTTTTGCCTCTCGTGATTTCTGACTTTGCTCTCTGCTCCTCCTCAGTGATTATTGCACATGATGTGGGAAATCGGGAGCTTCTCGCTGTCAAATGCGCCCTGGACGAATGGAGGCACTGGCTTGAGGGAGCAGAACACCCCTTCATCATATGGACAGACCATAAGAACCTGACTTACATCCAGTCTGCCAAACGCCTCAACTCCCGCCAGGCCCGGTGGGCTCTGTTCTTTGGCAGGTTTCGCTTTACACTGACCTATCGTCCAGGCTCCCGTAACACCAAACCTGATGCCCTGTCTCGTCAGTTCAACTCAGAGGGTCCCACCAGTCCTGAGCCCATTCTTCCATTGTCCTGTGTGGTGGCTGCAGTGACATGGGAGATTGAGTCACTGGTTCGAGGGGCTCAGCGAGATCAACCAGACCCGGGCAATGGCCCTGACAACCGTCTCTTTGTGCCTGACTCTGTCCGCTCCCAAGTCCTACTCTGGGCACACACGTCCCGGTTTGCCTGCCACCCTGGAGTTGCCCGCACCCTGTCCCTCCTAAAGCGACACTTTTGGTGGCCTACCATTGATGCTGACACCCGTGCCTATGTGTCTGCCTGTTCTGTGTGTGCCCGTGGGAAGTCCTCCAATCGGCCCCCTGCTGGTCTACTCCATCCGTTGCCAGTGCCCAGTCGCCCCTGGTCCCATATTGCTTTGGACTTCGTCACTGGTCTCCCTCCATCTAAGGGTAATTCTGTAATCCTGACTATTGTGGACCGATTCTCCAAATCGGTACATTTCGTGGCTCTCCCCAAACTTCCCACGGCCCTGGAAACTGCCGACCTCCTAGTACACCATGTGGTCCGTCTTCACGGAATTCCCCTGGACATCGTTTCCGATAGAGGACCCCAGTTCATCTCAGAGGTTTGGAGGGCTTTCTGTCGGGCCCTTGGGGCTTCTGTAAGTCTAACATCAGGATTTCACCCTCAGTCTAATGGGCAGACGGAACGAGCAAACCAAGACCTGGAAGCAGCTCTCCGATGTGTCGCCGCCAAGAACCCCTCCTCCTGGAGCACCCACCTTGTGTGGGTTGAGTACGCCCACAACTCCTTGTCCTGTGCTGCCACAGGGGTGTCGCCGTTTGAGGGGTCTTGTGGTTACCAACCACCACTGTTTCCTTCTGAGGAAGTGGACGTCGCTGTTCCTTCTGTCCAGGCACATCTGCGGCGTTGTCGAAAGGTGTGGAAAGATGCTCGTGCGGCGCTTCTCAGCTCTGTGGACCGGAATAGACGCTACGCTGATCGCCGCCGTACTCCGGCCCCTGTGTACCAGCCAGGTCAGCGGGTGTGGCTTTCCTCCAGAGACCTTCCCTTGAAGGTAGAGTCCAAGAAGCTTTCGTCCCGGTATGTTGGCCCTTATGAGATCGTCTCCATCATCAATCCAGCTGTGGTTAAGCTCAAGTTGCCTCCTCGCTGGAGGGTCCATCCCACCTTCCACGTCTCCCAGTTGAAGCCTGTCTCGACCAGCCCGCTTTGTCCTCCTGATACGCCCCCCCCACCCCCCCGCGTCATTGACGACCATCCAGCCTACACGGTCCGGCGGCTGCTAGATGTGCGCCGTCAAGGAAGAGGGTTTCATTACCTGGTGGACTGGGAGGGGTATGGTCCCGAAGAGCGGTGCTGGGTGCCGCGCCGCTTCATCCTGGACCCCTTCCTGGTCTCGGATTTTCACCGCCGTCACCCGAGCAAGCCTGGTGGAACGCCTGGAGGCGTTCCTTGAGGGGGAGGCACTGTCACAGTCTCTGTCAGTGTCTGTGTTTGTCTCTGTGTGTGTGTGTCTTTGTGAGTGGGCGTGTGTTTTGGGCGGCGGCTTGGCTCCAGCTTCCAGCAGGCACACCTGGTTCCAGTTCCCTCATCATCCTCACCTGCCTGCCATCAGCTCATCATCGGGAGTCTTTAAATGTTTGGTCTACTCTGCCCGCGATGCCAGATCGTTGCACAAACTCCCGTGCGTGGTAACTAGCCAGTACAGTCTTTAGCTTTGTTAGCTTTGGTGAATCTCAGCTTTTGTATTTTTTGGAAACCCAGTTTTTGATCCTTGTGATTTTTTGCCTCTCGTGATTTCTGACTTTGCTCTCTGCTCCTCCTCAGTGATTACGCTACCTGCTGCCTTGCCTGCCTGCCTGCCCACGCTGTGTCCACCACAGGCCCACACCACCACCTCCATTCTCCAGCCTTTGTTTCAATAAACACCCTTGGACTTTGACTGTGTTTTGTCTGCTTTTGGGTCCGCCAGTTTTTACAAATCGTGACAGCAATTTATTACAGATTTTATGCCCCTCACAAGTTTGGATCATGCACTGTACACGGGCAATAGATTGTGATTCTGTCTGTACACGGTGGGCTGTTCCAATAGCTTTGAAAATAGCCTGCCACACTGTGGAAATGTGCTTGAACTGCAAGATTCCTAGCAGTTATAATAAGGAACACATAAAAAGGAATAAAAGATCATCCAGGCGGCTGATGGGCGATCAAGTGGCGTCCATACGTAGATGGGGTCCCAGAGAACATGCAAAGCCCACCCCCTTATTTTTCACGCCCACAGGATCCATATGGTGGGCCATGGAAATTTGGTGCCGTACACCAGCAATAGCACTGGTTGTCGTGTACGCAAATAACGATAGGGGTAACAACAATAATAATAATAATAAGTAATTTTAGTATAGGCCTAATAACAATAATAACTAGAAAAGAAAATTTCTAAGACATTTTAAGTGTGCCTGCAGCTCGCTAAGTATGTGCAACCTTGTGTAGCGGTTGGTGTTAGCATTAGCGTTAGATTTTCTTTTGGTGTTAGCATTAGCGTTAGATTAGCGTTAGATTTTTTAACATTAGCATTTTTTGCATTAGCTTTAACATTATCGACTGTACGACAAACAGTTCACGAGATAAAGGGTCACTTCCTGTTTGGTGAGGGGCACTTCCTGTTTGGCCAAATAGGCCCCGATTAAGGTTCGAGACTCTTAATCAAGTCATTTGACGCCAAGCATCTGTAAGCGTCTGTACGACAAACGCGTTATTCCTAAACCCACCAGGCTTGAGTTAAGACCCGCCTCGTGGAAACGCGAGGACTTCCAGGAGTGGCTGAAATCCCTGCCTGACACATGGAGGGTGGATAAAGTCAGAGGCATGAAGACTTGTACTTGAGAAAAGCCTGCATTTGCACAATGCACAACTATTAATTTCTCACTACAGTGCTCAAAATAAACTGTGCTAAAAAAATCTTGAAACTGATTTAATTGTACTGTGCTTAATAAAGGGAAAACTTTGTAACTTTGCTAAAGAGAAACGTACTGAGAAAGCTATTAATAATTTGTCACTACTGTGCTCAAAATAAAAACTCTTACTGATTATCAGTTAAATTGTTATGGTTTGGATATGGCTTTGGGCCTATTATGCTGCGTGTATTATTGTAATGGATCAGTAGGTAGTAGGTACTTTGCACTTGAGCGAGCAGCACTAACGTTCATGGGCACTTTCATACTTAAGATTATCGAGAGGAGGCGGGTCTTAACTCAATCCTGGTGGGTTTAGGAATCACGCACGACAAACGGTTCACAAGATAAAGGGTCACTTCCTGTTTGGTGAGGGGCACTTCCTGTTTGGCGAAATAGGCCCCGATTAAGGTTAAGGACTCTTAATTAAGTCATTTGACACCACGCACGCGTCTGTACGACAAACGGTTCACGAGATGAAGGGTCACTTCCTGTTTGGTGAGGGGCACTTCCTGTTTGGCGAAATAGGCCCCAATTAAAGTTAAGGACTCTTAATCAAGTCATTTGACGCCACCCACGAGTCTGTACGACAAACGGTTCACGAGATGAAGGGTCACTTCCTGTTTGGTGAGGGGCACTTCCTGTTTGGCGAAATAGGCCCCAAATAAGGTTAAGGTTGGCGAAGGGCACTTCCTGTTACAGAGGGGGCGGGGCTTAATCAAATAGAGCTCATCCCTATTGGCCGGAAAAAGACCAAAGTTGTGTATGCATTATAAAGTTTAAGTGACGTTGCTAGGCAAAAGTATGGCAGAGTTATGTGGTGCCAAAGTTATTTTATTATAGGCCTAATTATAGGCTATATTTAGACTTGCCTTGAACAAGACGTCGTGCTTCGACATGAACAGCCATAACGTCAGCCTGGTTTGGCAGCAGCTTCAGGCTTTTCAGTTTGGGATGGAGGAACAGAGCCATCTTATGCAGGAGATGCAGTTCCAGTTTCTCTTTTAGGATTGCAAGGCTTCTTTTTTTAATTGAACCCAGTGTCATGCTGTCAGAGGTGGCTGGTTGCAGGTGACCAGTCAGGCGCTCCAACCACACAGCGGTCTGGTGAAGTGTTGGGATTTTGGAGGCCTCCAGGGCCTTGGTGGCGTCTCGAAATCGTACCAGAAAGGAAATCAATTCACTCAGAATGTCAAAGCTGATGTCATCCAGACGGCGTTCTTCTCCTCGCTCAGCCAGAATAGCACGTACATCTTCATACTGGCTGTGGATGGACTCCAGCATTGTGTGGAGGGAATTCCAGCGTGTTTCCACAGATGCTTTCAGTGTTTTCTTTAGGCGATTCTGGAGGTTGGTCTGCTTAAAGTAAGTTACAAGGGACTTGGCGGAATCAATAACAGCAGACACTTCTTCATGAAATAGATCATCGTCAGCTTTGTTCCCAAGGGTGGTGTGCAGCACAGTGCTCAAGATGTGTGCAGCGCAACTAAGCCTCGTAACATTGCGCAGTGCTGCCACTATGTTTGAGCCTCTGTCAGTCACGTAGACCAGCTTGTTGTAGAACTCATCCATATTGTACTTGCGTAGTGCTTCTTGAATTGCTGGCCTCAGATTCTCGGACGTTTTGCGCAAAGCACCATCCCATTCAGCAGTGCAAAGCACACGTTCGACCAGCTCCCACTTCGCATTGATGTAATGGAAAGTGACACTGAGATATCCAATTTTTTTGTAGTCATCGGTCCACATGTCCAATGTAATGGCACCGTTGCTTACAGTCAGCTGCATCCTCATCTCCGGAATGAGTTTGTCTCGAAACTCTTGGGCATATTTTGTGAGTCCCCGTGAGACTGTTGTTGGATCGGGCAGCAGCTTCATGGCGTCCACCCTGCCAGCCCGGGCCCCGATGTCAATCAAGCCTTGGGCTAAAGCTCGGAATCCTTCCCCATGGAGAGTCTCGAAAGATCGTAGGTCTAGTGACACAAACTCCACCGACAACTTGGATATAGCGTCCTTGTCCTCTCGGTTTGGTGGCGGGAGACTTTCTTTGCTTTTCTTAAAGTATTTATCTAGTGAACCGCCTGCGTTCCAAGTGTTTCCGCAGTGAGGAAGTGCCCAGTTTACGGCTTTCGTAGGCTAAAACTTTTTTGCACTTTTTGCAGACGGCATATCCATTAACTATGTTGTTTTCTTGGTCTCGAAGGAAACCAAATTTCTTCCAAACGTCCGACTTGGCTCTTGTCGAAGTGTTGTCCACAATTTCGTATTCACCGCTCACTATCTTTGCTTTTATCTCATCCATGTTTGTTGTAGTTCATTCACTCGCGTGGTTGACTGGCCATTGCTGATGGTTGCGTGCTGCTGGTCACGTGCTGTGCGTGTGCAATCACTGTGCAGTGTGCTTGCATGTGCGCTGCTGACGTATGACCAGTGATGGGCAGTAGCGAGCTACAAGTAGCGACGCTACATAGCTTAACTACATTTTTCAGTAGCGTCACGGTAGCGCCGCTTGTTTTTAACCAAATAGCTTTTAGCGTAGCGGAGCTATTTTTAGACCCCAGTAGTGACGTAGCGTCCACCAAACGCTACACGTTGCTAATAAAGGTTGTGCGCAAAAAAGAAAAGAAAAAATCCCCGGAGAAAAGCCATGGTACAGCGCCTGTGCACATGAATCACAGCTCGTTTTATACTTCTATAGTACAGCGGTGTCATTTGCAAAAAAGGACAGATCTACAAGCTATCAACGTGTCTCGGCTCGGCAGGGTGTTCGCTTGAAGATCTACCCTTGCTTCCATGGCTCCTCCCCAATAGCAAGAAGTCACTGCTCTCTGTCAGCTCCGGTGCACTCACTGCACACAGAGAGAGACACGGAGAGACGGAGGGGATATGGAACTAAACCTACACAGTGAAACTTTTATTTGCAACGTTTGCAATGTTAGAACTTCACTCGTTATAACTTTAACCAAATGCGGGTGAAACAGTGAAGGGGACACCGCACCGCATGATAGAGTGCACGGAACGTCGGACTCGGACTGGACATACCTCGCATATCGATCAAAAACAACCATTTGCACCTCGTTTAAAAAGCGTGCCTCAACGACGTGAATTAACATAAGAATGAGCCATCGGCTGGATGCATGTCTGATCCATTGTGTGACCTGCTAAATTAGTGCTAAAGGTTCTGTTCTGTCTAAAGCAGAGATGGAAAAAGTACTCACAATTTGTACTTAGTAAAAGTATCAATACTTTGCTGTAGATGTACCCCATTACAAGCGAATGTCCAGAATTCAAAATGTACTTGAGTAAAAGTATGAAAGTATTGGCATCAAAATGTAGGTCTACTTAAAGTACCAAAAGTAAAAGTAGGCTACTAAATGTTTGAAAATAGCCAAGGAAGGTATAAAATAGGGCTAAAGTGGAATAATGTAGTCTATATTTTATTATAATCTTTCATAGCTGTAAAGTAACTAGTAACTAAAGTTTTCAAATAATTGTAGTAGAGTAAAAGTACAATATTTGGATTTGAGATGTAGTGAGTAGAAGTAAAAGTACTGAAAACTGGAAATACTCTGGAAATACTCAAGTAAAGTACAGATACCTCAAAATTGTACTTGGTGTAAGTAGGCCTACAGTAAATCTACTTTACTTTACACCACTGGTCCGAAGTAGTCAAAGTAGAATGTTACACTCAACTCACCATGTATCTGCACTACAGTACAAAAGGAATTGTAGGCCTATAACATGAATCAATTCAAATGAGAATGTTACTATATTTACTAACTGACTGACTGACTGTCTGTTTATCAGCATAAAGATTATCCATCCATCTTATCAGCTGTTTCGACAGCACACAGATCAGGGCACTCTTTTGTCCACAGCTAACTAATGACAGTGAAGTGGCAATTTAAGGACCTTTTAGACATTTTTAATACCTAAAAAATATAAATAAAATACCAAAACTGCATCAAAAGTTAGCAACTATAAAAACTGGTCAAACATTGGCCAATTCCTCCCTCCACGTCATCAGCGCCCACACCCTAGGTGGGGTTGGCGATAGGGCCTTTCTGTGTGGAGTTTGCATGTTCTCCCCGTGTCTCCTAGGGTTGATACCCTCACAAAAACATGCACGTAATCCTGGTCTCAATAATGCCTCCCCCTGGCCAGCCGGGGCGCCTGCTGGAGGGGAAAGGAACTGGTTGGAATAACGTGTTCCTTCCATGCGCTACGTCCAAACCAGGGAAATCTCCACTGTCAGGTGAAAAGAAGCAACTTGGACTCCTCATGCATAGAAGGAAGCATGAGGTCAGTCCGTTGCCTCCCCAGGCGCGGCAGAGGGAGAGCAGAGCCCAGGATTACATAGGCAATTGGCACTGGGTGAAAAAATGGGTTACAAAATTGTGGGATAAAAAATAAAAAATAAAATAAAAAAACATTGGCCAATTTGAAAATATAGTAAAAGAGGCACAACTTGAGTGAAGTGGCAATTTAAGGACCTTTTAGACATTTTTAATACCTAAAAAATATAAATAAAATACCAAAACTGCATCAAAAGTTAGCAACTATAAAAACTGGTCAAACATTGGCCAATTTGAAAATATAGTAAAAGAGGCATAACTTGTGAAAATGGCAGATCTACAAGCTCGAAACGCCTTGTGTTCTGAGGTGTTGTGAGCTTGTAGATCTGCTATTTTCACAATATTTATCGGTGGAACAGAGTGAAACTAAATGTAATGCCTCAACTCTTAATTCCAATTGCTTGTCAGGGTGGGGTCCCAAGTTCAAATGTGTACCTGAAAAGGTACACATTTAATTTAAAAAGTAAATGAAAGGATGAAACAAAAAGACATGAGGGCTTTTTTCCAGTTTTATAATAATCAATTGAACTGATATATGAGCATTTTTTGCCTGATTATTTGTTTGGTGGAAAGTTGCACTTGATCATGAAGTTGATTAAAAAAAAAAAAGTAGCTTTGTTGTAGTTAGCTACTTTTGCTGTGTAGCTTGTAGCTTGCTTTGCTACATTTTCTGTGGGCAGCTTCGTTGTAGCTTAAGCTATATTTCATCAAGAGTAGCTTGTAGCTTAGCTTACTACATTTTCCAAGTAGCTTGCCCATCATGGCGTATGACGTTGTTTAGGCGAAAATCTGATTTTCGCAATAAAATGTCACCCGCCCGTGTTTAGTTCTGTTCCGCCCGCGCCCGGACCCGTGAATTTATTATATATATTCCGCCCGTTGCCGCCCGTCAATCACGGGTACCCGTCGGATACCCGCGGGGCCCCGACCCGTTGCAGGACTCTGATGGCAGCTGCATACCCCTGCCATACCCAATTGACGCCCCTATGCTGCAATGTCCTAGTTTCAGGAATTATGCGTATTCGGCTGTACAAACAGAGACGCGAAGCCAGTGTCTTCAGGTTGATTCATGCAAATTCATTTTTTATTCTAGCTAGTCGCAAGAGTTAAACCGGCACAGGTGGTTCCGGCTTGTGGTCCCGGCTGCCCGATGACTACAACAAACTACCGCGACGCTAGGCTGCACAACCGCCCGCAACGTGTCCCCCTTTGTTTCTCTCGCAAAAGCTGTATCAGCTTGATGTGTGTGTGAGAGTGAATCTCACCGTCCAGTGCAGTCAGGATGACTCTGGAGTGATCGTAGGCGATGACATTTGCGTAGCGGTTCTTTGGCTTGTTCACCTCCATGTTGGACTGCTCCAACGTAAACTGCTGACCTGGGTCTATGGACTGACACAGAGAGAGAGAGAGAGAGAGAGAGAGAGAGAGAGAGAGAGAGAGAGAGAGAGAGAGAGAGAGAGGTGTTTGTGTAAAACATGCTGTGAGAATGCAGTTAAAAATTAAAATTAAAAACAAGACAGGCAATTGGAATGTAGGGCATACCGTTTAGAGTGGTGGTTCTCAACCTCAATTATTTTGGGGGGTCCCCAGATGATTAACAACATTATGTAGTATATAGTATAGTATAGTATGCAACATTGTTTTCTCACTCAACAGTAAACAAACCAACATAAAGTTTAAGTGTGTAGAGCAGGGGTGTCCAAAGTCCGGCCCGGGGGCCAAATGCGGCCCGAGGACACATTTTATGTGGCCCTTGGCTTCATTCCTAAATTGTATTCTAAACGGCCTGCCATCAGCGTCAAACAAGAATATTTTCCCTGAGTATAATTTGTCAATATTGTTCCCTGTTGTCTCATTCTGACGAGGTTGAAGAAAGGCTGTACTGTTTTACCTTGCACGTCTGGTTACATTTGGTAATGTGAAATAAGGCTGAGTTATTCGTGTTTTGTTCAGAGCACAAACCTGACAAAAGACAAAAATCCTTTAAAATCAATACATTTATGTGACTTTGTTATGGTCCGACCGAAAGTACATTATTTGGGAAGATAGTCGGCCCTTGGGTGTATTAATATTTTTTAATGTGGCCCCCTTTGAAAAAAGTTTGGACACCCCTGGTGTAGAGAGTAGGGGTGTAACGATATAGTAACTGCATCGAAATATTGTTTTTAACTTAAAAAATCGAATTATATCGAAATGAAAACAGCTAAAATCGAATCGTATCGTTTGATTTTGTATCGTATCGAATCGGCAGTGCAAAGAATCGATTGTATCGATACTACCTACTTGTGCATTGTATTTAGCATTTTTAAGAAGAAAAAAATAAAAGTAAGGGTTTAATTACTTTTCCTTTCCATATAGATACACTGGTCTATCAATAAATGTGTAATCTCTGGGTTTAAGTAAAGATGCAGGTTTGTCAATATACAGTGTCCATGTATTTGGCAGATAATCACTGTGTTGACTTATTTATATTCATAATAATACATGTTTCCCTTAAAAACCTGCACTATCCACACCTTTCACACAGATTACTATATCGATTTTAAATCATTGAATCGAATCGTATCGTATCACCATGAATTAACCAATATCGTCCATCTATCGAATCGTCAACCATCGTGATATGTATCGAATCACATTTAAAATGGATCGTTACACCCCTAGACTAGAGAGTATGCACGTTTCTAAAGTGACAATTCTAATACCTCTAAAATGACAAATTAAACATTGGCCAAATTGTCAAATATGAGGGGCAGAAATGTTGAAAATAGCAGATCTACATGCTCACAACATTGTGAGCATGTAGATCTGCTATTTTCACAATAGAACCGTGCCAGGCCCGGCGGAATGGAGGCCGGGCCCCCTCATGCGGACCACCTTGCCCCTCCCCCGCGCATCCATGAAACCGTTTTTACCGAGTTGCAAATGCTCTAAACAAAGGCGACTTGCTTGAAACACACATTTGCATATGGTCGCAACCTACACAGAGCTGGATTTTTCATATATCCAGGTTTTTCAGATATCCACATAGACAAATATCTAGGTACACACGACAAAGATATCTAGGTCTAACAAGCACACACACAGTGAAGTCTTCAGAGATATCCGGGTTCCCTGTCTACACAGATCCAGTGAATCGGATATTTTTCAATGTCTTCACTTATTTATCCGGTTTAAAAAATATCCAGCTTCATGTGGCTGCAAGCCCCAACAGCACAAAAAACATCTAGCTTCAGAAATATCCAGCTCCGTGTAGCCAATGGACTTAAGCTCACACCCCCAAGCCATTGAGTCCTGCCGCCGGGCCTAGCGAGTGTCAAAGAGCAGCACCACATAATGAACCATATCTCGCTCAATTCTCAACCGATACAAAAATGGTTAAAGGACATTACATGACACAGCCGCGTGTGCATGCACCCACCACCTTATCCACATTTGGGGAGGCTGTTTGTTGTTGTCAACAACAAACAGTCCTTTAGAGCAGCTCACAGGTGCAATGCATTATTGATAATTGTGGCACGTTTACTAACATGCCAAGTTTAGCTGCACTTGAACAACCATTCCAGGCTGCCATATCCAGCCCAAGAAACCGTAGAAACTAGGAGAAAAAATAAAATGTACTTTGCCTTTTTCTGAACTGACACCACTGCATCACACTTTGGGAGACCCTGATTTAGAGATTAGGTTTCGGGGTTTTATGGTTAGAGTTCTCAATAGTTTATACTTGTGCACAGATATCACACACAGGAAAAATAGCAGCTCACATCTCATTGAGCTGTTGCACACTGGGGAGCAAGTAGATCTGCTATTTTCTGGCAAAGTACTGTACTTTACAATTTTGAGGTATTTACACTTTACTGGAATATTTCCAATTGTCAGTACTTTTACTTCTACTCCATTACAGCTCACAATGTATCGAGATGCGACACATTCTGCTATTTTCAAAAGATTTTGAGACATGTTATTGTTTGCAAACGTGAACCGGGACATTCTGCATAATGAGTACTTTTTAAGAGTATGTTTATGCCTATACGTTTCTACTTTTACTCATTCTGGACTTTTACTTGTAAAAATCCATATTGTATCGTATCTCCACATTGCAGCATTGACCAGTAAAACAATTGAGTACTTTTACCACCAGTGCCTTTCAATGCCATGCTAAAAGGTTGAGGTCCTCGCAAGTGTAGTGCGCCTGTGTGTGTGTGCATGCAAGCGTGTGTTCTCTGGGCTTCAGAGCCCATGCATGCTTCACGTGCACACATAGACATCAAAGGGGGCTTGAGCTCTCTGTGTAGAAATCAATAATATCAATAATATCAATAATATAATATAGTGAAAATAGCCGACATCCAAGCTCAGAACGCGCCGCGCTGTATTTTTGATATTTTCACCAAAAGGCCCTATTAGAGATTTCAGCCCCTGCCTCTCTAAAATTCTCTGCACGTCCCTGCTCAGTTGTTATTTATGGCTCCTGTCCTGGAGGTGAAACAGGGAGAAGGTTGCGGCACAGCGCAGGTACAGTGCCACAGGAATGGCATGCAGGCCATAATAATATCCTGACTGAGCGATACACAACACCGCCCAATATTCACACACTATCCCTTAAGCCAGCCTTACACCTAATGACTTTGATAAGATTTTGGACAGATTTGGAAATATACCTTCTCACACTATGAGATTTGAAAAAGACTTTCCAAAAACTTTATAATGATTTTTCAAAGATTTCAGTTGTCAGATGTGAGATGCCTCTAAAGAAGAGGAATATATTGTACTTTTACTCCACTGCATGTGAAAATGTACTGGTTACTTTGCAGATATACCGGTAAATTATAATATTATAAAACATTAACCACTTTAACCCTATTGGGCTAAATGAAAATAGAAGATCTATAAGCTCACAACGCGTTGCATTGCAGTATTGCAGTATTGCAGTATTGATACTTTTACTTGAGTAAAACATGTGAGTATAGTCTTTTTCCATCACTGCACAGTGCACACACACACACACACACCGACACCGACACACACACACACCGAGCTCCGCCCTCCTCCCTCAGCCGTATCTAGTCTCGTTCTCTCCTCTCTGTCTAGCCGGCGCAGATTGATCCTATCAACTTATTATCAACTTTGAATGTTTGGAATAATGTACTGACACGCAGTGAAATAAGCTACTAGTGGCAACCAGGCAGCTCAGCGTCTTGGGGAATGAATGGCTTTTGGCTCAAAGCGTTCTGTTTTGGTTGTTACGTCATTCTAGTCAACTCATTCAGACTCAGCCCCAATTTGCAAAAACATCAAACCAGTTTGATATTCTCGTGACAGAATCGGACCACCACCTCACACTTAACGATTGAGTAACGACCGAATCACGGGAACGCGTCGTGACTCGTCTTGATTTTATTACGACTGAGAATCTTTTGAAAGTTGCTAGATGTAAGAGGGTCTTTAGTGGTGTCAACAATAATCGATTCAGCAATGCATCGCAATTAAGTTCAATGCAATTCAATTCAATGCTTAAACTTGCCATAATCAATAATGGAGGCCTAACTCCATTATGTATAATTATAATGCTGTATATATAATAGTATGTAATAATTCAAAATAAATTATGTTGTTCAGTACATCTATAATCTATATTATTTTTTTGTATTGACTGAAATTTGCCATGTTGTGCAGTAATATAGAAAAGTCTAACGCATCACAATGTGTCATATCGAATCAAATCTTTACCTGGTGAATCGTAATAGAATTGAACCGTGAGGGTAGTGCTACATCAACGCAACGCAGCGCACCACTCGGGCGGGGGTTTCTCGTCCATATCCATCAGCGTTCATTTTGACAGCTAATTTAGTTTTAGTTTTAGTCATAGAGCTATATTTTTGTCCATGCATTACCCTTATCCCTAAACTCTTTTGCCATTTTTTTGCTATTTTGAAAAACATTTTAGAATACTTCGATACAGGGGAAGGCAATAAGGCATGGACAACCAGTAAGACTCCCTAATCGGGAGCGTGATTTGAGAGCAAAATGTGTAGCAGTCCAAAAAAGTGTTCGAAAAAATCGGCCTGATGATGGCGCTATATGGGACAGATCCATGGTGATGAGATGAGTGTAGACATACTGTGTACCAATTTGTGTTTGTGATTTTAGGGCAAAATTTGTAGGAGCAGTGACCAAAAATGTGTTTTGCAAGAATCGGCCTCATGGTGGCGCTAGAAGAAGGTCATGTGAGAAATGATGGGTTTTGGTTTGTCAGGCAAGGTGTGTGTGTGCAAAATTTGGCATGGATCAGGTCAACTGTTACAGAGGTATGAGCAGGGCAAAAGTGTGACGTGTGACAGCTGGTCGAGGTTTTGATAGTAACTGCGACCTGACGGTTGCAAAAATAGAGCCCATAGTCTTTTGTTTAGTTTGTCATATTTTAGTATTCTGAAAGTTGTAGCTTTAGTCGCAGCGCAAAGCATCACATTGCACTCACATCGCAACGTGTTGTGAGCTTTTAGATCTGCTATTTTTAGTGTGAGTGTTTGTGTAGGTTTGTTACTATCTATCTATGCGTGTTGGTATCTATGCGTGTAGCCTGAGCATGAACTGCAATACCACTGTCGACCAAGTGGCGCTGTTGCGTCACACGCACACACGCACGCACGCACACGCGCGCACACACACACACACACACACACACACACACACACACACACACACACACACACACACACACACACACACCACCGCTCAATGTTTTTCTATATTGGAAAGGTATTAACCAGTAAGACTCCCTAATCGGGAGATAAGCAACCGTCAGGTCACAGTATACACAAAGAGGCCTGCAGTGACATTGGTTCCACCCACAAGTTAGTACGAAAAACGGTTGATGAGTAAAGCCAAATAAAGTTTTGGCCAATCAGAGGAGGGGGTGGGGCAAAGTTAAACCAATTAAGGTGAAGGACTCTTAATGAAGTTAATTGACACCACCCACAAGTGTGTACGACAAACGGTTGATGACAAAAATCGGGCTTCTAAAATTAGTGATAGCCTATAGCTATCTTGTAGCTCTCTTCATCCGGGTCATTTTCATGACACGCACCAACGTGAAAACGTCATGTATGGTCAAATCTGTCCAAAGCCGTTGCCGTCCTGAGAGCGGAAATGTGAGCAGCACAATGGAACAATAAGATTCCGAATGCAAAAGCCCCGAATCCAACATTCGTAATAAATCACTTCTATTTTGCAGTGGGGGAAAAGTACTCACATTTTATACTTACCAGTAAGTAAAAATAACAATACCGCAATGAGGAAATACCCTGTATACAAGTACACGTCGGGAATTCAAAATGTACTTGAGTAAAAGTACAAAAGTGTTGGTATCAACGTGTACTTAAAGTACCAAAAGTAAAAGTACAAAATGTTTGAAAATAGCAGACATACAAGCTCACAACGCAATGCGCACACACACACACACACACACACACACACACACACACACACACACACACACACACACACACACACACACACACACACACACACACACACACACAAATACAGTGTTGTGAGTAAACAGTTCAAGCCATCTGTCGTCCTCTATCTGTTCCAGAATTGGGCACTTTGAATGTAAATGACTTGCTCTCTGTAAGACATCAACCAGCCCACAGTAACCGCTTAACAGTAAGTAAGAGAGCTAAGAATGAGGCTATTTGCAGTGGTGGAAAGTATATTTACTGTGCAGTGCCACACTTAAAGGACAACTCCAGACTGACTGAATAACATAGACGCCCATTTTCCTACTTGTATTGATCCCAAATGACTTGCCATGGGGTAGGGCATTCACAAATAGGGATTTTTAGTATTTGAATAATTCAACCTCAAAGTTTTCGAATAGTCGAATATTCGACAGGACTGGCCAAACTGTCAAATATTAAGTAAGCAATAGGTGAACATAGTGAAAATAGCCGATCTACATGCTCACAACGCCTCGCAACGCCTTTGGCTGCCGGGGTCGGATCTGCTATTTTCACAATATTTATCTCTGGAACCAAGTCACATTAAATAGGCCTACCTGTAATGCCTACAATTCCAAGTGCTTGTCAGGGTGGGGGGGTCCCCAGTTCAAATATGTTTATTTTGGGGGTCACGGCCTAAAAAGGTTTGAGAAGCCCAAAAGGTTTGAGAAGCCCTGGTATAGAGCATTAACAAATTCATCCACCAGGGGCATTGACAATTCATTCTTATGACTTACTAGAAATTGGAAGTAAAGTGTCACTGCGAGAACATCTGCAGGAACACAAAAGGTAAAAATACATCAAGCCAGGACCAAGTGTGGAGAAGAGGGGTCACAGGTGCAGCGCACAACTTGGTTGGTGAGTTGGTGAGACGAAGGAGAACTCCAGGCAGGAATAACCCCACAGTACTGGAGAACTCTACGCACCTGTGTCACCTCAAGACCTCAGGAGGGACCCGCCCAATACCTCCCCAGAGAAGCCTCTTGTTGGGAAAAAACAAATAGAGCAGGAGAGGGGAGTTTAGCCTTGGTCAGGAGGAGGAGATGGGCAGTGATTTGGCCACCACTGCCGACCCGGCCATCAGGAGGGTGTTGTGGTTTGCGGGTCGAAACACCACCTATGATCGATGGTTACCACCTGAAGACATCAAATTTTCCTGGCCAAGGCTACATTCACCAAACGTGAATGGAGGAGAAGCATCGTTAGATGTAATTATAATCACTATCTAGCCAAGCTTTATAAACTATATTTATTTTTTTAAAAGAGAAAACAATAAAAAAATAAAAAAATAAGCGAATATCCGACTTCGGTGAACAACTTTGAATAGTGACTTTGATATTCGAATATTCGAATATTGGGTGAATGCCCTATCGCGTACACATGTGCCGTTCCAACTCTTCAACATTTTCCGCTATTTTCCTGAATTTTTTCCTTTTTTCTCACGCATTTTTACAGCCATCCCACAGACCTCTCCCGAAAGTTGTGGGGGTTTTCTCACTCGTCGCACGGAGAATTCTAAGCGCAGTGAATGCAGCTGCTCTGCTCCTCCACTCTCTCTCCCCTCTACACATACACACATGCAGGCGACGGACGGAGCGAGAGAGAGAGAGAGCCCTACAGACGGCGTTTGCTGCGATGCTTTCTCGCTTGGATCTGCGGCCGCCCCTGCGGTGGAGAAACACACTCGCTCCGCGAGTAAACGTCGGGCGATATTTCACAAAGATGACCACAATCCAGCTCTTGCCTCCCGCGAGCGCATGCACGAACGAGACCACGCGCAATAATTTCATGGGTTACTATATCCACTTGTCTTGAACCCTAATAGCCTGCCCTATCCTCTCCCCATATTCTGACTGAGGAGGGCTTTAGAAGAGATAGCCTACGGCGGTTTGCACCAACACTACTACTCTACTAGAGGGAAGAATCCCAGTAGCCCAGTGGTTCTCAACTTGTGGGTCGGGACCCCCAGGGTGGTCCCCAAATTATGTTGTGGGGGTCGCCATGATTAACTTAATGTGCAACATTGTTTTCTCAGTCAACAACAGTAAACAAACCAACATAAAGTTTAAGTGTAGGGTATCTGCACATTTCTAAAGTGACAATTTAAGGAGAGCTATTACAAAGAATAGCTCTAAAATGACAAATTAAACATTGGCCAAATTGTCAAGTATTAGAGGCAGACATTGTGAAAATAGCAGATCTACGTGCTCACATGTATCTGCTACTTTCACAGTAGAACCGTGTTATACAAAATGTTGCCTGAACTCTTATAGGGTGGAGGGGTCCCCAGTTAAAATATGATTATTTTGGGCGCAGTCTGAAAAGGTTGAGAACCACTGAAGTAGCCTACTGATGAGACTTTTAAATGTTTGATAAATACACAGTGCTGTCAAACAAGTCTATGGAGCTATTAAGATTTAATTTGCAACAGAAGTTTGATACAATATGTAGTGGGGGTCCTGCTTCATCTCCCTTTAGCTAAGGGGTACTTGACTTGAAAACATCTTCTTCTTCTTGCCTGCAGTGCCTGCCTGGCAAACAGCCAGTAGCCACAAATCACAATATAAAAATAGAAATGATTGCCCAGGATATTTTATCAGCTGCTATAGTAACAACAACAACAATAATTATTATAATAATTATAATTAATAAAAAATATGTTTAAAATGGGACATTGGTTTGTCTGGAGCCCTGCAGCAGTGTTCACTTTCAGCCTGTAGGTTAGCTGCACTTGATCAACCATCAGAAACCCGGGAAAAACATGGAAAAACCTGAAAAAGAAAAAAAAAAAACAGATTCCACCCCCCCCCCATTCGACACAGTGAACCATCAGCTGCTCCTGGACACCCTTGCTGACCTAGGAATCACCGGGACGGCACTAAAGTGGTTCGCCTCCTACCTGTCGGACCGGACCTACCAGGTCTCATGGAAAGGTTTGCTTTCATCTCCCCGAACCCTCCAAACGGGAGTCCCCCAGGGATCCGTACTTGGCCCTCTGCTTTTCTCCCTGTACACTAAATCCCTTGGTGCTTTCATCTCTGCTCACAACCTATCCTATCACTGCTATGCTGATGACACTCAACTGTTTTTGCCCTTCCCTCCTTCTGCCACCCAGGTGGAAGAACGCATTGCTGCATGTCTGGCCGACATCTCACAGTGGATGTCAGCCCACCACCTCAAGCTGAACCCGCACAAGACGGAGCTACTCTTCTTCCCAGCTAAGTCTTGCCCCAGGCAAGATCTCACTATTTCCATAGATAACGCATTGGTGACTTCGGTTCCTACCGCTAGAAACCTTGGGGTGGTCCTGGACAGCCAGCTATCATACAAGGCACACATTGAATCAGTCACACGGTCCTGTAGGTTCACACTCTATAACATCCGTAAAATCAGACCTTTCCTCACCCAGGAGGCAGCCCAGCTCCTCATCCAGACATCTGTCATATCAAAACTTGACTATTGTAACTCTCTCCTCACTGGTCTCCCGGCATGTGCACTTAAACTCTCCAACTGATCCAAAATGCCGCGGCATGACTGGTCTTCAACCAGACTAAGTTCTCACATGTCTCTCCCCTTCTCCGCAGCCTCCACTGGCTTCCGGTTGCGGCCCGCACGGAATACAAAACTCTGATGCTGACCTTCAAAGCAGCCAAAGGTATGGCTCCTCCATACCTCCAAAACCTGATCAACCCCTACACCCCCACCCGTGCACTTAGATCAACCAACACAGGGATGTTGACAGAACCCTCGCTAAAAACCCCAGGGCAAAAATCCACTCGTCCGAGACAGTTTGCCCTCCTGGCCCCCAAGTTGTGGAATAAACTCCCTGTCGCACTTAGAACAACGGACTCACTCTCTAGCTTTCGCCGAGGACTGAAGACTCACCTTTTCAGACTCCACCTAAACCCTTAGCACTACTGGAAAAATCAATGACCATACATGAAGCTAGTTAGCATTTGTTTTTAGGTTTTTAGAAACCTTTTTTTTACGGATTATATAGTTTTTTTTCTAGATATATATTCATTCACATTTGTTATATTGCCGTTGATGTACTGACACTTAATCTTGTTTATTATTGTGATGTTTATTTGCTTATTGTAAGTCGCTTTGGATTAAAAGCGTCTGCTAAATGCCTAAACTGTAAACTGTAAACTGCTTAACTCACTGAGACCCAAGTTACATAAAGCACTTAGCATAGCTACAGTTAGCTATTTTAGGTGTTAATGTCCAATTTCGAGCAGTAATTCACACAGTTACTGTGTGGGAATTATTTCTAAACTGACCATTAACACCTGAAGACTATTGGCAAACGTGGGCTTATGACAGCAGAACAAAGGATTACATTTGGGCATTATGAGAAAGAGATAGAATAGTAGTTTTAATACCGAGGAATACCGAGCACAGAACGCCTCGTTTATTGATATACCAGTGGTGGAAAAAGTACTCACATACTTTACTCAAGTAAAAGTATCAACACTAACTAAAGTTTTCAAATAAATGTAGTGGAGTAAATGTACAATATTTGGATCCGAGATGTATTGTGGAGTAGAAGTAAAAGTATTGGAAATAGGAAACAGGTACAGTACAGTACATGTAAATTGTGTTACTTTACACCATTGGATAAGTAATACAATTAATTTTTGACAGGCTAAATACATGCATTTTGGTGTCTTGCTTTGGCAATGTAAAGTTTGTTTCATGCCAATAAAGCTTCTTTGCATTGAAGATTGCTCTCTACTTCCCCATGTGGCAGAGTCAGGTCATTGCAGGTTATATTTTCATCTAAAGGGCTGATTATCTCAGAAGTATAGAAATTATGCATGGCATCATTCTATAAGCCATATCTTCAAAACTGTTGGGTCAATCTCCACAACCAATATATCATTTTGTAGCTATGATGATTCCCAGCTTTCAAATGAAATGAAAAAATGAAAATGAAAAAAAATTCAATGACTAGCCATCAGCCGGGTTCGGTCACAAATAGCTGATCTACAAGCTTAATGTTCTGCAAATCCCCTGAAAAAATACTGTCTTGCCAATGGCAGGACGTGCAAAGTTTTGAAATGGCACATCTGTAATTGCGAGCATATCGCTTTTACGCTCTTTGTTGTGGTCAAAAGTGAATTCATGAATGAATCCAGGGGCGTCAATTGGGTATGGCAGGGATATGTAGCTGCCATACCCTGGGTCCAGGGGGGGAAATAAAATTTACTTTTAAATATAAATCCATGAATGTCTCTTTGTCTATCTGTGCTGGTTAGTATGTTGTTAAATTACAGCAAAATAACTACAAATGCAAAATTAACAAAATGGTCACTTTAACAAGGTATTATAATTGTCTTCTACACACTTGTATTCTCCCCATCTTGACAGAACGGTATATTCCCAGGTTCCGCAGGTCAGCTGCACAGGTGCAATGCATTATTGTTAATTGTGGCACGTTTACTAAAAAACTTAGAAGCAGAGGAAAAAATAAAATGTAATTCTTAAAATAAATGTATCATGCCTGTTGCTAAGGTATGGCAACATGAATGGTGTATTGCACTCGTGCCTTCACACCAGTCATGTTGCCATACCTTAGCTTTTTTCTGAACTGACGCCACTGAATGAATCAGTTATTAGTTTGTCATTGCAAACACATCCATCGTGTTTTAAATGATGTTTTCGGGTGAGCGTTCTACACAACTGTGACTGTATTGGCCAATCACAGTGCAATGTGTGTTTGGCAGACTGTGGTGGCTTGTGTGGGACAACCAAGGCAAGGATAACTGATTAATACAATTACATAAATTACATAAAAAAAGCTCTAAAACAGTTGTTCAGGACCCCCAGGGGATTATTTTGGGGGTCCCCAGATGATTAAAGGAGTAGTTCACCCCCAAAATGACTTTTTTTCTATTGATTACTCAGGCCATGGAGAGTAGAGTTCAATAATATTTTTTGTTTTTTGTCACATTCCTAAGACAACATTTTGATTCGAGTAAATTTTTATTGTTATCACATTTTTATCTTAGGAATGTGACAAAAACCAAAAAATATTATTGAACTCTACTCTCCATGGCCTGAGTAATCAATAGAAAAAAAGTCATTTTGGGGGTGAACTACTCCTTTAAGTTAATGCGCAACATTGTTTTCCTCACTCAACAGTAAACAAACCAACATAAAGTTTATATGTGCACAGGGTATATGCACATTTATTGCACAAGTGACAATTTATGGACTTTTTAACACCTCTAAAATTACCCATTAACTCATTCTGTGCCTATCCCGAACATGTTCGGCTTTATTTCAATCCAATACAATTTTTTTTTTATTAATTGACTTACCCTGAGCTGCTTGTAGAGTCGTGGGTGGTCCTGGCTCGTCCTACGCTAGCCAGCTAGCCACTTTACATGGTCCGACGATATATTCCATTAAAAATGGTTTAAAATACATTTTTGAGCCCCCCAATGTTCACCAAATGTTCAGCGCCGGTTCCGGAACGACGTCCAGTGTGCCTATCCCGAACATGTTCGGCTTTTTTAATGAAATGAATAAAATGATCCGAGGCCTGAGCCTGAGCCTAAATTTAAAATCCAGTGTTCCAAATCCGGGGGCCGCCATGCCGGCCGTTAGCCGCGAACGGCGCCGCGAATTGCCACCGAATCCAATGAAAAACCACATCTTTGGAGGCCCATATCTCTGGATTGTGTTTTTAGGGATGTGGCGCGAGGTTTATTTACGGCGAAATCGCCGAAAAATGATCTTTAAAATGACAAAATGGGAATAGCTATTCTGTTAGCATTATCATCCGGGACCTTTCCATGACGTGCACGAACGTGAGCACGCGCGTCACTGCAACGTGAGCCCCCGGATGCTAATGCAGTCCCCTATGGGAGAAAGTCTGGCATTCTTTGGTGCCCTCTAGGGGCTGGCACTGGAAGCGTTAAACATTGGCCAAATAGTCAAATATTAGAGGCAGAACTTATGAAAATAGCAGATCTACATGCTCACAATAGAACCGTGTTCTACAAAATGTAATGCCTCAACTCTTGTGCTCGTCAGGGTGGGGGGTCCCACAATTAAAATGTACAAATGGAAACAGCGTCAGTGAATGATACAAGTTTCCTTACCTCATACTCCTGGGAGAAAGCCAGTCCGTCGTTAGCTTTGAGGCGGTCCATGTGCTCTGCCAGGTCACATGTAGCGATGGGAGGATGCTCTCTCATACCTGCACACACAAACACCATGTGGTCAGTACACACGCACGCACGCACACACACACACACACACACACACACAAAAACACACTGTGGCACCTACACACGTACGCACGCACGCATGCACACACACACGACACACTCATTAACACACACACTAACGCAGTGTTTCTTTATCTTTTTTTTAGCTGAGTACCCCCTTTCCCAGATTTTAATTGAATCCAAGTACCCCCTTTACCCGACAAAAAAAAAAAACGCTTTCCTTGCAATTAAAACTAAAAAACCATCACACATAAGAAAGAGAGTGAGAGTTTCAAACAGGGCCTCCTGAACCGATTTCTTTTTTAGCCAGGGACCCAGTCACCAAAATTGGAGGGGACCTGTGATTTTCTGCCGTACTTTTTATTTTTGTTTTATCTATTAGTTTGGTCATTACAGTCCACAGAAGAGGCCTGCTCTGCCGGGAAACATCGCGAAAAAAAGGTTATGGCCATTTGTATATTCACTATCCCTTTGACTCCACTAGAAATATTACAAAAAGAAAGAAAGTCTGCTTTAATTAGCATATTAGGGGTCAAACTAAGGGTTCTTCGTGATTCTGAATCCATTGCAAGCATTTGTTTTGCATGAAAAAACATTCCTTGGGATGGACTGGAAACCCTTCGGGAACCCTTCGTGCTCTATTAACGGTTTCTCTACCCCTGAGCTGTGATTTGGGTTAGCAACTATCAGGCTCACACCACGTTTCTCCAAGTGTCATCATTAAACATAACAGTATAGGGGGGGGGGGGGGGGGGGGGGGGGGGTATTAAGATAAGAAAAACGGCTTCTCCAGAATTCTCTTTTAAGAAAGATATTAGCTTACATCTCAGCTTTGCTGAGCTTGGTCTTGTTGACTGTGGTCTGTGGACTAAGGAACGTTAGATAATTCAATAACATGAAATGTGGGTTATTTTCCCTCTCAACTATCCAAGAGAGAGAGGAGTGTGTGAAGGAGATGAAAGCACTCATTAACAGAGAGTGGTGAAGATGAAAGACGGAGCAGAAGGCGAGAGAGCGTCACAGAGCAGTAGAGAGATATACAGACATACTAGCCGGAGACCCAGTCCTGCAAAATGGGAAGAGGACCTGTGATGTTCTGCCGCACTTTTTATTTCTGTTTTACCTATTAGTTTGGTCATTAAGGTCCACAGAATGACAGGCCTGCTCTGCTGGAAACATCACGAAAACAAGTTATGGCCATTTGTATATTCACTATCCCATTGACTTCACTATACAGGAAAATAAATATATTAAAACAATTAAAAATCTGCTTTAAGTAGCATGTGAGGGGTCAAACTGTTTTCATGATTCTGAATCCATTGCAAGCATTTGTTTTGCATGAAAAACATTCCTTGGGCTAGAAAACGGACCAACAAAACTGTGAAAAGTGATGACTCATCACTGTGATGACAGTGAAAAGTGGTGATTCATCACTTTTCACAGTTTTGTAGGTCCGTTTTCTAGCCCAAGGAATGTTTTTCGTGCAAAACAAATGCTTGCAATGGATTCAGAATCAAGAAAACCCCCCAGTTTGATCCCTCACATGCTACTTAAAGCAGACTTTTTTCAGTGAATATACAAATGGCCATAACTTTTTTTCCGCAATGTTACCGGCAGAGCAGGCCTCTCATTCTGTGGACCTCAATGACCAAATGAATAGATAAAACAGAAATAAAAAGTGCAGCAGGACATCACAGGTTCAACCTTATTCCTTGAGCTTTTGGGCTTGTGAGTACCCGACTATACAGTAAAGACATGGACCGATACATGAAATTAGAGGGAGAAGGAAGTACATACAATGAATCGTGGAAAGTTTGTCGTCGGTCTGTCTGTCGGTCTGTCGGTCTGTCTGTCTGTCTGTCTGTCTGTCTGTCTGTCTGTCTGTCTGTCTGTCTGTCTGTCTGCTTATTGAGCCATGAAAAGCAACACAACTCGGTGAGTTCTGATCATTAATACACATCATTTCATACCAAAACAATACATTTGATACCAATACTTGGTATTTTACTGGTATTTGCTGAGTGCTCGTGCGGGCCGTGAATAGGGTCTATCGTCTCAGATTCAGATGGCTTAAGCACGTTTTGTTAATTATATTATGATCTATGCATTATGTCTATTTTGTGTTTAATTTACAAAAGAAAAGCCTTTATTTATCAGATTGCAGTAATACGATTAATTGGGGGTTATAGGGTGTGCCAATTGTAGTCCTAGAGTGGCCATATTTTGTGTCAAACACAGGTGTTCTGATTGGAGAAAATCATTAGTTCTACGCCAATCTAACAATTGAAACACCTGTGTGTACCTTGTTTGTGGTAGTGGATGTGTCTCAGGTCTACAGGGTCAGAGGATTTGTGTGTGTGTGTGTGTGTGTGTGTGTGTGTGTGTGTGTGTGTGTGTGTGTGTGTGTGTGTGTGTGTGTTAAGGCATTCACGAATAGTGCTTTTTTAGTATTCAAATTATTCAACCTCAAAGTATTCGAATAGTCGAATATTCGACAGGACTGGCCAAATTGTCAAATAATAAATAAGCAAGAGGCAAACATTGTGAAAATAGCCGATCTACGAGGCGTTGTGAGCATTTAGATCTGCTATTTTCACAATATTTATCTGCGGAACCGAGTCACATTAAATGTAATACCTACAATTCCAAGTGCTTGTCAGGGTGGGGGTCCCCAGTTCAAATATGTTTATTTTGGGGGTCACGGCCTAAAAAGGTTTGAGAAGCCCTGGTATAGCGCATTAACAAATTCATCCACCAGGGGCATTGACAACTCATTCTTATGACTTCCTATCTAGCCAAGCTTTATAAACAATATATTTTTTAAAGAGAAAACTATAAAAAAAAAAAAAAAGAAATAAGCGAATATTCAACTTCGGTGAACAACATCGAATAGTGACTTTGATATTCGAATATTCGAATATTTGCTGAATGCCCTAGAGTGTGTGTGTGTGTGTGTGTGTGTGTGTGTGTGTGTGTGTGTGTGTGTGTGTGTGTGTGTGTGTGTGTGTGTGTGTGTGTGCTTGCGTCCGTGCACGCGTGCGTGCATGTACCTTGTGTGTGGTAGTGGATGCGTCTCAGCTCCACAGGGTCAGAGGTGTGTTCCAGCAGGGCATCCTTCATGCCTGAGGAGCAGTGTTCGTCCTTAGCTGAAGGAGACGCTCGCTTCCTGGACACACCGTGTACAAGCAATCAGGACACATCCACAAGTAGGGCTGTCACGATTGAAGCAATACGCCACAAGAGGCATGGGGTTACCTGGTATTTTATAACGGCCGAGAGGCGTGGTGAGACGCGAGGCGAAGCCAAGATACAGGTAACCACATGCCTCGCGTGCATGCTTTTCTAAAATGGTTACAATATGGCAACCAGTGTTGGGACTAACACGTTACAAAGTAATCAATTACTGTAACGCCGTTCTTTTTTGAATTCTGTAACTCAGTTACCGTTACTACACGGTGCGTTCCTCCGTTCTTTTGCGTTATTTTGTGCATCTAGAGCTGAGCTGAATCTTCCTCTCTGTCACTCACAAGGCAGAGAGGAGGGGAGACAACGACACAAAATGCCAGACAGAGCCGCACTGAGACGCGCACTGGGCATGTGCTTTACCAAAAGAGTAGTGCAGACATACAGACTGCAAACATGACTACAGATAGCCCGCACTAGGTAGAATATGATAGAATGCAATCACTTACAGTAGCTGACTTTTCCCGTCCACTGTGTGCAGTGCACAGCTGTGCGTTATTGATGAGATGATTGACAACGTCTTGTAAATCCATGCATGTGTCCCGTCGACCTACAGTATTATAATTATATAACTCTGGTCCCGACTCGCGGTCAAATCTGTTGTCGGGTCTATTTCATTAAGGCTCATCAAACCATGATTTTGTTGTTAGAGAAAGAAAGCCACAGAAAGAAAACTTCCTGTGGTCTTAAGGCCTCTCCATACTTCGACAGAACCGAACTTTTCGGTTGAAAAATAAACTTTTTTATTTTTTATCTTTTCCGAAAAAAAAGCGTTGGATGTTCATACTTCGCTCCTGTTCGGAGGGTTGGCACGTTGGAAGTTGGAAGTGGTGGCACGTATTGTGGAGGTTATGGAGGAGGAGGAAGACGAGGAGGAAATGTTAGAGGAGGCAGAGGAGGAGGAGGATGTTGCCCTGAGGCGAGCACATCTAGCCGTCGGTGGTATGTCCGCCCGCTAAATACGACAAGACCCCGGGCCCGGGATGGCCTGTATCAGAAACATTTTGAAATAATGAGAATGTCTGCCAGTCGTTTTGACGACCTTCTGCGTCGTGTCGCGCCGCTCATTGAGCATGCACCGACACACAGTTATAGTAGTTTTCGCGGGTCGCAAAGCAAAAACAAAAGCAATGTACAGTAGCCTCGCGTCACCAGGCTTTCCAGTGTACAGTAGCTGGGGGGGGGGGGGGTCCAACCGACCAATCACGTTTGCCGTTTCACCGAACCTGATTTCGGCAAGTGACAACATCTCGTTGTGCAAATTTCAGAACTATTGTTCGGAGAAAAAGCATTCCAGAACTTTCGAGGAATTAAAATGTATAGTTGAAAAGGACCTTTTGACCGAAAACGGCGGTTTCGGTCAAAGTATGGACAGGCCTTTAATAATTAATTTTGCCTCAAGTTTTTTGCTTGTAAGGCATTGTATTTCATAAATGGAAAATATGATTATTTACTGATTATTGACTACATTAATTGCAAATTAAAAAATAAATGTCAACGTTATTTTGTAAGTAATTCTATGAATACATTATACATAAAATCAAATAAATTCCATAAACTAGAACACAAATATTTAAGAAATAGTGAAAATAGCTGATCTACAAGCTCACAACGCATCGCAAAGCAATGCATTGTGAGCTTGTAGATCTGCTGTTTTCACTAGTTTGGGTCACAGGCAAATGTCTAATTTCTCTTTTGGGTTACAAGCTATAAAGTTTAACCAGGCTATAAGGTCATTACTAAAAAATACTATACTAAAAAATAAAAAATAACTAAAAAGTTACTTTTCACAGTAAGGGTGCCCTCAGACCAAAATACCTATGAGAGTGGAATCCACGTTCCGCCAATGCATTTCAATGAGAAGGGAGCGTTTTTTTGCAGAAGTCCTCTGCTGGCATGAAACCGCTTCACTCTCATTGAAATGCATTGGCGGAACGCGGATTCCACTCTCGTAGGCATTTTGGTCTGAGGGCACCCTAACGCATTACTTTTTGGTGTGAGTAATCAGTAAAGTAACTGAGTTACTTTTTAAATGAAGTAACTAGTAACGGTAACGAGTTTCTATGTTTCAGTAACTTGCCCAACACTGATGGCAACATGAAAAATCATAGACATGTACCAATTAAAACTGTTCTATTTCCCTAATAATTCACTACAAGGTCTGCAGGAAAGTAGTTCCCAGCTACAAGAAAGTAGGTCCGAGCCCTTTTTTTTTTATGCCAACAACACAGGTGCAGATAATTGGTGCACTGTGGAACACTGTAAAGAAATAACGCACCTGGGTTTGATATAAACTGTTTCAAGGTGTGGAAAATAGTCTCATATACCACAGCAATTAAATGGAAACCAGCCAATCAAGGAATGGAACTAGCCATTTTAGAATAGGACATTTTGCAAGACTATTAACCAACCCCGAGTTTCCCGAGTTTGTATTGGTACTAGTGCTGTGCCAACCCCGAGTTTCCCGAGTTTGGGCCGTTTTTGAAAAAAATATATATATTTTTTTTTCAAATTTTTTTTTTCAAATTTTTTCTTTGGACCTCCAGAAATGTATTAGGCATGATCGCGATCGCGAAATTGCATGTTTAACCCCCATACCAACCCATTCTTTCAAACATGGCAGCCATGTTTGTTTACATCTGAAGAAAACATAATGGCAGATAAATCATGAATGCCTGCACGGATTTCCAAGCGGATTTTTTTTGTTTGAAAGCTGTGAACAGCATCTACACACGTGGTGCATCATCTAGGCATGGGCGTGCACTTTTTACACACTTGCACAATTACATGGAAGTCTATGGTAACCATGGCAACGCGGGACATTGGCCGGAAAAAATCATTGCAACATAAGTGTTAATTGTCACAAATATTTGTGATTAACGATTTAATTGTGTTTTTGTCTTTGACAATTACATTTCTATTTGGCTTCTAGGATTTGAAGTTGCACATGGCAGATATGACACAACCTAAATATACAAAGAAATTACCTTTATGAACTTTGTACTTAAATGAACATAACATTAATAGTGGAAATAGCCAATCTACAAGCTCACGACGCGTTGTGAGCTTGTAGATCAGCTATTTCCACTATTTTTGAAAATGTTTGAAAATATATTACATTTTTCAACATGTAAACAATTATGACGATTATGACGAAATAATTGTGTTTATCTCAAATAATTGCGATTATGTGATAATTGTGACAGGCCTATCCACAAGATATATAAACCATAATTCAGTTAGATAACTCACAATAAGGATTGAAACAATGTTTATTATTATTATAAATAAGTAGGGCTGGGGATCGATTAAATTATTTAATCAAATTAATCGCACATTTTTCCATAATTAATCACGATTAATCACAAATTAATCGCATATTTTTTATCTTCTCTAAATCTACCGTAAACAGATTTTTGTTAATACTCATATCAACATGGGAGTAGAAAATACTTGCTTTATGCAGATGCAGCATGTTTATTATTATTGGAATAATGACAAATACTGTCCATAATAGGCCTAACAAATATATAACAACTTGAGAAAATATCTGAGGACGGATAATAGTGAAAGGACCACCACTCATCTGCCAATAGATTTGTGCTGTGCTGCATGAAGAAGATCTATGACCAAAACCTTGCAATTTTAACTGAAAATAAAGAACATGATTTTGCACACTTTTGAGTGTGCGGAGGCTCCTTTAAATTTGTCATTAGGACAGATTTAAAATAAATAAATGTTTATACATTATCATGTTCCGGAAAAAAGAACAGGGAAGAGATGGACCTTTCAAGACCGAGCCTCGGGTATGCAACGTCAGTTGGATCCTAGTGAGGCAAAAGTGGAGGAACTCCATCCTGAACGCTGAGCCATACAGTACGTTCAGCTCTGTGGGCTCTGATCACCGCGTGGTCTCCATGAGGGTGCGACTGAGCCTCAGGGTCCCCAAGCCAAGCCCCAAGATCCGGCATGACTGGAAGGCATTCACAACCGATCCTGGCCTTCAAACCAGGTACACAGAGGAAGTTAAGAAGCGCTTTCGGCAGCTGGATAAGGGAGAGGAGCCTAGCAGCGAATATGGGAGATTCGTTGTTGCAAATGAGGAGGCAACCAGATTGTGCGTGCCTGTGCTGAACAGAGCCAGAACCTCCCTGCGGTCTAAACATCCGGAGGTTGTAGCAGCACGGGGTAGGGTGGAGGAAGCGCGACTCAACTTTGAGCGTGAACCAACTGTGGAGAGTCGTAGGTTACCGAATGAAGCCAAACAGTTTCTCTTCAACACCTACGACTCCATCAAAGGGGAGGAACTGATGGAGAGTGTGCGAAGAGTGCAAGCAGCGCAAGGTGAAAAGCAGTACGGGGAGGCCTGGAGGGTAATAAATGAGATGACTGGTCGGAAGAGGGCTAAGGAGGGCCAGGTCGAGGGACACACTTGCATGGAGGGCCTTGAATGGCATGAACAGTGTATGGAACTCCAACCTCCCCCGCCAAATCAAACTCAGCTTCTTCTTTGCAACGGTGGAGTCTGTTCTCCTATATGGCAGTGAATGCTGGACCCTGAAGCCAACCCTGCAGAAGTCTCTTGACGGGTGCTACACTAGAATTCTGCGTGCAGTACTTAATTAACATCAGTAAGAGTGCACATGTTACCAACAAGAGTCTGTATGAGGGAATACCAAGGGTGAGCGAGAAAATTGCTGCCAGAAGAATGAGACTAGCAGGACACTGCCAAAGACACCAGGAGCTTCCTGCCAGCAAACTGGTGCTGTGGGAACCAACACATGGGCACCGGTCACGAGGACGTCCCACAATCACATACGTGGATGTACTCAAGAAAGATGTAGGAGCGCAAAGTACCAACGAGCTGGCCAGATGTATGGAGAACCGGGATGACTGGAAGCGACGATGGAAGGCTCGTCTGAGGACGACCTAGAGAGAGATACATTATCAATCACTAAACCCCAGCATCCCTATTCTAAGGGGATATTCACCAAAAGTAGCAGATCTACAAGCTCACTACAAGACACTACAAGAGTTTGTACAGTGCAAGTGCTTCCTTCCAGAACTTAACAAACAGGCGTTTCGTTCGAAACACTTGTGTTTTACAAAGCCCAGCTGTTATGTTATGATGTAGAGACAATGGTTCGTTGGAGATGTGTGGCACACACAAGGCATACAGTCAGCCAGACCTGCCGGATGTCAGCCAGACCTGCCGGAGTTCAGCCAGAATTGGGCAAACCTTTTTGCTATGTGGGTTCTCTGCTCCGTTGTTGCATGCATTCAGTAGCGTGTTGGTGCAGGGGTCTGGGGACTCGGGAGCACTGCACAAAGGACATAGCCTACGTGCTCGTGTACAAGGTAGAGTCGTCGAGTTCCCCGAGTTTGTATTGGTACTAGTGCTGTGCCAACCCCGAGTTTCCCGAGTTTGGGCCGTTTTTGAAAAAAATATATATTTTTTTTTTTCAAATTTTTTTTTTCAAATTTTTTCTTTGGACCTCCAGAAATGTATTAGGCATGATCGCGATCGCGAAATTGCATGTTTAACCCCCATACCAACCCATTCTTTCAAACATGGCAGCCATGTTTGTTTACATCTGAAGAAAACATAATGGCAGATAAATCATGAATGCCTGCACGGATTTCCAAGCGGATTTTTTTTGTTTGAAAGCTGTGAACAGCATCTACACACGTGGTGCATCATCTAGGCATGGGCGTGCACTTTTTACACACTTGCACAATTACATGGAAGTCTATGGTAACCATGGCAACGCGGGACATTGGCCGGAAAAAATCATTGCAACATAAGTGTTAATTGTCACAAATATTTGTGATTAACGATTTAATTGTGTTTTTGTCTTTGACAATTACATTTCTATTTGGCTTCTAGGATTTGAAGTTGCACATGGCAGATATGACACAACCTAAATATACAAAGAAATTACCTTTATGAACTTTGTACTTAAATGAACATAACATTAATAGTGGAAATAGCCAATCTACAAGCTCACGACGCGTTGTGAGCTTGTAGATCAGCTATTTCCACTATTTTTGAAAATGTTTGAAAATATATTACATTTTTCAACATGTAAACAATTATGACGATTATGACGAAATAATTGTGTTTATCTCAAATAATTGCGATTATGTGATAATTGTGACAGGCCTATCCACAAGATATATAAACCATAATTCAGTTAGATAACTCACAATAAGGATTGAAACAATGTTTATTATTATTATAAATAAGTAGGGCTGGGGATCGATTAAATTATTTAATCAAATTAATCGCACATTTTTCCATAATTAATCACGATTAATCACAAATTAATCGCATATTTTTTATCTTCTCTAAATCTACCGTAAACAGATTTTTGTTAATACTCATATCAACATGGGAGTAGAAAATACTTGCTTTATGCAGATGCAGCATGTTTATTATTATTGGAATAATGACAAATACTGTCCATAATAGGCCTAACAAATATATAACAACTTGAGAAAATATCTGAGGACGGATAATAGTGAAAGGACCACCACTCATCTGCCAATAGATTTGTGCTGTGCTGCATGAAGAAGATCTATGACCAAAACCTTGCAATTTTAACTGAAAATAAAGAACATGATTTTGCACACTTTTGAGTGTGCGGAGGCTCCTTTAAATTTGTCATTAGGACAGATTTAAAATAAATAAATGTTTATACATTATCATGTTCCGGAAAAAAGAACAGGGAAGAGATGGACCTTTCAAGACCGAGCCTCGGGTATGCAACGTCAGTTGGATCCTAGTGAGGCAAAAGTGGAGGAACTCCATCCTGAACGCTGAGCCATACAGTACGTTCAGCTCTGTGGGCTCTGATCACCGCGTGGTCTCCATGAGGGTGCGACTGAGCCTCAGGGTCCCCAAGCCAAGCCCCAAGATCCGGCATGACTGGAAGGCATTCACAACCGATCCTGGCCTTCAAACCAGGTACACAGAGGAAGTTAAGAAGCGCTTTCGGCAGCTGGATAAGGGAGAGGAGCCTAGCAGCGAATATGGGAGATTCGTTGTTGCAAATGAGGAGGCAACCAGATTGTGCGTGCCTGTGCTGAACAGAGCCAGAACCTCCCTGCGGTCTAAACATCCGGAGGTTGTAGCAGCACGGGGTAGGGTGGAGGAAGCGCGACTCAACTTTGAGCGTGAACCAACTGTGGAGAGTCGTAGGTTACCGAATGAAGCCAAACAGTTTCTCTTCAACACCTACGACTCCATCAAAGGGGAGGAACTGATGGAGAGTGTGCGAAGAGTGCAAGCAGCGCAAGGTGAAAAGCAGTACGGGGAGGCCTGGAGGGTAATAAATGAGATGACTGGTCGGAAGAGGGCTAAGGAGGGCCAGGTCGAGGGACACACTTGCATGGAGGGCCTTGAATGGCATGAACAGTGTATGGAACTCCAACCTCCCCCGCCAAATCAAACTCAGCTTCTTCTTTGCAACGGTGGAGTCTGTTCTCCTATATGGCAGTGAATGCTGGACCCTGAAGCCAACCCTGCAGAAGTCTCTTGACGGGTGCTACACTAGAATTCTGCGTGCAGTACTTAATTAACATCAGTAAGAGTGCACATGTTACCAACAAGAGTCTGTATGAGGGAATACCAAGGGTGAGCGAGAAAATTGCTGCCAGAAGAATGAGACTAGCAGGACACTGCCAAAGACACCAGGAGCTTCCTGCCAGCAAACTGGTGCTGTGGGAACCAACACATGGGCACCGGTCACGAGGACGTCCCACAATCACATACGTGGATGTACTCAAGAAAGATGTAGGAGCGCAAAGTACCAACGAGCTGGCCAGATGTATGGAGAACCGGGATGACTGGAAGCGACGATGGAAGGCTCGTCTGAGGACGACCTAGAGAGAGATACATTATCAATCACTAAACCCCAGCATCCCTATTCTAAGGGGATATTCACCAAAAGTAGCAGATCTACAAGCTCACTACAAGACACTACAAGAGTTTGTACAGTGCAAGTGCTTCCTTCCAGAACTTAACAAACAGGCGTTTCGTTCGAAACACTTGTGTTTTACAAAGCCCAGCTGTTATGTTATGATGTAGAGACAATGGTTCGTTGGAGATGTGTGGCACACACAAGGCATACAGTCAGCCAGACCTGCCGGATGTCAGCCAGACCTGCCGGAGTTCAGCCAGAATTGGGCAAACCTTTTTGCTATGTGGGTTCTCTGCTCCGTTGTTGCATGCATTCAGTAGCGTGTTGGTGCAGGGGTCTGGGGACTCGGGAGCACTGCACAAAGGACATAGCCTACGTGCTCGTGTACAAGGTAGAGTCGCTCCTGTTCTGGGAGTGTGTGTGTCTGGGGCTTGCGCTGTACAGATGTGCCGTTTCAACGCTTCAATGTTTGCTGCACGCGACGGCGTAATATTGTGGTTGTGATTGTGGTTGTCTGCTGCAAAGATCTCTGCCGTTTTGTCTGTCTCGTACTACTACTAGCCATGCTACTAGCTGCATCTTGCACTGACTGACTGTTGTCACTCGTCAGCGCATTTGCTTCCTCACTCTCTAAACTACGGTGTGCACCAAGGCTCAAACATCAGCTGTGTTAATCGCGCGTCAAAAAAAAATATCGCCGTTAAAAGGATTTTGCGTTAATTAGTTAATATCGCGTTAACTTCCCCACCCTTATAAATGAGTAATACAAGTGTGTATATGTCACATTTATTTTGGCGTCAGGCTCTGCTTCTCCCTGCTCAGCGCAGCACAGAAGAACATCAATAACCATTAGGAGCAGGGAGATATAAATATATAAACACCCCCCATGGGGAACAGAATTAGCAGCAGAGCCTACTGGTGGTGGGGGCAAGCAAGTGCCAGCAGCCAATCAGCAAGGCAGGAGGAAGAGACAACTGAGCAGGCTTTAAGTAGGTTGGCAATGATCAGCTGACTGCCACGTCACGTGTGACGTAAGACTAGCATAATAGTGTTGTAACAGAAACTGAATGCAACCGCAATGTACCACTCGAGTATATGCTAACTGAACCAATTCTGCAGGCTTCATACATTTATAGGGCATAGCAGCGGGCATGGTTTACTGGTGCCACAAAAAAAAAATTGACTTTTACTAAAATATTTATATACATTTTTTCAAGCCTAGTAGGCTATCAAGCCATTCAGGATCCTAAGTATATAGTCACATATTCTGTGACTAGTTGAAAAGGCAAGGAAAAACGAAAGCTTGCTGGCAGTGTTTAGTACATTAGTTATTTGGCAGTACACATAAATAAGTACTAACCTGTCCTGGTTGCTGCATCCACAGGAAGCACAGGAAACAGGAAACCATGAGGAGAGAGACGGGAAGCATTGAGTTACGGGAGAGTGTTTTTTGCAGGTCTTTCGGTATGAGTGTATCAAAAGAGCAACTGGGTTAAACACCGTTGGTCCGACCATTTTAACATTCACCAGGTTAGCATTCACCAACGTCGGCAGGTTAGCATTCTCCAGGTTAGCGTTAATTTTACTGAGGTTAGGGTTAAGGGTAGGTTTAGGTGTATCTCTGCCCCCCCCCCCCCCCCCCCCCCCGACTTTTGTCACCTCCGTGCAGCCAATCATAAGCTTCCGCTGCCTTAACCCTGTTGCTTTTTTGATACACTCGGACTGAAAGACCTGCAAAACACTCTCCCATTGAGTTAGGCCTACAGTGTGTTAACCCAACCCTCTTTCCTTGGCTGGCCCTGTCCCCACAGTGTTGCAAACAGCCCTCTCTGATTCACTTTATTGCCATGTAGATGCACTGGTTAGGTAGGCTACATGCTCTGAAGCTCCACTACAAAAAATAAAAATCACACTTGTGTGTGTGTGGTGTGTGTGCTGTGTGTGTGTGTGCTGTGTGTGTTACAGCGCTACTGTGGTCACCAGCGGTATTCATGCTACGGGCTAAGAGATAGATAGCCACGGACATTGCCACTCTGGAGGAGCGGCTGACCACCTCTCAAAAAAAAAGGAAAAAGAAAAGAAGAAATAATAATACATTTTTATGTTTAACTTAAAGACTAAAAACACTCACTAGAAAACTAGAAAAATTTGCTCCTCGGAACACAGATCTCTCCCATGGCAGGTAGTAGAGTAGAGGTGAATCAATTTGTGTGATGTTTGGACCAAATTGTTTTGCCTAATGTTGCAAAAATGGGTCTCCTTTTGGCGCTTTAACAGGCCAACGTGAAGTGTCATGGCAATTGTACATGATTTGAGGTATTTTGTTAAAAACGGGCCACTTCTGCAAGCTTTAATTGGAATCCAATCTTAGCCAATCAGGATGGAATTTGAAAAAAAAAAAAAAAGACGACAGTTCAGTCTAGATCACAAAGATATTGTGTCATGTTTGGATGTTTGCAAAAATCATCCTCCTGGTGGCGCTATAACAAGCCAATGTGACAGATTTAGGTTATGCTCTGGTCTTGTTGATTGTTTTCACAATCTTCACTGGTGTTTAAGAGTATGATGGCCTGTGGAAGGGGTGGGGGGGGGAGACAGGCTTTTGTGTGGGTGTTGAGGTCTTTAATGACCCTCAGGGATTTGTTGTGGCGATGCTGGGTGTAGGCCTATAGGTTGTGCTCACCCATCACCTCCATATTATCATCAATCGCTTGAAGTTGTATAGTTTGAGTTTTATTTATTTCATTTGTATTGCTAAATAATCATGCGTTGGTTTGTCCAGCAGTTTGAGTGTTGAATGTTAAATGGAACACAATGGATGTTGCATCTCTTTCCATTTAATGTATTTTTAACTCTTTTTGTGCTGGTGTACAAAATAACTGGGGGTCCCCAGTTCAAATATGTTTATTTTGGGGGTCACGGCCTAAACAGGTTTGAGAAGCCCTGGTATAGAGCATTAACAAATTAATCCACCAGGGGCACTGACAACTCATTCTTTTGACTTCCTATCTAGCCAAGCTTTATAAACTATATATAAGAGAAAACAATGAAATAAAAAATATAAGCGAATATTCGACTTCGGTGAACAATGTCGATTAGTGACTTTGATATTTGAATATTCGAATATTTGGTGAATGCCCTAATACAGATGTGCCATTTCAAAACTTTGCACGTCCTGCCATTGGCAAAACAGTAGATTTGCAGGGGATTTGCAGAACATTGAGCTTGTAGCTATTTTTTGTAATTTGTATGACTTTGAAGTTTAAATCTACCCATGAAGGTGAATTCTGCTTTGCAATGGGAATGGAGTGGTTTCTTGACATTTGCGAGTTTATGCAAAAAATACACTCCATTCTCCATAAAAATTAGAAAGGCAAAACAGGGGGGAAAAAATGTATTTGCAGGGCATTTTCAGGAAAAAGCAGAAAATACAGAAAAGTTGAAACGGCACATCTATATCTATCCGGCCGACTTCGGTATGGCAGGGGTATGCAGCTGCCATACCCTGGGTCCAGGGGGGGGGGACATGAAAGTGACTTTTAAATATAAATCCATGAATGTCTCTTTGTCAATCTGTTCTGGTTATTATGTTGTTAAATTACACTAAAATAACTACACATTCAAAATGTAACAAAATGGTCACTTTAACAAGGTATTATAATTATATTCTCCACACTTGTATTCTCCGCCATCTTGACAAAATGGTACAGGTGCAATTCATTATTGTTAATTGTGGCACGTTTACTAACATGCCAAGTTTAGCTGCACTTGAACAACCGTTCCAGGCTGCCATATCCAGCCTAAGAAACTGTAGAAACAGGGGGAACAAATGTAATGTACTTCTTAAAATAAATGTATCATGCCTGTTGCTAAGGTATGGCAACATGACTGGTGACACCAGTCATGTTGCCATACCTTAGCTTTTTCTGAACTGATGCCACTGCAGTTAACACTGAAAAAGACAAACGAAGAGGCAGAGAGACAGGCGGGCGGACAGACAGACAGCTGTCATGGTCAGTGGAGTGAGACAGATGGATGGATGCCACCAGCCAAGTCCGTCCACATGTGTGCCTGAGGATGGACCCGCTCTACAGAGCACAGAACACAGTGTGTGTGTGTGTGTGTGTGTGTGTGTGCGTGTGCGTGCGTGCGTGCGTGCGTGTGTGTGTGTGTGTGAGTGAGAGAGAGCGTGCGTGCACACGTGTGTGTGTGTGTGTTAAACACAGTAAACACAGTGGTGCGTTTAATACCCCAATGTAGAAATACTCTGTTTTCAAGTGAAAATGCCCAAATTCAATTCACCTGATAAAAAGCTCCATGCAGCATCACATAATGCCTACAGTACCAAAAGTAAAAAAGTACTACTTGTTTTCTAATATATCCACCTGTTTCCGCACGACTTTCCTGTAGCATTATCTGCGGGACACTTCCGGTTAACAGCAGACATGCAAGCTCACGTCGCGTTGCAGATGCAACCGTTGTGAGCTTGTAGATCACACTCGGCTGCGGCGCCGGAAATGCAGCTCGCCTTCTGCACAATGCACGATGGGATGTTGGAAAGTTGTGTGTATATATATATATATATATATATATATAGGGCGCAAGACACACTGTGGCAGGGGCGCTGGAACTCCCAAATCCCAAGGGGAGCTGAGCTTGGAGGAGTTCATGCGTGCGGCCTTTGGCCGCGCGCCGAAAATTCAAGTTTTTTATCCGGTTTTGGGTTATTTTTATTGCGGTTTCGGGTGCTTATTCCCCGCACAACGATGTAACAAGGAGCTGTATAGTTACTAGTTATTTTAGCACATAGTGCAACACACACGCACACACTACAAAATCGGGTATTATTTTTGTAACAGTTTTCTACTGTTTTTTATTCCCCATATACAACGGTGTTAGTTTGCAACAATGAGCCTACAGACAGTTTCTAGTTCTCAAATAAATAGACTTTGGTGTGCCATCAAAGAGGGATTTATTTTAAAACAAAATTTAAATTTGACTTCCCTTCTGACCGGAGGTGGCAAGGTAACCATGTGATTAGGTGACCATATGATAATCAAACACCTTTTTTTTCAACATATTTTATTCCCCAAAGTCAAATACATTATTGTTTTAATATAGCTCTGTGTGTGCATATATATAGGCCTATATAAAAAAAAAGAAAAATATATATATATATATTTTTTTTTTTTCTCAATCGAAAAATGTATTTTTCTCCTCCCCACCACCAGGGGAGCTGCAGCTCCCTCAGCACCCCACTTCCAGCGCCCCTGCACTGTGGGCATTAACGACTTGTGATTTTTGCAAGTCGATTTGACTCAGTAAAAAGTTGAGTTGAAGTCGACTTTATCGTTTGGTGATGTCATCACATCACACACGACCCCCCAATTATTTTGGGGGGTCCCCAGATGATTAACTTAAAGTTATACTATGTAACTTCTTTTGTAAAACAAATCTTAAAATTGTCCTAACTGTTAAATCGCTAAAGTTTTAGAACACCCACTCCGTTATTTTCAGCTTCTAAAGCCTTCTCTTTATATGTTTTCTATGATCCTGGCCGGGGACCGGATTTCGCGGCAAAATTATCCAGAAAAAAGAAAAAAGCAATACCGCGACTGACCACTAGTTTAGCAACTTACACAGTATAGCTTTAATGTGAAACATTGTTTTCTCACTCAACTGTAAACAAACCAACATAAAGTTTAAGTGCCAATTTAACTGTTATGGACTTTTTAATACCTCTAAAATGACAAATTAAACATTGGCCAAATTGTCAAATATATATAGATGCAGAAATTGTGAAAATAGCCGATCTACATGCTCACAACGCCTCGCAACATGTAGATCTGCTATTTTCACTTTTTTTTTTTTTTTACTTGGACTTTCGACTTTCTCTGGTGGGAGTTGACTTGTGTAATGAAGTCGACTCAGTCGACTTGTCAACTTTTTCGTTAATGCCCTAATATATACACAAACACACATACTAGTCCCCCCAGGAATCCGTTGAGAAAAAGTCTTGATTCCGCAGAGAACAATCCTGATTCTGCGGAATTCTGCAGACAACAATTCTTGATTCCGCGGACGTTAAAAACTTTAAAAAATGTCTTCTTCCCTAGAAACATAAATTTAGTTTCCTGGAACGTTAAAGGGATGAATATCCCCACCAAAGCAAACTTGAAAGACTTAGATTCTCCCTCAGAGGTTCCTTGGAATCCTTCCACAAAACGTGGCAGCCCGTGCTGGATTACATCGGCACGCTCACGATCACAAACGAACTTAACAATTAGCCTGAGCAGAGACTCCCCCCCCCCCTCCCATCCTCGTGTTACCCTTTGTCTTTTGTCCTGTCTTGGTTGAAAGTGTGAATGGGATTTTGCGATTGTATGTTTTTGTTTCATGTTTTGTGTGTTCTCTTTATTTTATTGAATCTTTATGCACTGACTTTTGATGTTGAATGTAAAATAAGTGCAGTTTACATTTGTGATATTACCTATTATGATGCCTTCTACTATTCCTGCCGAAAAAATGAATAAAGAGATTTGTAAAAAAAAAAAAAATGTCTTCAAGCTAAAAATTATATAGTTCTAATAATCAAGTAAAACCCTTCATGAAATAGCTACAATTTATTGTAATTAGTGGTTAGAAAAATCGAATATTCGAATAATCATTTTTGAGAATAAAAATCTAATATTTTTGCAAAGACTATATTGTCATCCAAACCATACCCATAGTAACATTTTAGAGGATAGCCTACTACTTAGTATGGGTGTAATATGTATTTATTCTGCATTAGCATTGTCATTGCCAGGACCATAGAGGCATAGAGAGGAACTATAGTTCAGGACACAGTTTCTGTCAGGAATGTGGGACCATCCAGCGTCAGTGCAACTAGCAGGAGGGAAGCTAAGCTATTTCCCCAGGCTCTGTATGAGGTGGCCACTGGCCAGACCATGTACAAATTGTTTTATAATAGTAGTAATAACTACTCCCGCCGCTCTGCGCCACTCGCGACTGTTATTCCGCGGATGTCAGAAAAGTCTGCGAATGACCGAGAAATCTGCGGGTGGTCACGTATTCCGCGATCAATTCTGTGATAGCGGAATCGCGGATTCCTGGGGGGACTAACATACATACAATCAAGGTGACTATACTGGCCAATCACAGTGCGTCTTTTCCGGGACTTGGCAAGGCCCATAACAGCATAACATCTGTTTAGCAGAGTGTGGCGGGTCATGTGGCACAACGATGGCATGGATGCATGTGTAATGACAACTAAAAACAGATTGATAAAAGAAAAGAAAAAAAAAAAAACTTTTGACCGCAACAAATAGCATAAAAGCGAAACTGGACAAAAGGAGCATTTCTGCTTAATAAACCTAAGTCTTTTGGGATCAATAGATGTAGGAAATGAGCCTAGATGTTATTTAAGGTCCTTCAAAACCCAGCATTCGTAATGTGGGAAAAGAAAACAAGCTTAAGCTATTTTCCACTGAAGCCTTCCTCACAATAACAGAAAACAGAAAAAGACTCCAGCAGAGAGTCCTAAGGGACTCCGCTATAAGGGGGTTCAAGAGGTTCAGTATTGTACTTAAAATGTACTGAATAAATGTCCAGAGCCGTGGGGTGGCTGCATGGCTGCCATATGCCAGTTAGGCTAGCTGCCAGGCCTTAGCCTGCAGCCTGCTCCAACTAGAACTTATGTCTTCTAAGTGAAGAACAACACCCCCAACCCCTCCAAACTAACTCTGCACTTTCTCATCTTCAATGTTGGACAATAAGTCAGTAATTTTTCTTGAGTAATTGTTTTTGTTTAACTTATGAACTTCACATCACTACATTTCAAAGACAAACATTTCTAGGAAGGGAAACAAACACACATTAAGCACAATTACACGAGAGGGTGTTGGTTATCGTGATTATTGTAACCAGGGGCGTCACAAGCTCACAGCGTGCTCAGCCGCGTAGATCCACGAAATGCATAGGAGGGGACCTGCGCGCGCAAAGCGCGCGCCGCCGGACGCGCGTGCGCGATGCGCGTGCGCGCGCGCGATTTCGTTTTTTTGGCGTGCAGAGATCGGTTTTCGGCCAGTTTTACCCCCTCATTTTCCTTCAGATACGGGCCTTAACGGTTTTATGATGTATTATTTATTTACTTTTCAAGTTATCACTACTGCAATAACCAACACAACCAAAGCTTACATGAAAAAGTAAATAGTTACCATTGTTGCTTGTTGGTCAACTTGGTCCTCCCGAAATGTACAGTTCTAGTTCTGTAGCAACTTGGGACAGGTTGTGAGGTCGGTATCCATTTAATTCCAATAAATGTAGTCCAATGAAAACATAGTCCAATGAAAAAAATCATGCTGTCCTTCTGGCTTCTTCCACACCACAGCAAGAGAGTGTATCCACCACAGCCAAAACAAAGTCGCCACATTATGATGTCATCACTCACTCTGAGACTCTCAGACTGAGAGTCAACTGTTATTACTACTATTATAAAACGATTTGTACATGATTTGACCAGTGGCCACCTCATACAGAGCTTAGCTTCCCTCCTGCTGTTGTTGCTGGATGGTCCGGTCCCACAATCGTTCCTGACAGAAACTGTGTCCTGAACTATAGTTCCTCTCTATGGTCCTGGCAATAATGCAGAAGAGAATAAATAAATATTACACCTATTCTAGGTAGTAGGTAGGATATCCTCTAAAATGTGGTTACTATGGGCATGGTTTGGATGACAATATAGTCTTTGCAACAGAAAGTAATTATTAAAAACCATAGCAATTAAAAAATAATAGATTTAATATTAGATTTTTATTCTCAAAATGATTATTTGATTATTCTAACCACTAATTACAATTAATTGTAGCTATTTCATGAAGGGTTTTACTTGATTGTTAGAACTATATATTTTTTAGCTTGATAACTGGTCATTGCGACCGTAGGTCGCATTTACTATCAAAAGCTCCACGGGCTGTCTGTCAGTCAGTGAGTGAGTCACACTTTTGCCCTGCTCATATCTCCACAACCGTTGCAGCGATCCATGCCAAAATTTCCACACAAACTCCTTGCCTGCCAAACTATAACCTCCAAGGACCCCCGGAGTCCCAGGGACCCCCAGGTCCCTGGGGGACCCCCAGGTGTAAAAGAAATACCAAATGTGCAAAAATGACCAAATGACCACCCCCACAGGGCTGCTCACGGGGAATTCCCGGGGACCACCCACTCCTGGTGCTCCAGAACGGATGCAAAAGTGGTGGCGCCCCCAGTGGAGGACCCCCTCCACTGCAGCTCACATAAAAAAATAACTCGGCCTAGGAGCGTCCGGGAGAGCCGGGGCCGGTACCTATTCGTCCGCCAAGGCAACGCGGAGACCCCACCCCTCATTTCTCACATGGCCCTCTTCTAGCGAGACCTACGGTCGCTTATCTCCCGATTAGGGAGTCTTACTGGTTTTAGGTTGTTTTTTAATGTCCACGGAATCAAGAAATGTTCTCCGCAGAATTCCGCATTATCAGGATTGTTCTCCGCGGAATCAATACTTTTTCTCCGCGGATTCCTGGGGGGACTATCTATTGAGTTGTTCCAGCAGCACTCTTAAATACTTTAAAATGTCATCAATAATTATTTTCTCAAAAAAAAGATTTTTTTTTTAGAAAAAAAACATTTTTTTTTTAGATTTTTTTTTTTTTGGGGGGTACCAATTGGACCTGGGGGGGGACACGTAACCCCTGTCCCCCCCGCGATTTGCGCCTATGAGCGTGCTGCAAGCTTGTAGATCTGCTATTTTTGAAAAATTGCGAAAATGTGTGCAAATCTTTGAATATATATATATATATATATATATATATATATATATATATATATATATATATATATTTAAGCAAACATTTGTAACTGAAATTTTGCTTCTGGGGGTCCCTGGAACTAAATATTTTGAGATGGGGGTCCGTGGCCAAATACATATCATGTTGGGGGTCCTTCACATGAAAAGGTTTGAGCACCACTGACATAGAAACATTGTAACGCCTGTGTTGCTGCAGGCACAAGCCCGAAAATGTTTTCCAATTCATGGAATGTCTTAGATTTTCCTTACCCTAACCCTTATTTATTAATGAAAGTAACTCTTTTACTGCCTTATTTATTATTTATTTATTTGTGCTACTGCCATCAAAAAGTAGCTTACCTTTGCGATGTTATAGAACATTATATATGCATTATTTCCCAAAGATTATTCTTTTAAAATATTCAATAGAGGGTATGCGCATGCATAAAGTGAATGGCAAATCGAGTGGCATATCGAGTGGCAAAATCAGTGGCAATGTGAGTTTATTGTCGTTTTAACGTCGTTTAATGCAATCAGACAGGCCTTTTCTGTTTGGATGTATGGGCTGTCAAGGCCAGAAAGTAGTTTTTTGCCACTCAGTAGGCGTTCCCGCATAACTTCCGGGTATGATGATGATGTCACGCGCATACCCTCTATTATCGCAACTCCGCCCCTCCAAAAGCTATCTCTGCCTCGACCTCCGACTAGTATCACAGCCGCATCTATAGGGTTCATTCACTTCCATGTAAATACCGTGGATTTTTACACATTAAATATTCAATCCGTTTTGGACCCAGAGCTTCGAAATCTCTTCCAATACGTCAAAAAGGCCTGGATTTGCATTGGAAAAATATGTAGGCCTTCAAACAAAACGACAGAGGAATATAAGGACGCAACAGAGAGGAATAAGGAAATCGTGCTGGCTGGGGAACCTTTAACCAGGCGTTTACACTGACTCTGATCGATTTAAATGTGAATACACTTTATTGGCTAAAACGCCATGAACCATGACTACAAATACCTCTTTTTTATGTTAATTAGCTACTGAGTATAGCCTAATGTAGGCAGAATGAACAGCCTACAACGTGAAGTGTTTCAGCTCTGCCTTGGGTTTTATAGTGGGGTGCCTGGACACTCAGTCATTTCAAATTTGTGTTAAAGTTCATTTTTCACTTCCAATTTGTAGATTATGATCTATAGAACAATTTTGGTTCGAGTGTCAAGACACCAGATTGAAGAAAAATATTTTTTTACCCTATTAACACAAATAACCAAAATCGGAATTAAGATTTTTTTACATGTCTTAATTTTCCCACAATTGCTTGGGTGCAATATATTTATCTATTGCTATATCAAGTCAAAACTGTGTGAGGAATCAACTGGAGTCAAATATTTGTTTTGCATATTCTGAATTTTCACACAAATTAGACAATAACATGGTTATTACACTCAACATCAACAATACAGTTACATTTGTTCTAACTGTACCACGATATAGCACCATTGGCTTTAACAACTACTAGAACAATATTTTAACAAAGAATAAACATTCTAATTTAATATACAGTCTGCTCTGGTCTCGCTAGTTCTCACAAGTACATTTGCAAAGACGATTTTGCCTTCATGCAACTGCACCGAGTGCAGGTTGGCATATAGGGACTTTCAATATGTCCTTGGCGAGGGGCAGAGTGGTCCAAATGGGAAGCAGCTTGCCGTCCTCTTCCTTCCACCCAAAATCAATAGGACTGTGGATGGGCATCATGGACTTGAATGAATAAATGAATGAATGATTTAATTCATTAGTTAAATTTACATAGTACTACAATACACATATTGCAGATACATATATGTGGGCTGTCGTCCAGACGCTTGCTTGGAAGATGCTCCTGTTCAGATGTTGATCCAACGCATCCCTAGTTGGCGGAATTCTCTCCACGTCCCTGGTTCTCTGCGATAATTGTGCCATTCGGACACGATCAACATCATTGCCCTCATTTGAGTCGTCAGTGTACAGCCTACAGACAAAGTTTGCTGCCACTTCTTTCAGCCTTGGAGATGCTTTATATGGAGTGTCGACGAGGGTTGCAAATTCTTCCATGAGGAATGGCACATGCATCATCTTGCAGCAAAATCGCTTACCCTTGAATTTGAAAGATGATGTGCTGTCTGAGCCAGTGAATGCATGGAAGAGAGCCATGCGCATGTTGTCATGCCCAGGTTTGTGGCGATGGTATTTAAGGAGATCATCCTAGTAGTCTTTCCAGCTTTGAAGGAGATCCAGATTTCTGCAGCCGTATTCAGAGCCTGGATGTGATGGAAATTAGACAGAAGCACCACAACAACATCTGTGTCTCCAGTATGCACCATCCCAAGTGATGATGTTTGGAGGGCATGGAGAAGATGTACTAGGACACGAGTGCAGTGTTGTTTTTGTTGACGAGACGATAACGAAAATGATTTAGTTGACGCCCCTTTTTTTCACGTTTATGACGTAATGTTAACAAGCTAAAATCTCTAGTCTGGTGACGAAAATGTGACGAGACAATAGAGTTCTCAAATTCGGCCCGAGCCCGACCCTACCCGACCCGACGTTATCGGGCCGAGCCGGGCCCAAAAATTATAATAATTAGTCGGGCCGGGCCGGCTTGAGTGACGGGCTCCGTCACTCAAGCAACAGTGAACAGGCGCATATCGCTGTCTGCCTGTCTTCAGCGCAGCACTGAAACCTGCCTAAGTTCCTAACCAATGGACCAAGGATAATCGGTGACGCATACGGAAGTATAGTCTATCATTCTCATAGAGCAGTCTGGTTGTTGTGATGACGTCACAATCGAAACCTTTGGATATACGGAAGTCTGTCACAGGCAGCGAGTCAGCGTTAGCTCTGTGTGGAGCGGCTACGTTGAAAGTTTGGAGCTGCATGTTAAATTAAAAGGCAGCAGGCAGTTTCACAAGTTTGTAATAAGTTATAAATCCAAGAAAAGTACATTCAAAGCGGAACCAACCTGGATATTATTGACAAGGACTTAAGAGGATTGTATTAACAACAACATCAACATGACCAACCTAAAAGCACCATATGTTGCCATCCTCTTACCTTATAGAGACGATCATCTCGGCTGGTAAGATATTATTAATTCCATTATGCTTTCTGGTTAATCAAGTGTCCTTTGCTGCTGCTGTGTGCATTTATATTAAAGGGTTTACAGCCGCAGCGCGCCGCTTATTACGTGCCTGAGTTGTATATGTTTAAGCATGGTGGTCAGGTGGTGTCGCGCACTAAACAACAGATCTGCAAGCCCAGAATGCAAGCCAGATGAACACGTTTTGGGTTTATAGATCTGCCGAGCTAGCTGCCTGCGTTTGATGCGTGACCGTTGAAAGGACGAAACATAAATCACGCAGGCAGCGACAACGGCAGGGAGAGAGAGGATGAGAGCTGTATGATTGAGATTGACTGTTGACAACAACAGGGATTTAACGTTAGCACATTTTGTGCAGAACCTTGCATGTTTCATGAACAATTTAACATGTGAAGTTGCCATTTCGCCAATTATTATATGTCCGTTCTCTCACTGTTGTAATTTGAGACACTGGTGCTGCCAGCTGCCTACTGGCGAGGTTTCTTTTTTTTTTTTCTCTCTCTCTCTCTCTCTCTCTCTCTCGGGCTTTCGGGTTTTCGGGCCGAAGATGATGATAATTGTTAGGGTCGGGCCGGGCTTCGGGTCGGCCCACTCGGGCCCAGTTAGGGCCGGGCCTTAATTTTCAGGCCCGTTGAGAACTCTACGAGACGAATGTGTGTTTTCGTTGACTAGACGAGACTAAACGAAAATGTTAGTGTGTGGACGAAGTCAAAATGCATGACAATTTTCTGCCGTTCCGTCATATTTTGGATCAAAGACTGAGCCGTCTGCTCTAACTCCAGCTGTCCCCAGACCGCAGCGCATCTGTTCTCTAGAAAGCAAGCAGGCATAGCAGTGACTGGAGTGGAGAGGCAACGCAGCCGTTGATGCGTTATGATCGCGCCGTTGATAGAAAGTAGCGCCCGGTACAAATCGCATGATTGGTGGATTCTCTGCTTTGAAAACTGCCTGACTGTAATGATTTTATTCCTCTCCTCCAAGGCTAAAGGAACGGGGCTAAAGCGTTAGCATGCTAACGATTTAGCCACGTTCCTTCAAGAGGAAAAATAACAACAAACATAGGCTAAAGGTAACAATTATGTAACGTCACTGCATCGATGCAGAACGCGGCTGCATGCATCGCAATGCAAGCAAATTGTCTTAATCTAAAACCTTTTAAGAAGTCCTCTACTCCATAACTGTTTACTATGCAGTGTGTGCGTGCTAGACACAGCACAGTACACACTGCAGCCGCCAGCCGGGCACAACCAGTGGCGTCAGTTCAGAAAAAGCTAAGGTATGGCAACATGACACACCAGTCATGTTGCCATACCTTAGCAACAGGCACGATTACAGTACATTTTATTATTTCCCCCCTGTAGCTAAGGTATGGCAGCTGCCATATGCCATACCCAATTGACGCCTCTGAGCACAACAGGACTCAGCGTTTGTCAATCTGTGGGTTGAGACCCCAGAGAGGTCCCAAAATGATTTTGGGGGGTCCCCAAATGATTAACTTAATGTGCAACATTGTTTTCTCTCTCAACTGTAAACAAAACAACATACAGTGTATTGAGGGTTTATTTACATGTCTAAAGTGACAACGTAAGGACTTTTTTAACCTCTGAAATGACAAATTAAATTGACAAAGGGTCAAATTGTCAAATATTAGAGGCTGAAATTGTGAAAGTAGCTGATCTACATGCTCACAATGCCTCGCAACGTGAGGGGTTGTGAGCATGTAGATCTGCTATTTTCACAATAGAACCATGTTATACAAAATGTTATGCCTCAACTCCTATTGCTCGTCAGGGTGGGGGTTCCCCAGTTAAAATATGATTAATTTGGGGGTCGCAGCCAGTAAAGGTTTAGAACCACTTCCTGACTTTGTTTCATTTATTTATTTAAAGACACATTTTTCTTTTTGACTAAAACTATTGACTAAAACTGGACTAAAACCTTTGTGTGGGTTCGTCGACTAAAACTTGACTAAAACCTTTTGAGTTTTAGTCGACTAAAACTAGACTAAAACTATAAGGGATATAAATGACTAAAATCTGACTAAAACTAAGAAGCATTTCGTCAAAAAGACTATGACTAAGACTAAATCTAAAATGCCCGCCAAAAACAACACTGCACGAGTGTCAGCTTCCTCATGGTTGCATTGATCCATTGGTGTACTGTTTCCAATGTGGTGGACTTGATCACCTGCAGTAATGTAGACATCCTTGTCCTCTGGAAACTGTGCATCTGTTAACAACTTCATCGTCTGGGACCAGTATCGTGAACCAACAATCAAAGGAGGCACAAGGGAAAAGCGGGGAACAGGCACCCGACAATGTGTATCTGGTACTGCCAAAATCCCAGGAAATCAAGACCACCACGTTGGAAACAGTACACCAATGGATCAATGCAACCATGAGGTAGCTGACACTCGTGTCCTAGTACATCTTCTCTACACCCTCAAAACTTCATCACTTGGGATGGCGCATACTAGAGACACAGATGTTGTTGTAGTGCTTCCGTCTAATTTCCATCACATCCAGGCTCTGAATCCGGCTGCAGAAATCTGGATCTCCATCAAAGCTGGAAAGACTACTAGGTAGATCTCCTTAAATACCATCGCCACAAACCTGGGCATGACAACATGCAAGGGCATGGCTCTCTTCCATGCATTCACTGGCTCAGACAGCACATCGTCTTTCAAATTCAAGGGTAAGCGATCCTGCTGCAAGATGATGCACAAAGTGCCATTCCTCATGGAGGAATTTGCAACCCTCGTTGACACTCCATATAAAGCATCTCCAAGGCTGAAAGAAGTGGCAGCAAACTTTGTCTGTAGGCCGTACACTGACGACTCAAATGAGGGCAATGATGTTGATCGTGTCCGAATGGCACAATTCTCGCAGAAAACCAGGGACGTGGAGAGAATTCTCCCAACTAGGGATGCATTGGATCAACATCTGAATAGGAGCATCTTCCAAGCAAGCGTCTGGATGACAGCCCATATGTATGTATCTGCAATATGTGTATTGTAGTACTATGTAAATTTAACGAATGAATTAAATCATTCATTCATTCATTCATTCAGGTCCATGATACCCGTCCACAGTCCTACTGATTTTGGGTGGAAGGAAGAAGACGGCAAGCTGCTTCCCATTTGGACCACTCTGCCCCTCGCCAAAGACATATTGAAGCTTGATGTGAAGTGCACTTGTAAAAGTCTCTCTATGCCAACCTGCACTCGGTGCAGTTGCATGAAGGCAAAATTGAAATGCACACATCTTTGCAAATGTACTTGTGAGAACTAGCGAGACCAGAGCAGACTGTATATTAAATTAGAATGTTTATTCTTTGTTAAAATATTGTTCTAGTAGTTGTTAAAGCCAATGGTGCTATATTGTGGTACAGTTAGAACAAATGTAACTGTATTGTTGATGTTGAGTGTAATAACCATGTTATTGTCTAATTTGTGTGAAATATCAGAATATTCAAAACAAATATCTGACTCCAGTTGATTCCTCACACAGTATTGACTTGATATAGCAATAGAAAATATATATTACACAGCAATTGTGGGAAAATTAAGACATGTAAAAAAATCTTAATTCCAATTTGGGTTATTTTTGTTAATATGGTAAAAAATATGTTTTTCGTCAATCTGGTGTCTTGACACTCGAACCAAAATTGTTCTATAGACCATAATCTACAAATTGGAAGTGAAAAATAAACTTTAACACGAATTGAAATTGAAAACAAAAAATTACATGACTAGGAACCCCACTATTTTAGGCTGCAGTGGAGGCTATGGTTAGGGGCGTCACAAGAGGGGGGGGGGATGGGACTGAGTTACTAGGGCCCAAGGTGGAAGGGCCTTAATTATTTTATACTTAAGCTATTGAAAAATAGCAGATATACAAGCTCACAGCACGGCTGCTATTTTTGAATTCCCCCGATGAAGAACATTCATGTGGGCCCGCAGTGAATCCTTGTACCCACACCATCATCACAGATCAAATAAATACATTAACACACCGTTTAGGCGTTAAATTCACTTGTAGGTATATTCATTAAGTGCTGCTATTTGTTGTCTTTCTTACCTTGTGTTAACTGTCCTGTCCAGTCCAGTGATAAGTTAGCTTATATTAGATGAAGTAGCCTTTTCCTTGGTGCTTCTTGATAAACACATACTGTAGAATGTGTTGGTAAAATGAGTCATATACATTTTTTCTCAGTTCATATGACAAGACTTGATAAAACTCACATGCCGCCCAGGTCAATAACACTAATCATTATAATGGCATGAATCGATCTAAACGAATAAAGTCTGTGATGATAATGTTGGCAATGCTGATGTTAGGCTTAATCAGTAGCTATTAATTCTCTCGAGACAGAGTAGTACTTTTCCTTGACGATGGCTAGCCAGATTGGTAGCTATTTAACATAACAAATAAGGTGTTAAGTGCTATAGTCATGGGGCATTTTAGCCAATACAGTGTATTCATATGTGTCCCAGCACGGCTGACGGCTAGTCAGTGATTTTTTTCTTTTTTTTTTTTTCATTTTCATTTTTGGATATTGGTTGTGGAGATTGACCCAACAGTTTTGAAGATATGGCTTATAGAATGATGCCATGCTGAAATACTACTTTTGAGATATTCAAGTTCTAAATACATTTCTAACCTGCAATGACCTGCATGATCTCTCACATTAATTAAAAAAAAGTCTTATTTACATGCAGAGTTAAGCTCTGGCGTTTAAGTGAAATGTAGCCTGATATTTATGAAATGCTTTTGTGGCTTTATCACATTTTAATGAAAAAAATAATAATAATAATTTCAGCTGTGGTCTAAAGTAGTGGCTTCCGAAATGACTGCCCCTGTGTCACACTCAGTCACATATTTAAATCGATCTGAGTCAGTTAAAACGGCTCTATGGGTGTTGACATCCATCCTCCATGCTGACAGTGAATGACTGAGTGACGGGCTGTGACAGAAGTCGAGATTCAAAGCTTGACATACGTAGAACGAGTGTTCGTATTGGCAACAATTATTTTTACCCCTTTTTTTGCCCCAATTTAGTCGTTATACCAATTGATCCCTCCCCACACACATTTCTGTGTTGTCACTGCTACTACTGACTCACCTGCCAGTGAGGACGTAGAGCCTTTGTCCTACTCCTCCCTGCTGACAGGTGCCGCCCCAGCCAGTAGGAATACATGCAATGACCAGTATCACCCTCCCGGTCCGGCTTCCCTCCCCCGAACAAAGACCAATTGTGTTTGCACACCTGACATAGCCGGTTGCAACACAGGGGATTCAAACCCACAACCTTCCATGGTGGTGGGCAGGGACTTTACCACTGCGCCACCCGAGCACCGTCACCAATCTTTCTAGTTCCACTGAGAATTATCTAAAAGATTAAAAAATGTCACCCAATATCCCACAATAAAGTGCAACTCCCCCACTTTCACCACAAGTTAACCAGGGGTTTCTGCTATGTTTGGTTATTTCTCTATTTAGTTCATAATATATTTTTTTACCCAGAGCAGCCACTTGAGAACAAATTCTTCAGATAATTGATCTTTTGTGAATGAAACTCTTTCAAGTATTTCTGTGTTGAACCTTTTATTTATGGCTTCTGTGACATCATACATGTATAAAGTACAAATCAAAATATATAAAAAAATAACAGACATGAAGTGTATATTACTTCAGTTGCAGGCTGCCATTTTCAAAACACACACGCGCACACAGAAGTGAAGCAAAGTTACCACGCTGTGTTTGTGTGCTAAACATATCGAAACACCATGCGAATACAGTATATCTGACTCAAACACTCACCAAAGGAGCATGGATTATGACTCTCGTCGGCCACAAAGCCATATTGATGGAAGAGTAAGCCATCTGTCTGCACTGGACTAGCAATGCATCAAAGCATGGTCAGTTCACGGATTCCTCCTCCATGGACAACGACATTGACGGATGGATTATCCACCGGATATATATTTTTCTCATCTGTTGATTTCCCTGCCAAGGTAAGAACCATAGCACCCACGATTCCATGCTGTGTCCATTACTGTTGTGTCCACTTGCACTGTGTGTGTGTGTGTGTGTGTGTGTGTGTGTGTGTGTGTGTGTGTGTGTGTGTGTGTGTGTGTGTGTGTGTGTGTGTGTGTGTGTGTGTGTGTGTGTCTGTTTCTCTCTCTCTCTCTCTCTCTCTCTCTCTCTCTCTCTCTCCCTCACTCACTCTCTCACTGTGGATAGGCCCCCACCTTGCTGGGAAAGGAGCGCTTGTCTTTTACTTTGTTTTAGGGAAATGGTCACATGGTTGGTGGTGTGAAGAATTTAGCTTTTGTGATAGATCTCACTTTTGGTGTGGATTTTTGGCTTTCTCTCAGTCAAGTCCCAAACTCAGTCACAGGTTGGGGAAGAGTGTCAACTAGTGTTACCACTGTGAAAGTGCTTCTGTCATCCATCTATGTCCCTGGCACAGAGACCTGATTAATCGTCAAACTACATCTACATCTGGAGCAGTAAATGAGTTAAGTAAACCCTACATTTTGAAACCAATACTTTTGTACTTTTACTCAAGTACATTTTGAATTCCGGACTTTTATTGATACTTTTATTTAAGGACAACTTTGTTTTTTACAACAAGGCTTCATATAAAACGTATTAGTAAAGCCAAGCAGGACCTTGGCGAGTTAGGGCCTGGGTTTGATGACTGGGGATCTCTATATATGGGCATAAGGGGTAATCTAACAGGGCATCATCTGGGAATGCCCATACTGTATATGGACATTTTATTTATTTTATCCTTTATTGCGACCGAAGGTCGCATTATACCCTGAAAAACCTTGTTGCTTTCTGTCCGGCTGTACAGGAAGTGATGTCAGTGTGATGTCAGATGTTTTTCAGTACAGGAAGTGATGTCACGTGACATCACTTTTATGCCCATATATGAGTCATTCTCTACCACATCACTGTGACTCACTGTCACTCTGTGCCACATCACTGCTCTGAAGTTGATTGCATGGCAAAGCTAAAGTTGATCACAGTGATGTCGTACAGAATGACTCATATATGGGCATAAAAGGGATGTCACGTGACATTGTACAGAAAATGGAGGCCGAAAAGGAGAATGTTAGGGTACCCCCCTATGCCCATATATGGAGATCCACAGGTATCAAACCAAGGCCCTACGTTTTATGCCCATATATGGAGATTCCTATATTGTCAATATTAAGAACATTTTAAGGCAGACTCGATACGTTCATGACGAACCCGGAAATCCTTGTGTGTGTTGTTGTGGCCCTGCTTACGTATGATGATTATGTGGGCATCACGTGGAGTCCGAGGTAGTGCGTCAACAAAGCTATGCAAGTCCTGCTCGAAGGCAATGACGTGGTTTTGGTATCCGTACTGGCCCCCGCAACGCAGACGAGACGCTTACATGCAGGGCAAATACCGTGGCTGGTTCAGAAAGGGATATCCATGTATGGGCATAACATATATTGTATGTATATGGATACATATTATTATTAACTCGATGCGTGCCAAGGGCCACAAGAGGGCGCCAAAGTGCCAGAGATAGTCCCATTGACCACCGGTCTAACATACAGGGAGCCACGTAGCAGTGACGCGCCTGTCCACGTTGGTGCATGTGATCAATGTGACCCGGATGAAGAGAGCAACAATGTTGCTATAGGCTATCATTCATTTTAGAAGATCGATTTTCGGCGATTTAGCCGTAAATAAAACTTTGTCGCTGCCCTGGGAACACAGTTCAGAGAATAAGGTCTCTAAAGATGTGAGTTTGTATTGGAGTCGGCGGCGCGGTGCGGCGGCGTTACCCGATTACGGGCCGATGCAAACAGAATCGCGGCCTGGGGCCTGGATGGAAAATTAGACCGGGGCTTCGTTGAGGCCTCCGATTAATTTATTAATTTTATTAAAAAACCCGGACTAGATCGAGATCGGCACCCCGGAATACGTCGCGCTGCCGACCGTATAGATACGTTTTTTGGGGGGGCTCTAAACTTTATTCTAAACCAAAAAAAAACATTGTATTGTATTGAAAAAATCCTGAACTAGTCCGGGATAGGCACAAGAAGGGTTAATAAAGGATAACATAAAATAAAAAGTCCATATATGGTCATTCCCAGAAAAAGAAAACAACCTTTTATGCCCATACATGGAGATTTCTGATGTAATAAATTCCAGGCCGAAAATTAGAATGTTAGGGTACCCCCTTATGCCCATATATGGAGATCCACAGGCATCAAACCAAGGCCCTAACTCACCAAGGCCCTGCTTGGCATTACTTACGTACGTTTTAGGCCCATATATGGAGATTCCTATATTGTCAATAGTAAGGACATTATTAAGGATATTATGTTATCAATATTAAGGACATGGTAACAGGTAATGTCCATATATGGGCATGTTTTGACACACCATAACTATCATGGGGTCTCCATACATGAGTAACTGGTCCCATATACATCACTGGCCAGATGGCCCAGAATTGGCCATCTGGCACTTTCACAGTGTCACCACAGTGACTTGTCACCCTGAGGTCGCATGTCACCCTGAGGTGTCTTACTAGTATATCCATATACATATGTGTCCCAATTTGGCTGGTAGCCAGTCATCTCGGGAAGTGTCATTATTCCCTACAGCCAATATGATGTTTTTTTTTTGTTTTTTTCTCTCTAAAAAGATAATGCCACAACAGCATCTCATAATATCTAGGCTACATTTCACTAAGACTTTTTTAAATTAATGTGAGAGATCGGGACAATTCTGTTGGTCCTCCCAGCCATGTAGCTACAATGCATTGTTTATGTTTAATCAAGCCTCAGTTTGTCAGCCCTTTGTAGTCAAATGCGATAAAAGACTCCATTACCTAGCGTTGCAAACCACATTATTTATCCCGTTAATGTAGTGCCACGTATGTTCCAAATGAACCACGTTAAGTTGTTATAATGATTTAATCTATTATTTATTTATTTCTTTATTATTGCGCTGTTTCTGGCGCTTTTCTTCTTCTCGAGTTTGGAAAAAAAGGATCCGTTCTGTTTCCTGCCTGAGCCGGATGCGAGGAGTCCTTTGTTGTCACTGCTTAGCAATAGCATTGACTCAGTGTCATGATCGTAAACTGTCTAGTTTTAACGTTCAGAGCGTTTTCTTTTTGGACAATAAAAACATTGACAGCCAGGGGAAAAAAATCCATGAAGGACACGGAATGCAATCGTTCACTCGCCGTTGGAAAATTGACTTATTAGACTATTCTGGATGAGTGGCTAACGGCTAACACTAACGTTAGCTAGCGCTAGCTGCAGGCTAACGCAGGCATGGTATACACAATTACACATGGAATAAAATGGCGACCCAACTCTATTGTTGCTCTTCTACAAGCTCACAACGCGAGGAGGTTAAGTATGTCAGAACCGTCAGATTATCCTTCTGACTGAAGTTACACAAACACTGATTATGTTACATTTAGCACAGTTAGCCCGACCAATTTAGATAGGGCACGAGTTACGGTGTTGCGCACGTAATAAATTCACTTCAACCTGGTGTTGAGCAGTTAAACCTATTTGCTACGTACGTCTACAAAAACGTTCATATTTCAAAGATAAAGTGCTTACTGAAGTCTCACAGATGTCACAGTATGGTACGCTCAAGCAAAATTACCCGTATCTTTCGTATTGTTTAATAAACAGCATTTTAATCCGATCAGACGCCATTTTCTGTTGTTTTTCAGCCATGCGACCCCATCGGTTGCGAGGTGTACTGCACTTAGATACATTAATACCTTTTTAAGGAAACGACGACCGATCGGATTAAAATGCTCCTCGTTAAATAATACGATCATTACGGGACATTCTGCTGGAGCGTACCCTATGGTGACATCCGTGAGCCTTCACTAAGCAATTTATCTTTGTAATCTGACCGTTTGTGTAGACGTACGTAGCAAATTGGTTAAACTGCTCAACAGCAGATTGTGTTGAATTCACGGTTGGCGCAGCGTAGCGTCTTTACATTTAGCCCAATAATGCTATATAGGAAGAATCTTATTTACCTAAGTAAAAGTATATGCCCACTGCAATTTAGATATACTCTGTTACAAGTAGAAGTCCGGTATTAAATAAACATATGTTTTTTAATACTACAATAACAGCTGAAGTGGTTAATGTATGTTTTGGACTATTAAAATCAAAATCTACAAAGCAATAACTAAAGTTTAAAACATACATGAACCACTTTAGCCCTATATGTTATACCAAGGCTATTTGAAAATAGCCGATCTACAAGCTCACAACGCATTGCGGTGCGACGCGTTGTGAGCTTGTAGATCTGCTATTTTCAAACATTTTGTACTTTTACTTTTGGTACTTTAAGTACATTTGGATACCAATACTTTTGTACTTTTACTCAAGTACATTTTTAATTCTGGACTTTTACTTGTAACAGAGTGATTCTACATTGCAGAATTGATACTTTTACTTAATTATAAAATGTAGGTACTTTTTCCACCACTGTGTAAACGTTTGTGTTCTCATGCCAATAAAGCTTCTTTGAATTGAAGATTGAATTGAAGATTGCTCCCCATGTGGCGGAGTCAGGTCATTGCAGGTTAGAAATTTATTTAAAACTTGAATATCTCAAAAGTACTATTTCAGCATGGCATCATTCTATAAGCCATATCTTCAAAACTGTTGGGTCAATCTCCACAACCAATATATCATTTTGTAGCTATGATCCCCAGCTTTCAAATGAAATGAAAACATGAAAATGAAAAAAAACAAAACAATGACTAGCCGCCCGCTGTGCTGGGACACATATATGTACTTATGTGTCTCTGGGCAACAAATTTTCCCCCTTGGGATAATAAAGGTATCTATCTATCTATTTAATATTAACGTTTTTGCCCTGGGATTGATTCAATCAGATACATCCATATATGGGCATACAAGGGATTTTGTTTCTGGGAATGATCATACATGGACTTTTTATTTTATTTTATCCTTTATTAATAGTAATATGTATCCATATACATAGACTATATGTTATGCCAATACATGGAGATCCCTATCTGAACCAGCCACACAGATATGGGCCATGCCTTTGCCATCTGGCCAGTGATATATATCAATGACATCAGGGATCTTCATATATGGGCGTACACGGTATACCCATATATGGACTGTCACAGTGACAGTATGAATATCCAGGGTTTGATCTTTGATGAGGTGATGTCACGTGACATCACTTCCTGTACAGAAGGAAGGACGGAAGGACAAGCTACGACATTTCTCATGTTATACTGCGACCTCAATAAGCCCACTCCCAAGATGCTCCGCAATCTTTCATGGGCAGATGTGACTTATGGGGGCTAGTAGTGTTACTGTAAATAGTAATAAAGAAATTGTCGGCTTATTTTGTCTAAAAAGACATTTAGCCACTTGTATGCATGCCCCCAAACCCCTGAAATCAAAATCGCAAAAATAACCAAAACAATAGAAAGCAGTAAATTGAAACATTTTAACACTCATATTTTCTTTTTTCTAATTACAATCTAAAATATGAACCGTTGTCCTACCAAATGTGAGTACTGGTACTTTTTTTTCCACCACTGGTCCACTCACCTCTTAAAGAGCAGGATGGAGATAACACTGATGATGATGAGGACCACGGCCAGGACAGGACCCATCACCCACAGCATCTCAGGCTCCTCTGCGTGTCGGGACACGGTGCCGCTGTGTAGCTTCACCACGATGGGGTCCGAGTATGGGCTGGCTGCAAACGTACGCTGCTGCAAGAGGGCCAACACAAGGGATAAAACAGTACAATCGTCACCATGTCCATAATGCGTGGGATTGAGTGTTGGAATTGAAGCTTGTTTCCAGGTTCTCTTACATGCATGCTATTCCTCTCATTTAAAGGTCCTACGCCATACATTCCAAATTGTTTCAATTTCTACTGTTTTTTATTCTTCCCAGTGTCCTTACCTACCCCAAGTGGGCGTGTCAGAACGTTTCTCTCCTGAAAAGCAGAACCAATCTACGTATGAGTGGGCTCTTTTCCATAGTACCGCCCCCTTCACTTCAGTCTCCTATCTTTGGCCAATAGCCAACGATAGCCTGACACGTTGATGGCGCAAACCGGAACAAAAACAGCTTAAAAACAGCAATAATGAATGTGTATGGGGAAAGGGGCTGGGTGTAAACTCGATGCGGAAGCGGCTTATCTTTGGAGTAGGATCGTCACGAGTGGACAGGGATTATTTTCCAATTCCAGGACACCCGTGTGCATCTCCCATGAGCAGATTGGAGTGACGATTGTTCAAAGGTTAGTGGAAATCTCTCGCGTGGCAGGGAACGGCATATGTCAAACGGCATAAGTCGAAAAACAATGTTGGCAGTCAATGTCACTATTTAACCTTCTGCAGAGCCGTGCTGGTTGCAGTCAAATTTACTCCAGAAATGAGCGAGGTTTATTTTATTATTTTTAGTTTATTATCTTAAATGTTTTCATAAACATGTTGTGTTTATACAGTATATATATATATGTGTGTGTGTGTGTGTGTGTTACAGTATGTTTGAAGAACCAGTAGGATTGAAAAAGGAGCGCTAGTTTTCTAGTCCAGCCCCACCCACTAGTCCCTTTGAGTGGCATAGCCCACCATTATTGCTGAGTTTCATAAAAAGCGACTGCACGGTCAAGCCAGGACAGAAAAAGTAGCGTAATAATCAGAGTTGGGATCCGTTACTCAAAAAAGTAGTGCACTACATATTACATATTACCTTTGAAAAAAGTAGTGCCTTACACTACTTCATTACTCCCTGGAGAAAGTAACTAGTTACACTACTCGTTACACTACTTTTGCGTTACTCCATAAAAAAAGTCTGAGATGCATTGCCAACATATATTAGACGTATTAATATTTATTAGATATAATAATATCTAATACAATACATTATATTGTTCAATGAAGTGAGTCCCAGGGCTCACTGGTGGTCATTTGAATGAGTTTAATTATAATAATAATAAAAACAATAAATACAAATTATAATGTAATTATTTCGGAGCCTCTGGTGCCTTGTTGTAATTTAGGACTCCCATTGTGCAGCAAAAAAAACAGCTGCCATACATTCATGAGTTTATTCATTTTTCCACCTGACATTATATAGCCTATATATGGTTCTGTATCCGTTTGTCAATTGTCAGTAAGTTTAAGCAGATTTCATTTCATTTGGCTCCTATGGATTTTACAGGCCAGGGGTGGACAGCTTAGCACCCTCGTTTTGGCCAGGGAGCACCCCCACCTCTCAGTAATTCCCGAAATTTACATTATAATACAGTAGATCAGCATTGGCTGGCCACAACCGGTTTGGCACACACTCCCATTGGTATGCAAATTTAGCCTTTTGTTTTCACCTGGCCGATTTGAGATGGGTAGTCTATCCTTCACTTAAAACATAGCACCCTCAGCCATTGTGGGCTGCCGCCGGCCCTGACCTAACCTGGCGCGCAGCACAGCATAGCAGCTGGGGAGAATGATCAACGAGGCGATTGATTTACTGTGTAGGCCTACAGCTCAAATAGTTCAAACAGTATCAAACTGATTTATAGGCTATAGCCCATATAGCTGCTGAAACTTCATGCTTAAAAAAGCGATATCACCGATGGTTTTTGCATAAGGATTATATTTATTCCGTCATCACAAGGACATCATGTCAGAGTGAGTTCACTTGTCAGAGTTCTCTCTTTCTCTCTCTCTCTATCTCTCTCAGCCTACATGGATTAGTAGGCTAATTCATTCCTTTGGCTTGCTTATTTCGGGGTTTTGGGTTATTGTATCACATGTAGGATATTAATCTTGTTAAAGCAACTGTCGGGTTTGCGCACCGTATATGCGCTGCCTGCCACGTGCGACTTTTTTTCCCTCTTCTCTCTCTCTCTCTTCTCTCTCTCTTCCTAAAAGTAATTCATTTCTTTGCTTGATATTATAATAAATCTCCTTGGTTGGGGGTTTTGTTGTATTTAGTCTTTTTATTAATCTATAAGTGTGACTGTTATCAAATGTCGGGTGCCTGCTACTGTTGATTGCAGGCAAGTCACCGTGACCTGCTGCTGCACTGACTCGCTTGTGTTTGATTACCTTTTCTCTGGTTAGTTATTTTAGTGAAATGACAGTTCCAATGTTCTAAAAGACAAGTGGTGATGATGTTTACAATCGGTTCCTGCTGAAGGCAGAGGCAGGAACTGCAGGCACGAAAGTAGCGAGTAGCGAGTAACGTGACCAGGCAGTATTTGTAGTGTTATTACTATTTCGGAGGAGTAGTACCGTTACACTACTCGTTACCGAAAAAAGTAGTATTATTACAGTAACGCGTTACATTGTAACGCGTTACACCCAACTCTGGTAATAATAATAGAAACACCAATCTCAATAGTGGCTTACAAGCCCGGGCTAGGCCACTAATAACTGCAATTCTGGTGACTGTGTCAGTTTGACATGAGTGTCAGGGGGAGACACTTAAGATTCTATCAAATAATAACTTTTATTTAATTGGAAAAAGTTACACAGTATGACTTTACGCAAATATTTAACTCCAGGGGAAGTTGCTTTGTTAATTCCTTGCTCGTTTATTAATTGGTTGTTAAGCTGTAAATTGTCTTGGCACGGATGCAGTCTGCAAGTGCTGAGCATCTCTGCCTGTACCAATCAATTAGAAAGCTAATTAAAACGTCAATTGTACTACACTGTTGAATTTCATTCTCGTCTTTAAATGCTTTCGAAAATAGTTCTGCATTCCAAGCAGCTGGATACACGTAGCGTTGGAAAGTAATAAAGTAAGTACATTCTCTCAAGTACTATACTTAAAGGGATATTTCAATTTAAAAAAAGTCATTTTATCGTCTAATCAGGCTTTTATGAACACCCTGAACAGTTTTTAATTTGCTTGATTCAATATTTAGATATTTGATGTAAATGTTACCAGGCCCTCCAGGCCCAGGGCCTCTCCCCACACATACCCATTGTAACTTCAAACTTAATTTTAACCATGATAGATTCATTAAAAACACACATTATTTGTTTTTCTGGTGACTCATACTACCCTCCTAATATGTGAGCAAGCAGTGTTCTTTTCATTTATTTTTAATAAATCTTTTTTGTATTAAATATTTTTCCACTTTCCAAAATAATTATTAAAAATAAATGAAGAAAGTTATCGAAAAAACACGGCCTGCTCACATATTAGGAGGGTAATATGAGTCACTAGAAAAAAATAATGGGTGTTTTTAATGAATCTATCATGGTTAAAATTAAGTTTGAAGTTACAATGGGTGTGTGTGTGGAGAAAAGCCCATAAGCTGTTTCCCTGTTGAAAGTGGAATATCCCTTTAAAGGTGATACACCATGACATTTCACTTTTCCTATTTTAAAACCTTTTTTTGGGGTCCCACTAGCACCTTCTATCCTCACAAAGTCCCATTTCTGACGGTTGTGTCTTTCTCTGGTTTTGAGAAGGCTATGGTTAAAAGTATCCCACAGGTTCTCAAAACAGGCTATCCAGATTTGCTGCCGATTGTGACGTCATCTGCCAATTGTGACGTCATCATAAATAAATAAAAATTCAAAAAAGATTTTGGGGGGCTGGCGCAGTTCAGGCAAAAGGTGGTACTGCAGCTGAAATGCTCTGAGAGCCATTCAAAAATGAGAGAGGCTCTCTATTCAGGAGTGGTAATTTAGCCTCAAACCTTTTGAAAATCGTTTTTGGGACATAAACAATATATAGATAAATACTTTTTAAATGCATGGTATATCTATCACCTTTAAGTACAATTATTTGGTCCTTTTCTATGCTTCTAAAAGGCAAATATTGTACTGTGTTTCTTCCCTACAATTATTTCCACACTTGATCAGTTAGGCCTACTAGTGACTTCACAAGATTTTGATTATTAATAGAAATCATTACATTAAGTGATTATAATGATGATGTAGGCCTATTATTATAGGTTAAATATAAAGTCACTCGCTGTGTGGAACGCTGTGACCTTGTAGATCTGCCGCTTTGGAAAACCTGGGAAATGCACATTTTTTTTCATAATGAGCAGTTTTACTTTTGGCAAATTTAAGCACAAGTTCTGAATACAAGACGTTTTACTTGTAACAGAGTCCTAGGTCTTGCAGCACTGGCTAGCTGTCGCCGTTAGTCTGGGATCGGTAGCATTTCGGGTTTCTGATCCGGTCGGGAGTGGAAACATGTCATGTTGTCATTAGACGGACTACACTTTGGCCGGAACTACCAAACCGGAATCAGTTTTAACCCCAAATAATTTCCGCGCTCAAGGGCATAATTTTAGGGCCTACCCAATAAACCCCTTGATGTGGCATAGCTTTGCTTATTTTTGAAAAGTTTGTTTTGTATATCCATCTTTTAGTCCAACTCGTAGCGACTGGCAAGACTGCACTTCTCAAGCATTTAAAATAGGGATTGGGGAAACAAACAGGAGCGACCAAAATAAAGCGACACCGCTTCTTCTGCCTGTTTCCAGTTTAGGCCACACTTAGACCAGATCACACGCCTGTTTAAAATGAATACCAGGCTTTCCTCCGAGGTGGTATATTCGCGTCACCAGGCTTTCTCGGGGGAAAGCCTGGTTTTCGTTTACAATGGGCCGTTGATCCGTTCTAGGCGGAAACCACAAGCAGAATAAGCGGCGTTGCTTTGTTTTGTTTCCCCCCGTTTGTTTCCCCAATCCCTATTAAAATGGTCGAGTAGCCTAGTGTAGTCTTGCCAGTCACTACGAGTTGGATGCATACACCAAACAAATATTCCAAAAGCAAAACTACGCCACATCAAGGTGTTTGATCAGGTAGTCCCTAAAAGTATGTCCTTGAGTGCAGGGGAATATTTTGGGTTAAAACCGAATCCGGTTTGATAGTTCCGGCCATGACGTAAAGTGGTTTCCGCTCCCGACCAGATCAAACCCCGAAAAGTGAAGGGACCCTAGGCCAGGGTTTTGTTTTTTTGTTTTTTTTTTTAATCCGAGGCACCTCTACATTATAATTTTCACTACCAGCACCTTATATTTATAGCATATAGTCATTGTCGGGTGGAAACCTTGTGTCCAAAACTGTTCGTTTTGTATTTATCATCTATAAAAAGTACTAAACTAGTGAAAACAGCACATCTACAAGCACACAAAGCCTCACATCGCGAGGCGTTGTGTGCTTGTAGATTGGCTGTTTTCACTAGTTTTGTGCGACAGTCTTGTATGATGAAGCAGGGCTTTGCTTTACCAAAAGACGTACACATTTGAAACTTGGAGATACAAGGTTTCTGCCAGACAGTGACAATATTTTAGTGATTATGTTGCGAGGAAAACGTTGAGATAATAGCCATTTTGGTTAGAACTGACTGAAAATAACGTTGTACTTCAAGTTTAAAATGATACTAAATATTTTTTCAAGTGTCCAAATAAATTCCAAATATTATCAAATTATCTCGCGGCACCCCTGGACTGCTGTCACGGCACCCCAGGGTGCCCCATCACCCACTTTGAAATCCCCTGCCCTAGGCTACCGAGGTGGAAAGTCTGGTGACACAATGTTTGTTGCCGTAGATGGCAGGCAGAGATATCAGGCTCTTTTCTGCAGCTTGTTTTCTGTCAGATATAATCGCTCCCAATCGACCCACTATCATCCCTGAGAGAAGATCCAATTATCCCTCTGAATAGCCATCCACCGCTTCTGTCTAAGAGCCCATGACAGCTGCCTTGTTTGCAGACTGAATCCTGTTAGCCGGGGAGCCACAGGCCCAAAAGCTCAAAGAATAGGGTTTTACCTGTGACGTCATGACATACTTTTTATTTATGTATTTTCTATTAATTTGGTCATTAAGGTACACAGAATGAGAGGCCTGCTCTGCCGGAAACTCTGCGAAAAAAAGTTATGGCCATTTGTATATTCACTCCATCGACTTCAATATACAGGAAAGAAACACAGCAAAAAAAAATATGCTTTAAGTAGCATGTGAGGGGTCAAACTAGGGGTTCTTGATGATTCTGAATCAATTGCAAGCATTTGTTTTGCATGAAAAACATTCCTTGGGCTCGGAAACGGACCAAAGTAACGGTGAAAAGTGATGACTCATCACTTTTCACAGGTTTGAGAGGCTGAAATCTAGCCCAAGGAATGTTTTTCATGCAAAACAAATGCTTGCAATGGATTCAGAATCATGAAGAACCCTTAGTTTGACCCCTCACATGCTACTTTTTTTTGTGTGTTTTTTTCCAGTGTAGTGAAGTCAATGGGAAACCTTTTTTGCAGTGTTTCCGGCAGAGCAGGCCTCTCATTCTGTGTACCTTATTGACCAAATTAATAGGAAAAACTAAAATTTGGAGTATGTCATCCCAGATAACAAAATATGGTTGAATCAATGTTCAAAAATGGTTCACGGGAAGTATTGATTCTACGTTTAGAACTAACATTTAAATTATACAGAAATAGCAATGTGATAAAATGTTGAGTCAACGTTTGGTTTTCAACCATAACTGACACTATTTCAACGTTCATCTAAATGATAATCTACATTCACATTTTGGTTGATTTCATATTGAATCAACGTTGGGATTCAATGTTGATTCAACAATCATCTAAATGAGAATCTACATTCACATTTTGGTTGATTTCATATTGAATCAACGTTGGGATTCAATGTTGATTCAACCATCATCTAAATGAGAATCTACATGCACATTTCAGTTGATTTTATATTGAAACAATGTTAGGAATCAATATTGATTCAACCATCATCTAAATTGGAATTAATATATACATTTTATATTAATAAAAAAAACTATATTCTAGGGTTAGTCCACTAGAATAAAAGTTATTCTTTACAAGAGTTTCTGCTGATGTCTTACAACTTACTTAGATGGATTAACTTACTTAGATGGATTAACTTACTTACATGAAATGAAAAACTTAGACAGAAAACTTGTTTTTAATATCCCAAATTTTATTAGAACCAATCAAAATATTCTCCCAAAGAATTTAAAACTACGATTCTTCAAACAGTATGCTGTACGTAAAAATGTAATTAAACTGACAAAATGCAGTATTGTAACATGCTTAAACACTTGACTAAAACATACAGTAATACCACCAAGTTCTTTGTAACAGAATTCACTCTTTTCCTATTATTTTAGGATACTCAAAGTGAACAAATGCAGTGGATCGAAAAGAAAAAAAAAGTATTTATCTTAACCACTTGAACTCCATATGTTTGGTCCCTTAGGGCTCCATACTAGAGTACTTTCTGTCTTTTATTATTGTGGGGAAAGCTTTTTTGCTGAAAATAGTCACTTGACAAGCTTACGTGTAGCAGTGCGACAGCAAAAGCCTTCCCAACAAAAAGGGATGGGGTTCAAGTGGTTAAAAAAATCTAGATGACAATCTTTCTAAAAATCACACCCGTGTGAACTGAGCGGTGGTCGTGGAGGCTGCGCAACAGCAAAACAAAAATCTTCTATCCATCATCCATCATCCATCCATCCATGCATCCATCCATCTATGCAACCATCCATCCATCATGCATCCATCCATCCATCCATCCATCCATCCATCCATCCTGAGTGACCCATCCAACCCCCCCCATCCCCCCGTGTGTATGTGTGTGTGTGTGTGTGTGCGTGGCCTGAAAACAGCGCCCCTCCCTTAACATGTGTGGTCAGAAAAGGTACTGTAGGCTACATACGGACACACATAGACGGACACATACCCACACACACGGCCACGTATAGGAGCGTTGTGACCACCGCTCAAAAATGAGATTAAATAGGTGCCTGAATCTAGATTTCGATTTTTTCCCGATAATTGTGCAGCCCTAAAATGAACATTTTACTCGTGGACCCAAATAACATCAGCATGAAGCAGTAAACACTTAACTCTTGACTGTAAGAACATTAAATCAAGAAGCTGTAAACATTTTACTCATCAGTCCAATAGAGAACAATATTATCCATAAGGATGTAGACACACTGGGGGTACACTAGGTTTGACTTGCGTTGGTTGGAGCTGCGTCCGTGGCACTTGCATTCCTTGGGATACCTCCTTTGCGGTCATGAGCAAAACGGAGCCAATTCTTCACAGTATCACCGAATGTCTTCTGGGTCAGTGTGTGGTCAAACTGTCTAGCAGCAACTGAAAGACAAGATTACACAAAAAAAAGGAAAGAGTGAGGAAGAGAGTGGGTATCCCATTATCAGTTCTTGTCTTATAAGAAAAACCAATCGGTCAGTACAATAACTAACAGTAAGCGGCTACAGTCTACTCTATAAGCTATAAGACTGGACTTGAAATTGCAAACGGCAAACCTGGCTCCATCCAAGTATGTCTAAATGTGTTTATATTGATAGCTTGCGCAATTACCATCACCTGATTCCTGCCTCACCATTGTTGTAAGATTTAAATGTTGTCATTTCATGCTTTATTCCTCAGAGAGGAGACATGCAATACATTATAGGATTAATACTGTATTAAAACTAATAATTACGTTCTGGATCACTATCAGTGACACTTCACACTACACCTAAGCTATTAAAAGGGGAAGACCACCCACTTTCGGGCAGCCAAATCCAGGCTGAATCAAGCCTGAATCAAATTTGCGCCCCATCCAGAGTGGAATCAGATGTGTTTAAATCAGTCTAAATGCAGACATCTGATTTTGAAATCTGTGAAACCCTTCCAGAGGTGGTTTCTAAATATGTGTCTCACTCTCAACTCATTAACCGTATCTATCCACCCAAATCACATATTAAACTGTCCAAAACTTCATTTGTAACACAACCCGAGCACTACTGATGTCATTATACGGCACAAGAATAACATGATTTATGAAATTGTAACATTCAACGAGTTTTACTCAAGAAATGGCGAGTAGCATTCAATGAAAATTGGACTAGAACTTTGGGGGATGCCTTGCAGGCATACATGACAAATGTACAGGATGGAACAAGCAAGGCAATAAGTGGGTTCACAATCGGGGAAACAAAAGTACAAAGAGAGAAAGTCAAGACGTCCATGTTGTCACCATGATATGTCACCACAGGCCAGCTTTGGGTTGACATTGGTAAAATCTGTCTGAGCCAAAAGATCAGATTAGAGAAAAAGTCTGCAGTCTAAATGGGGCCTAAGAAGTTTACATGGGAGATTACTCACCAAACATGCACTCTATCATCGTTGTGCCCTTGATTGCCTTCTTGCCACTGCACCGCTTATCTTGCTTCCCTGCCCAGTTGTACTGGCAGGCCAGGGCATTAGTCATAGCCGTTCCCAACATGCGCCTGATTAGGTCATCGGAACTGGTGCCTCCTACCACAGCCAGGTGAACAATCTATATCAAAGAGAAGACATTATAATAACTTATTGATTTATTTTTCAAAGCACTTATATTCCAGCAGCCCATAGTGTTTAATAAAGGTCATGCCAGTCACTGCATTTGATCCTGGTGTCCCAAATTTGGTCATGTCAATATGCAAATGTACATTTATTTTAAATAGCCGATCTACAAGCTAACTTTATTATTATTATTTGTGGTGGTTGGATAGCTAAAGAGCAATACAAATTTCATGCAATGCAGTTCAGTCTGTCAAATAAATTACCATCTTTTGGCGGACAGAGTTATCATTCTTCAGTAAGGACTCCGCCTCATTGAAGTCATCTTCACTGGTAATTGGTAGCTGTATCGGGAACTGATGGGTTGTGGCTGGTCCTCGACTAACAGCTGGAGCCCTCTCTGCCAACTCATTTTTTATGAACTGCACATCTCTGGACAGCTCCTTTACCACCACAAGTACTTCTGCAAGCATTGTAGTCATCTTCTGGATGGCAATGTCTTGAGGGGAAAAAAAAAAGAAAAAAAAAATATATATATATATATATATATATATATAAATCCTACTATGCTAAAAATGAAAATCTTCAAAGGACTCATGAGGAATTAGTCTGTAGAATACATTAATAATAATTCAACTATGTCTAATAAACTTGCCTTTCAGGAGATGCCTTCCGTCATCGCCTTGCATCTGTGTAGTTCCATCTGTAAAACAAAAACATTCATGCAACTTAAGCACTGCATACATTTTGAAACGTTATTCAGTGTGCGTGTGTGAAATTGACAAAAAATAAAACTTTTGGTTAGAATAGTAGCTATATATTCTGACAATCATTGTGACTGAGGCTTGGTTTGTTCAGTAACAAGCTAGATGTCTCCTACAGCTCTTTTACAAACTGCTAATATTCAATCAATCCAAGAGTGATCATCAAATAAGTGAGCCAAGATCATCAGAGTAGTGTTTTAACGTTTCCACACATAGATCAGAAAGGTCTACAAATGTTAGATGACCATATTCTTCCCTTACCATTGTAACCATGATTAGATGCTGACTGCATCGGCTCAAACTGTTGGTAGTTTCCCCTGAAGTCTAAAGGATGGAAAAACAAAGGCTGTAACATTTACACAAAAAGAGTCCCATTAGTCGACACCGTAGTTGAGACAATTCTTCCTGGGGTCCAGAAGTAGTGTGTAAGTAGGGGTGGGCGATACTGAAAAAAAAGCATTATCACGATATGCTTCATGCATTATAACGATACACGATATTATCACGATACTGTTTTAAGCGAGTTTTTAGGTTTATGATTATTAGACCCACACAGATTCTATAGATAATCTATTCATTTGTATGCTGCAGATAGAAAGATAGATAGCCTAATCTGTGATTTTTTTAATGATAACATTTTGATTTTTGATTAAACAATTAACATTTTTTACCTCAAAATATTTACTAGTTGGTGTGATGATGGTTCAGGTCATTCAAATGGGTCCCAGAAATGTTTTATGGGTTCCCTTAAAATGTTTTTTGAGTGTTGTGAGCTTGTAGATCGGCTATTTTCAAAACAATTTGGCGGGACCTCTCTGGGGTCTCGAACCACAGGTTGACAACAAACAACCCATGCCTTACCATTGAAACTTGAGGGAAAACAAATTACCTTATGACCAACCAAAGTCAGGATGTGTGTTATGATACAAGCTTTCTTTTTAGAGAATTACTCACTCATTATCATCCTAGCTTTTAGCTTTTCTACTAACAATAATGGCATGGTTTTATAACTAAGCCAATTATGTAATAGACGCAAAATAGACGCGATGATTTCACCGCGAGATGCGACGACACACGCATGCGTCAATGGTGAAAAAATAACAAACAAAGCTCTTTACAAATAGCGGCAAATAGCTACTTGTTTGTAGTTAATAAAAACAGAAGCATGGATTGACAAGGCGATCTAAATCATCTCATCAATACTGCCAGAACACACAGCTGTGGAGTGGAGAATCCAGCACACACAGCTCATCTTTGCTTTGAGATGGCTGATAGCGATAGCAGGAAGGATAAAGTAGTTTGCGTCCTGTTAGTTTAATGCATCCATTATTAAAAATGTGCTTCAAAGAATGCAGGACAAGCTGCATCACTGTTTTACAAAGTCCCGTGAAAGTGAAACTAAGTCGTGGACCACCAGTGTGCCGTGCTGCTCGGTGCTCCTGCACAATCACAACTCAGTCAGTGCTGTCTGCGTGCTGCCCGGGGGAGGGGCTGTGAAAGCAAGGTACAGATCCTCAAGCTATATGACACGTTGAGCCGCGACACGTTGTTAGCTTGTAGATCTGTTCTTTTTGGCGAATTACACCACTGTACTATAGAAGTATAAATTAAGCAATAGAGCGCCTGCGACTCATAGAACGTGCACTGCCTTGACTGTTTGTATCACAAGAGAAACGATATTCTGAAATGGCATATCGTGGCAAAGCTGTATCGTCGAGACGATAATTATCGCCATATCGCCCACCCCTATGTGTAAGTAAACTAGTGTGATTTAATTTGTTTGGAAAGACATTGCTTACTCTATATTGTAGTAGTAAATTAGTAATGAAATAACCTACCACTTTGTGCATGTTGTGGGGGACCAAGGGTGGTGTGGTACTGCATCCCGCTGTATCCTGATATGCCTGTACAAACAACATCCTTCGTTATATTTCTACTATAGTTTGGGAGTGGCAACATAATGATATTTTTGTCCTGTATCTCAGAGGATGTCTGAACACAAAATCTGAATTGTAAGTCATACTATTAATGTCAAACAGTAGATTCCTATTCATTGAGGAGTTTTGTGTCTCCATCTCACCAACTTTAGTGTAGTGAAAGAGTACGTATCATACCAGTGCTTGTTTGCTGTTGGGTCTGGCGATGTGGAGTCGGCCGATGTGGAGTCTGCAGCTGGTGGTATTGACCATCAGTGGTACCGCCACATCCTGACATGCCAGCTGAAAACACAGTAGTAAATGCACAAGGCAGTGAAGTTTTTAGCATGACACTATTGTAACCTCCCCTTTTAGGATGGCTAGACTGGGCTACAATCTACAATTAAGGCATTTAGCTGATGCTCTTAATCCAGAGCGACTTACAATAAGCCTACGGTAAACAAACAATACAATCTATTATGTAAAGACAGTGAGCAGGTGCTAAGGGCTATGGTGGAGTCTGAAGAGGTGAGTCTTCAGACCACGGCAGAAACGAGGGAGTGAGACTGCTGTTTAAATGCAACAGGAATGTTATTCCACAGTTTAGGGGCCAGGAGGGTGAATTGTCTGAATTGGGTTTTTAGTGAAGATTCTGCCAGCGTCCCTGTATTAGCTGATTCAAGTGGTCTGTTGGGGCCCTATGATGCAATCGCTGCAGTAGTTGTTCCCATGGTGATACATCTATGCAGCACGCTGTTCGTAACTGTTCAACAGGATGTGGAAAGGTAATGTCTGCTAGAGTATGATGGGCTGCGGCAGCAAGTAGGTTTATCTATTGAGCACTGATCCATTACCAGTTACTGGACTGGATCGCTGAAGCTGCGCTTGCTTAAAATCCATATTGTTTACTACAACCTTTTAAGATTAATTAACGTAAAATCTGAATTGTAAGTCATAATACTCTAAGTCAAAAATATTCGTTGAGAAGTTCTGTCGATTATCACCAACTTTAGTGTAGTGAAAGAGTACGTATCATACCAGTGCTTGTTTGCTGTTGGGTCTGGCGATGTGGAGTCTGCAGCTGGTGGTATTGACCATCAGTGGTACCGCCACATCCTGACAAGCCAGCTGAAAACACAGTAGTAAATGCACAAGGCAGTGAAGTTATTAGCATGACACTATTGTAACCTCCCCTTTTAGGATGGCTAGACTGGGCTACAATCTACAATTAAGGCATTTAGCTGATGCTCTTAATCCAGAGCGACTTACAATAAGCCTACGGTAAACAAACAATACAATCTATTATGTAAAGACAGTGAGCAGGTGCTAAGGGCTATGGTGGAGTCTGAAGAGGTGAGTCTTCAGACCACGGCAGAAACGAGGGAGTGAGACTGCTGTTTAAATGCAACAGGAATGTTATTCCACAGTTTAGGGGCCAGGAGGGTGAATTGTCTGAATTGGGTTTTTAGTGAAGATTCTGCCAGCGTCCCTGTATTAGCTGATTCAAGTGGTCTGTTGGGGCCCTATGATGCAATCGCTGCAGTAGTTGTTCCCATGGTGATACATCTATGCAGCACGCTGTTCGTAACTGTTCAACAGGATGTGGAAAGGTAATGTCTGCTAGAGTATGATGGGCTGCGGCAGCAAGTAGGTTTATCTATTGAGCACTGATCCATTACCAGTTACTGGACTGGATCGCTGAAGCTGCGCTTGCTTAAAATCCATATTGTTTACTACAACCTTTTAAGATTAATTAACGTAAAATCTGAATTGTAAGTCATAATACTCTAAGTCAAAAATATTCGTTGAGAAGTTCTGTCGATTATCACCAACTTTAGTGTAGTGAAAGAGTACGTATCATACCAGTGCTTGTTTGCTGTTGGGTCTGGCGATGTGGAGTCTGCAGCTGGTGGTATTGACCATCAGTGGTACCGCCACATCCTGACAAGCCAGCTGAAAACACAGTAGTAAATGCACAAGGCAGTGAAGTTATTAGCATGACACTATTGTAACCTCCCCTTTTAGGATGGCTAGACTGGGCTACAATCTACAATTAAGGCATTTAGCTGATGCTCTTAATCCAGAGCGACTTACAATAAGCCTACGGTAAACAAACAATACAATCTATTATGTAAAGACAGTGAGCAGGTGCTAAGGGCTATGGTGGAGTCTGAAGAGGTGAGTCTTCAGACCACGGCAGAAACGAGGGAGTGAGACTGCTGTTTAAATGCAACAGGAATGTTATTCCACAGTTTAGGGGCCAGGAGGGTGAATTGTCTGAATTGGGTTTTTAGTGAAGATTCTGCCAGCGTCCCTGTATTAGCTGATTCAAGTGGTCTGTTGGGGCCCTATGATGCAATCGCTGCAGTAGTTGTTCCCATGGTGATACATCTATGCAGCACGCTGTTCGTAACTGTTCAACAGGATGTGGAAAGGTAATGTCTGCTAGAGTATGATGGGCTGCGGCAGCAAGTAGGTTTATCTATTGAGCACTGATCCATTACCAGTTACTGGACTGGATCGCTGTAGCTGCGCTTGCTTAAAATCCATATTGTTTACTACAACCTTTTAAGATTAATTAACGTAAAATCTGAATTGTAAGTCATAATACTCTAAGTCAAAAATATTCGTTGAGAAGTTCTGTCGATTATCACCAACTTTAGTGTAGTGAAAGAGTACGTATCATACCAGTGCTTGTTTGCTGTTGGGTCTGGCGATGTGGAGTCTGCACCTGGTGGTATTGACCATCAGTGGTACCGCCACATCCTGACATCCCACCTGAAATACAGTAGGAAATGCACAAGGGAGTGAAGTTATTAGCATAACACTAACATCCAAAGTGAGTAAATGTATCATTTCCATTCAGCTGATGTACCTAGTTTGACATATTGATCTGTGCCAGGGATAAAATAATATGTAAGCCAAATGAGGCGTCCCAATTCTCACTTTCTAATGATGAAGATAATGTGATACAACACACGTGAGATGCAACAGAGACGTGTAAACATGCCAGAATATTGTTGTCTGACTCACCAACTTGCTCGGATGGAGAGTGCTGGTAGTTGCCAAACAGATCTAAAATGGGGCCATTGGACAACAAGTTGTGAGTCAAACATGGCACAGAGTGCTCCATCCAAAAGCATGATGTGCACATTTTATTACTGACATACCATTCCTTCCAAGTTGTGAGGGCTTTGGAGTTTTGCAGTGTGATGGTGTCATATCTGAAATGCATGCACATTATAATTTAGATGTATGATAATGCCAGCTAGCTCCTCACAAGAACAAACACCTGAAATCAGTTCACTTACTGTTGTTTGGATCAGGAGACAGCAAGCTATGCAAGTAGCCGAAGTTGCCATCCAATGAATCTAAAAAAGGTAAAAAAAAAAAAAGCCAGGGTGAGAATTGAAGCAATTTGTGTTCAAACAGTTTACCAGTTGATCCTTTAACATTAATAGCAATATACCATTCATTGTCTGTTCTGTGGGACGCACACCTTGAGCCTTGCTTGATTTAGGAGTCTCTCCTAAAACATAGTTTAGTTGGCATAATGTTATTCACAATGTATTTATTCTTGGCTAAAACTATAGGATAACTGCAACCAGGATTCCTATATTTCCAATTAAAAAAACACCACCTTCTAAAAACCTAGCTGTTTCTGAAAACTTACAAATTCGTATTAGAAATGATGTTGCCATATGTGTAGCAAATACTATTGAGAGACAGAGGTGGCATCCAGTGTGAAAAGTAAAACAATTTACTGGTGACAGTGCATTATATACCTGGATAACCCACTTCGGGTGGTTTGGCAAAACGGCTTTTTTTAACGCTGCTACTTGTTTGGCCATCAGAGTCTGAGTCCTCATACTGGGGATTCGGCCTAAAGAATACAATACACAGAAAAGTCATCTTATGTTATAAGCCACGTCTGAATACAGAGGACCACAATGGGAACAATCCTTTTTGTGTTATCCTTTCAGCATTACTTATAATTGTACTGCTGTATTTGTTAATCATCTGTGACCGATCGAAAATGAATCAAGCCAATGAGGCATTGTCAGCTGGCCTGTGTGGTTTGCTGAATCCAAGTAGTAGCATGAGCTGAATATGATTTGTGTAGTGATAGAAATAAGGACAGAGGTGGAGACTAATCCTAGACAGCTGTCCCTGTCAGCGCCACATTGAGTGTATCATCATACCTGGATTTTCTCTTCTCACGCAGATCTCCTTCATCCTCAGATTCCAGTGCACTGGTTGGACACAGTGTTTTGTTGTATTTGGTCTCCCTCCGCTTCACTTCGTCATATGAATCTGGAAAGAGCAGAGGGAAACAATTAAAAACACTTCAAGTGCCAAACACATTCAGGAACGAGTTAACTTCTACTCCCCGTAGTTTGCCAAGTCAAGTGGTTACTATGGTAACCAAAAGCCAGCGCAATACTGTGGCATCCCATTCTGCAAAAATGACTTATCTACAACCCCACAATGTGTCAATGTGATCTTGTGCAAGTATTCTGTATGTATGTGGTGCACTGATTACTCACCACAGGTAGTAAGGAGACGTACATCCTTATAGCATCTCCATTTGTTATCTGGTTTCATTCCACTTCGAAGGGCCTTAGTGAGGTTTACGTTCTTAGGGGGCCATAATACTGTCTTCTCTTTATCATTAAACCAGCTGTTTACAACTACAGCTGTCCCACCATCTGAGAACTGTACTAAAGACCACAGCACCACCTCATCCTCCATCTTGAACGGGCTAGGGCTGAAATGAGAAGAAGTACTCATATTCTCCTCCTTAAACGCATTTGCCCATACTGTCCTACAAAGCCCAAGATCAATTAATACAAACAATTAAACCGCTTAAAATAAAAAAGTGTTTCAATTGTCTGGCCAAATTATCTATGTATGTGATATTGCAATAATTGTGTTCATCCGCAAAATCATAAATACTGATCAGAACACTTAAACCCCATATGGTTGTGCCGAGTCCCTCCGGGCTCTATACTAGTGTATTTTATGTTTTGTGTTATTGTGGGGAAAGCGTTTGCAGAAAATAGCCGCTCAGCAAGCTTACAACGCATCGCAGCGCAACACGTTGTCAGCTTGTCGAGCTGCTATTTTCTGAAAAGGCCTTTCCCACAAGGATGCTGGGGTTCATGTGGTTGAAGTCATGTCAAACAAATTGTATTTAGTGCGCTTTGACTTTGTGGGACAGTATTATACTGCAAAATGGAGCAGCGGTATTGTGATGCCACCATCTCCGTCTGGGCAGAGAAGACATTTGCGCTTGATATAACAAAGTTTAGCTATCCCTATTTCCTCTTGCAATCCACTGACCTTGTAAGTACCAATGTATGATGACTCACAGGGATACATGTAGTATGGCTGTTTGTGTCTGTACTTTCTGAAGATGATATATACATCTTCCTCTGATTTAATAATATTCTCTACTAAAGCAAATCCATCTCCCACCTCAATGCAATTGTCTCCCTTCTTTGTGGACAAAGTAAAAAGAGAAGTGGTGAGCTTCCTATACTGTTGAGAAGAAATAAACTGTGGGGGCACCGGACCATCAGTGTGGCTGTTATGCAATATTGGATCACTGGTGGGAGATGACGTTCTAACATGTGGAATTTCAGACAACCGTTTGACTACTTGTTGTAGAGGCTGATGTGGCTTGCGCAGAAGATGCTTAATTTGTCCAAGATAGTTCTCAAAAGGGAATCCTGAGATATTATCTAGAGTGCCAAACTTCCTGTATTCCTCTGATAAATGAATAAGCTGGTGAACATTGTACACAATCTCATCTCTTCCATACAAGGCCCCAAAGTGTTCTACAAAAGAAACCATCAACTTGTGTGCAAAGGCCAACATTTCCTCAGAAATGCCAGGGGACAGCAACAAGTACATGCCAACAGAAAACAACATGAAGTTGTCATACAGCTCACTTGGGAGGGAATCTTTCAAAACAATAGGACCCCAATACAACATGAAGGATCTCAACTCAGTAGCTTTCCACCGATCTAACTCGGACAGTGCCCTTGGTTTACGGTTAAATTCACAAGGCATGTAGGAACGTAGATTTTCCAGTTTATGTGAAATGGTTTCAACAGTTCTGGAAGGAACCCTGGTTGCCAATTTCCCCTTTAACCAGAAACGAATCAGTTTCCTTGTTACTCCGAGGCAGCAGAGATGCATGTAATCAGTTGGGAACATAGAAACCATCTGAATCTGAGCTAAACCAGATAAAGGGCTCGTGCCAATGTGATGTTCCTTATCAACCATGTCAGAAAAACTGGAGTCTGTCCTGAGTATCACTTTTGTTTCAGGAAATGTCATTTTATTCCTCCATACACCCTCCTGAAAACATTTGTCACAACCTGAATAACCATTAAAGGCCTTGGCCTGCTTAATATAAGCTCTAGCTGGGGCATCACAAATAAAAGAAGAAACGTGCACTTCGAATTGCTTGTCATTATAAATAATGCCATTCGACAGTACATTCTGAAGATCTTTGATGAACTGCTCTAGGTACTCAGAAACACTCTTTGGCTTGCTTAGACCACAAAAAATACCAACTACAAATGGGGACTTTGTGAAATCACATTCAAGACGTCCAAGTATGGGCCAAAATTGAATTTTAGAACTTTTGAATAAAGGTAAACCGTCAATATTAAATTGTAAGTTGAGTGTAGTCAAAGTTGCTGGTAAAGTAAAACATGCCAACCGTGAAAGTACCCCCTTTACTAGACCAAAATGATAATACTCTCCTCCTTCAATTTTTGTGGTAGGCACGTGTTTTTGGGTTCCAAGCAACGTTCTTCCATCTTTTGGAAGGGTGGGGTGAAATGTCTTCAGGATAGACAGCAGAGATGATAATGCAACCAGAGAGACAGAATAGGATGATGCCCAATATTTTAAACTTATCATTAGTAAATCTTCATTCTGCTCACTGTCAGGGTCATTCTCAAAATCAGCCCCAGCTAGATCTTCAAAATGGAAATCTGGCCAAACCTCTGAGGTTTCCGAGTAGTTATTTTCAAAACTTAAATCTGGCAAAGCCTCTGAGGTTTCCGAGTTGTTATTTTCAAAACTTAAATCTGGCAAAGCCTCTGAGGTTTCCCAGTTGACATTTTCAATCTGATCACAAATAACGTGTGGTCTGTTTGGTGGCAACCCTGTTGGTAAACCATCTAGCAATGGTCCAGAAGAGGTTGTGACAGGATTTGCGCTCTCTAAAGAGTGATGGTTTGAACTTGAATGTGCAGGAGCAGTTAATTTATATTCAGTGGCGATAGCCTGCTCTGTCTCTCTAACCAATTTATCGACTTTACGTTTTTTAGCCCAATAATTTGACATTGTCAAGAGTGGTGAGGTGCTGTGGTCAATGTAATAACTGAAACTGTCTTATTTACTTGGCTTTAATGGACTGAGTCTTCCTTCTGCAATGCTTGATACTGGTATCTGAAAGACAGAGATGAAAAAAAAACAAGAGTGAGCTGCAATATATCACTAGTGTTGCAGTAAACGCCGATTATATCAAAACAGACATCTTCTACAGTGTTAAAAATAAATAGGTAAAGTGGAAAGCTAGTATTTACTAGTTAGTGGGTACAATATCCTTGAAACCAGTACAGTCTAATTCAGTGGTTCCAAAACACCACAATGCTTATAAATCTCTCATTTTCATTGTCAGGCCGAAATATATTTATAGCCTATCTATATTTCAACTTTGTTTTTCTATAATACCTTACATCATTCAGGGTTACAACTTGTGTGTAAAAATAGCAGATCTACAAGCTCCCAACTAAATACATCAGTAGATCAGCTACATAAGTTGTATTTTGTTAAAGGAATGTCTTGACATACAAGGGTTTCACCACATGTACACACACAGCAGGTGAAAACAATTAACTTAAAAAAAATATCTTTCTAGAAATGAGATTGAATAAGTGTTCGATCTTCGATAATTGTGCAGGCCTACATTATTTTATGCTTTAACTATTTAAAAGTAGCAGATCTACAAGTTCACAGCTCGGCACAGAGTTCCACACTACGGGCTTGTATGTCTGCTATTTAAAAAAATGAAACACCTGTGCAGGTATTTGAGCATTTTGACCCGATTATAACAGTGTCTTCCAAATCCTTCTTCTAAATTAGTGTTGTCATTTTCATATCAAGGACCCCCAAAATTATTATATTTGGCCCCCCACCTCAGAAGCAGAGATCTGACTTAACAAAACAAGACATTAGAAGACATTCATAGAATCAGGTCAAAATATTCAAAAGCTTGCACACATTTAAGATTGTTCTCTTTTTTCAAAAATAGCAGATCTACAAGCTCACACTCAAAACGCAAGCTGTGAGCTTGTATATCTGCTATTTTTCAATAGACAAAGCATGAAAATAATGGTTGACGTGGTTCAAGGTTTACAGCTAAATGGGTTAAATGAATTTGTTACACACTTGCCCAGTATGCCCACCAAACCTAGGTGCTTAATACAAAACAGGCTATAATATTAACAGGATGAATTATACATCTGGATACAAAATCACCTTACACCATGGATTAAAACCGATAAGAAAATCGGCATTGCAAGCACATTTGCACCATATAAAGGAGAATTAATCTTAGCTACATCAAATACCAGTGTCAAGGAACGTTTTTCTCTTTGTAAATGCACGTCCAAACGTCACTGTCACACTTCAGTATATACATGAAGCCAACCAAACGTTATTTCTTAATACATTATCAATAACAGGGGTATTTAGCGGATAAAACAATGTGAAATGAATTACACATGTATTGCGTCTTGAAAAGCTTCCCGTTTATGTCTAAGTGACCATATGATTGGCCGACTCGCACTACGTCATTCAGTTACAATGCACGCAATTGGCCAGTTCGTTTCTACCCGCGGTGGCGCGAAACAGATCAACGACGGTTATATGAAACGAATAAAAAACATTGTAAACACATCGAGATATTAAATAATGCATTGGTTATAGCCAGGTCTGGAAACAGAACCAGAATCCTTGCCACTCCATGTCGTGTACAATCTCAGAGTTAAACAAAAGAAGAGAATCTTAGCTCAATGTTGGCATTAAAAAAGCTGACGTTAAATAAATCATAAGCACAACACAATACAGTTATTTGTTCACAAAACCCAGTTAAAGTTATTTCCACAAACTTACTGTAAAAAGCAGGTAGAGTGGGGACTTGCAGTTGTTATTGTGGAAGAGACAAGAAGTTAAGAACAGGCGCGATCTCCCTCACTGCAGCCTCACGCTTCACTCACTGTAGTGGCAGTGCTTCCTGGCCTGGGACTGGGAGAAACCAACCCCAAAACGTCTCGGGGTGGGTTTGGAATATTCCATTTCTTGGTATATTCGTTTTGTTTTATTTTTTTCTTCTGGTTACACATTATGCACAAAACGTAAGAAGATTCACAGATGAAGAATAATGCATATGTAAAAACATGTATATATAGGCTACTATCCTCAATTTTATGGTGATTACTTTAAATGTGATACCCCCTCCCATAAAATGCTATCACCCAAACCCAGAGCAATGGTTTTAATATGGGGTCCTGGGACCACCAGCGGTCCTTGAGGGTGTTCCAGGGGGTCCTCAGCTAAATGATCATTTGGAAATAAATGGATCCTCATAGATCTGTTACTAATAGAATCTCAGAGTTAAATTATTCAATAATAATTGGGGCTCCAGTGATATAAATGCCATTAAATGGGGATCCTATTCAAATGCATGTCAAAATGGGGGTCCCTGAAAATAAAGTAGTTGAAAATCACTGGTAGCTCTGTAGAAAATCTTCTTTTGTATGAGGGTCTCTGGCATATATTTTCAAATGGGGGTCCTTGGACTAGTAAGTGTCAATTTGGGTTTCCCTGACATGAAATACACCTGTAGTTTGAGCACCACTGACTCAGAGCCTTCCAGTCACCGCTCCACTCCCCACCCCAGGCTGCGAGCCCAGGGGACTTGCCACTGCGAGCCCAGGGGCCACTGCCACTGTGCAATGCGACGTGTTGAGAGCTTGTAGATCTGCTATTTCCACATTTTTTCTGTTACTTCCAATATAAAATAAATAAACACACATTTTCAACATGGAAAAAATTATGATCCATCCATCCATCCATTTTCAACCGCTTATCCGTACTCGGGATGCTGGGGCAGCAGCTCCAGCTAGTAGCTCCAGTCTTCCCTCTCCCGAGCAACATTAGCAACTTCCTCCTGGGGGATCCTGAGGCGTTCCCAAGCCAGTTTGGAGATGTAGTCTTTTCCCAGTGGGACATGCAGCGAGGAGCTCCCTTGGGAGACGCCCGGGAGGCATCTGTACTAGATTCCCTGAACCACCGAAGCTGGCTCCTTTCCAAGTGAAGGAGCAGCGGACCTACTCCAAGCCTCTTGCGGAATGACTGAACTTATCACCCTATCTCTAAGGGAGATAGGGACGTGTCTAAGAAAACCTGTCTAAGAAAACTCATTTCAGCCGCTTGTATCCGCGACCTTGTTCTTTCAGTCATGACCCACACTTCATGCCCATAGGTGAGAGTATAGGAATGAAGATAGCTTTATAGATAGAGAGCTTGCCTTCTGGCTCAGCTCTCTTTTCGTCACAACAGTGCGGTAGAGTGACTGATGATTAAGACAAAATAATTACGACTATGTAAAATAATTGCAATTATGTAAAAAAATAATTGCCATTGACAGGCGTACATACACACACGTATTCCTTAAAGGTCCATGGTTCCATGCAATTAACGACATATAGCACTGCTCAGTTCACACGGGTGTGACTTCTTAAGATCCTGTGAGGACCGTGCATCTCACAGGCTCAGGCCTGGTACTGATCGATTGGGCTTGGCCTCCTGAGTTCAACAAGACCCCTTGCTTTCACCTGCAACACACTGTTTGTGAAAACAAACACCCATCCTACGAGAAGTTACATTCTCCTAGTTTCGCTATTCACATAATGCTGTTAGACTTGTTCAGTGCATGAGCCTTCCAAATGACAATGTAAAAGTGGAGAAATTCGTGTAGGAGTGTGGCACAGAGAAGATCCACATATCCACGTGTTCATCTCAACAAGCTGTATAACATACTAAAATATGTGCCCTTAACTCCCCATAGTTCTTGAGTAATTAAGCCTAGAAGTCTGAATTAGGGTTAGCCTTTGGAGTGTGAGAACTTTGCATAGGATTGTCACTTAGCAATGACTAATGTGGACTAAGGTGGTCCCTTTTTGATGGACCATTTTTGAGTTAGAGCCCTGGAAATGGCTAAGAAATTAACAAAAAGTTCCCACGCAACGGGACCAACACCAGGGCGTTCAGGGGAAAAAAATAAGTCAGAAAAGATGTCTTAAAAAAAAAATATATATATCTCTCTCTCTCTCTCTCTCTCTCTCTCTCTCTCGCTCTCTCTCTCTCTCTCTCTCTCTCTCTCTCTCTCTCTCTATATATATTGACCTTTTGCCGTTGAAAAATCCTGTCTATTTCGAAATGGTAACTACTTGTGTCGTAGAGGGACATATGGGACCAAGTTTATTGGATTCAGCATCCTTTGAACATTTAGGAATAGTCCCAATTGAAACAAAATATATTATTTTAAATATTTTATTTATCTCAAGGATGCTAGGCCCCAGCCTGCCAAAGGTCATTTCCCTGACCTTTGAGGATAGAAGTGTTGTAGAGACGCAATGACCAAGTTCATTGGATTCAGAATCCTTAAATAACAAGAAATTGTCCTCCATGAAACAAAAGGAATTACATGTATGTAAAATAATTTGTAATATTTATGTAATCATTTGTGACAGGCCTGCCCCCTCTCCCTTTCCAATCCCCCAAACCCCCCCCCCCCCCCCCTCCGCTGAAGGGCAAGCATAGATTCAACATATAATTAACATTGGCCTTTCAAACGTTTTAATTCAAACCAAAATTAAATGTTTTTTCAATGGCCTCTTTTAAACGCAAATTTCAATGTTGACAAAATGGTGTTGAAGCAACGTTTATCTACCATTAATCTTCAACTGTAACCAAAAATCAACCTTTTCAACCCTAAATAAACATTGGCCCCCCCCACCCCCCTCCCCTCCGCTGAAGGGCAAGCATAGATTCAACATATAATTAACATTGGCCTTTCAAACGTTTTAATTCAAACCAAAATTAAATGTTTTTTCAATGGCCTATTTTAAACGCAAATTTCAATGTTGACAAAATGGTGTTGAAGCAACGTTTATCTACCATCAATCTTCAACTGTAACCAAAAATCAACCTTTTCAACCCTAAATAAACATTGATTTAACATCTTTTGCTATCTGGGTCATGACATCACAGGTCTTCTCTCATTTTGGCACAGTGGCTCCCCGGCTATGTGCTGTCTGTTGCATTCTGATAAGCACTACAGTAAAGACAGAGAGATGAGTGGAGGGCAGACACACAGGCTTTGGTGGGAAAAGTACTCCCATTTTCTTAAGTAAAAGTATCAATATTGCAATGTAGAAATAAACTATTAAAAGTATCAGTAGAGTCAGGAAATCTAATGTATGTTTTGTAATGATAATCAAAATCTACAAGTTTTAAAACATTTGTAATGGAGTAGAAAGTACAATATTTGTCTCTGAAATGTAGTGAAGTAGAAGTTAAAGTTACTTAGTAGATTTTGATTATTATTACAAAACATGCATTAACCACTTCAACCCTATACATTTCGGCCATTTCGGCCGATCTGCAAGCTCACAATGTGTCGCATCACGAGCTTGCGATTTTTGCGCATTTGAAAACTTGAAATGGGACATTCTACATAATGAACACTACTTCCTTTTGATGCCAATGCTTTTGTACTCAAGTAAATGTTGAATTCCGGACTAGTATTTCTGTTGCAGTATTGATACTTTTACTTAAAGTATTAGTTCACCCCCAACATGCCTTTTTTTCTATTGACCGCAATAAATAGTGTAAAAGCGATAGGCTTATATAGGCTCCCCTCTATGCTATGAGGGCTGCTGCACACTAAAAACTGCTGGGTAGATTCATCTACCCAAAATCTGGGTAAAAAATGGTTTACCCATTATGGGTTATTATAATGGTGATTGTATGTATAAATGGGTTGTTTTGTACAGCTCATACATTACCCAACTGCTGGGTAAAATTGTTTTACTCAGTATTGGGTAGTTTTAAACTTAAGTTGGTCACCTGGTATGCAAAGCATGCTGGGAAAAGCATTTCTCAAGGTTTTCAGGGATATTTCTAAGCTTTTGGTAGCTAAAAATGCTAAATGTATCATATCCATGTGTCTGCCTTGGCAAGCTGACTGTCATATGTCAGAATTTCATTTGTCAGTATTTTAGCCAAAACCCTAACCGTAACTGCTAGCTTATGGTTGAGCTCCCTCCCCCTACTGTTCTGAAAGAGAAGAACTCATGATACATTTGATATTATTATGTTGATCTACTCTAAACTACTCTGATTATAGCTTTTCAACATTGTTGCATATATTTACAATTATGTAACTTTATGTTGATATTGCTATACTTGGAACAAATTATCTGAGAAAAAAACCCTGAAACAAATCTTATCTTATGTTAATGTCAAATAATATTAGCATGGTCATTTACGATGAGTAAAATATACTACCCACATGTGGGTAAAATATATACTAAATAATAGTGGTTGACCCAGAGCTGAGTAAAAAATTCTACCCAGGATGTGGTAGAATATCTTACTACGTGCTGGGTAGAAAGGACCTACCCATTTTTCTGTGTAAGATTTACTACTGTTGGGTAGGTCCAATAGTTACCCAGGGGTGGGTTATAATACAACCCAGATCGGGTTATTTTCAACCCATCCGTTTTTAGTGTGTGGGTTCTGCTGGGGAAACCATAGGCGGACTTTATGGGGGGGCAGGGGGTGCACTGCACCCCCCAGGCATTTCTGAGCATTTAGGGGAAAAAAAGTAAGTCTCTAGCCCATTCCTGTCAAGAGTTATGATTTTTTTTTTAAAGAATTAACCAACTAATAGTCACTGGTTTCTCCCCATCACACAGAGACCAGCTGGCGACAATAAGTTGATTGATTGGAATGTTAAGTGATCAGAGCCTCTCTCTCTCTGAAGATAGCAATGCTAAGAATGGGGGTTGTCAGACTATGAATGTACCTGAACATACCTGCAATATCCGAACTGTACACAAAGCACATATTAAGATTGAAAAATAATTAAAAAGGGGTTTAAAATGTAAAAATATCTATTTTTTAAGTTATTATTCACTGATATTCCCTTATTGTTCATTACTTAAAATAAATGTAATTACAATAATTATTGTCCTGCATCAAACAAAATGTTTTGTAGCCATTTAGAAATTATAGCTGAGATTATCAAATGGTTTATTCTTATTGGCATTGCTTGTAAGCTGCAACTGTGTTACCAATAATGAAAGTAGCTATTTTACTTAATAATGAACACAATTTGTAAAATGACACTGCTCTAACCATACATAATTGTACTTGAATAACAGTAGTTGGACAGCGTGATAAGTTAGTGTTGAGGGGTTGGCATGTTGCTGCTCAAGCCTGCCCCCCCTAGGGCAAATGGCAAAGTCCGCCTATGGGGGAAACTGGACGACAGGGGAATTTCTGCCTAAAAGACCCCATGGACGGCCATTTGGGATCAATACAAGTAGGAAAATGAGCCTAGATGTTATTTAGGTCGGAGTTGTTCTACCACTTAAACCCCATATGGGAAGCCGGCTTCCCATAACCAGTCACACAAATGTTCATTGGTCAATAAATCAATAGAGACCAAATCAAATTACAATTTCAATGTTGATTCTGCTACAGGGGCCCTACAGCACATATAATCAGCTGCCATTGTATTTCTCATCCATGCATTACCCATATTACATTCTTATTACACCTTATTTTACTTGTTTTTATAATTTGTTTTACTTGTTTTACTCACCCTATACTTTTATATTACTAATATTACAGCACTTCTCTCACTAAAACATCTGTAGAGTTTACATAGTTTGACATAATATTCATAAGATTTTGTCTATCAATTGATGACAACTTGATGGACAATTTCTCTATTCACTATATTTTGCTCCAATGAGGTCTTAAGCCTTTTTCACTATTCAGAATGCAAATTTTCCATAGGCGGAGGTCTTTTTCAATCCTCTTTTCACTGGTAAGTGATCACAGCAGGACAATTTGGTAAGAGGAATGTGATGGTTTGAGAGCAACTCACCGCCTCGTGGTCTTTGAGCTGTGCCAGCGTGAAGCAGCGGTACTCCTGCAGGCCTCGCAGGGGCCTGTTGTAGAAGCCCTGATAGGTCTTCTGGTCGCCCAGGGTGAAGGTCTCCGGCAGGACATCCATCCTGGCAGCGACGTAGGGCTGCTGGGGGTCCTGGCTCTGTCTCCTCTGTCTGGGTGGGCTGCCGTCCGCAGCACCGGTGTCCAGGAGCTGTACCGCAACACGTTAACAGGGACGTGCAGAGAATGTTCGAGAGGCAGGGGCTGAGCAGTTCAGAAAAAGCTAAGGTATGGCAACATGACTGGTGTCTTGCACACGCGCAAGAGTCATGTTGCCATACCTTAGCAACAGGCATGATACATTTATTTTAAGAAGTACATTTTATTTTTCCCCCCGTTTCTGTGGTTTCTTGGGCTGGATATGGCGGCCTGGAACGGTAGGTTCCGTACGGAACCATTGTTTACTTAGATATGGAAGGATGACCTCCCACTTGGGTAATGACGCCCCCTGGCGATCATTCAGAGAAACTACTTCAGCTCCCGTACTAACGTAGGTAGGAAGGGCCTGTCACTCAAACCGGAGTGACCCGCCTCCAGGCTATATAAGCCCCCGGAGGCGGAAGTAACATCCTCTTAATACCACTCTCTGCCACATTCAGTGAAACAGAGGGGCATTACGTGGGAGGTCATCCTTCCATATCTAAGTAAACAATGGTTCCGTACGGAACCTACCGTTTACTGTCAATATTCCAGGATGACCTCCCACTTGGGATTCTTAAACTCCCCTCTAAGCCACAACCTACTCTCATACCCCCACACACCCCTCATACGGGTGAGCACAGCCCAAACGGGCGTGACCCATCACCCAGAAGGTCCCAGGCCCACCGGACCTGGGTGTGAAGGCATGAGAAAATAAGGAGAGACCCTGACAGACCGAAGTCCGCCTCATTCAACTAAATGAAAAGGACAAGTCCGCCTTATAAGTAAGACACACTATATAAGGAAAACACAGGGTCCCCCCAAAATACCCCAGGTGGCTACATGCCCACCTGTGGGAGGGGAAGATCCGACTCCTCTATGACGTAGAGGAGGCAACTGCACCCAGAACCGAATGCGCTAACGAAGAGGATTCGATATCCAGGTGATAGTAGGCTGCAAAGGTAGAAGGCGAAGACCAATTCGCCGAAACACAAATCTCCTGAACGGAGACTCCCTTTGCCAGTGCCCACGAAGTAGCCACACCTCTAGTGCTATGGGCTTTAAGTGCCGCCGGCACTTCCACACCCGCACTAGAGTAAGCCAGCCTAATAGCATCCACAATCCACCTCGAAAGAGTGGGTCTAGACACCGGCTTTCTGACAAGAACATTGCCCATTTCCACGAAGAGCTGAGAAGAAGCTCTAGAACCAGCAGTCCTGTCACAGTAGGCCTTCAATGCCCTGACAGGACAAAGGCAATTCAGCCGTTCATCCTCCACCGAGACAAACGGAGGAGGATGAAAAGCCAGAAGAACAACAGGCTCCTTAGGAACCACCATGTTCTTAGGAACAAACTTAAGATGAGGCTTGAGCAACACCTTGAGATCATTGTTCATAAACTGCATGCACTCCGCAGACACCGAGAGAGCTTGCAGGTCACCAACTCTTTTAGCCGTGGCCAAGGCCAGCAAAAGAGCCGTCTTGAAACTCAAAAGTTTCAAAGGCATCCCTACAAGCGGCTCAAAGGGAGCCCGACATAGGCCCCCTAGAACCACCTGCAGATCCCAAACTGGGAACAAAGACCTAGTCACCGGCCTCAAACGTTCAACTCCTTGCATGAACTTGATGACCTCCGGGACTTTAGAAGGTGCCTTGCCCGCCACCCCCAGGTGACAGGCATTAATAGCCGCCAAATACCCCCTAAGGGTAGAAAATGCCAGACCACTTTTCAAGCGGTTCTGCATAAATTCCAGAATTTCCTGGGCTGACGCCACATGAGCCACCACAGGTGGAACACGCGACTCACACCAGTCCTCAAAGGCATTCCACCTTCCATCATAAGACGCCCTCGTAGAGGGCGCCTTAGCACTCTGAATGGTAGCAACCACTTCAGAAGAAAAACCGGCTGCCAGCAGGTTTAACCTTTCACGTGCCAAACCCACAGGTCTAGGACCTGCAGGTCTTGGTGGAAGATCTCCCCCCTGGCCTGACTCAACAGGTCCCTGCACTGAGGCAGCTGCCAACCCGGTTCGCAAAGGAGAGGGGCGATCGCCGATCTCCACGTGCCCTTGTAGGGAGCCACCAGGAGCATCTCCAGACCGAACCTCCTGACTTTCTCCAGAGTGGGTCGGATTAAGTCGAAGGGGGGAAACGCGTACAATAGACCTCTCGGCCACGTGTGCGCTAAGGCGTCCAACCCCAAGGGAGGACTGCCCTTCACCGCGAAGAACAACGGACACTTCGTATTCTCCGCTGACGCAAACAGGTCCGCCACTGGCTGACCGAACTTGCGAAAAATCTGGCTCGCCACCCTGGGGTGGAGAGACCAATCCTCGTAGCGAGGACCTCCCCTGGACAGGAGATCTGCTCCGCTGTTGAGGAGACCTGGGACGTGTAAGGCCCTGATCGACTTGAGGCGCGACAAGCACCAAACCGTCAATTCTCGAGCCAGACGGTCCAGTGGCAACGACGACAGGCCCCCCTGTTTGTTGACATAAAACATGGCCGTCGTATTGTCTGTCCTGACCAGGACGTGACAATGCAAAATCCAAGGCTCGAAATGCTTGAGCGCCAGGAGTATAGCCATCAACTCCAAATAGTTGATGTGACGACCCCTCATCTCCAGAGGCCAAAGCCCCTGCGCTGTGCGCCCCTCGAAAGTGGCTCCCCATCCACTGAGACTGGCGTCTGTCGTGATCGACTTGCGGGAAACCACCTCGCCAATCGAGACTCCGCTGGTGAGGAACCCCTCCACCAGCCACGGAGACAGGGCGATCGCGCAGGAAGGGGAAACCGTAACCTTCTTGTACTTCAAGGAGGGCGGGATCCCGAGGGATAACATCCATCTTTGAAAAGGTCTCATATGAAACCTGCCCAAACGCAACAGATGTACTGCGGAAGCCATCATTCCCGTCAGTACCATGCAACTCCTGTAAGTGACCTCCTGGCCCACTTGAAAGGAGTCGAGACATTCCCGAAACCTGTCCACCCTCTCCTCCGAGAGACGGGCCGACATGTCGGATGAGTCCAGAAGGACCCCAATGAATGTAAGACGACTTGCTGGAGTCAGCATGCTCTTGCCGTGGTTGACTATGAAACCTAAGGCCTTCAGGTGAGCCAAAACCACTTGTGTGTGACGCGCCACTTCGTGGGCGGAGCTAGCTGAAATCATCCAATCGTCGATGTACGTCGCCAACCTGACGCCCTGCTGTCTCAGCGGGGCGATGGCTGCTTCGGTCACTTTCACGAAAACCCTCGGGCTCAGTGACAGACCGAAAGGGAGTACTGTATACTCGTACAGGCGACCCTCGAAGGCGAACCGTAGGAATTTCCTGTGTGGGGGATAAATCTGGACGTGCTGATAAGCATCCTTCAGATCCACTGAACAGTGGAAATCCCCTTGCCTGACCGACCGTAACATGGTGGGTACAGTTAGCATCCTGAAAACGTATTTCTTCAGGTACACGTTTAGTGCCTTTAGGTCCAGGATGGGACGTAGCCCCCCCCCCTTTTTTGGCACCAGGAAATAACGGCTCCAAAATCCCATGCGGGATTGGGTCCTGTCCAGCTCCACTATAGCACCCTTGCTTAGCAATGAGCTGATCTCTTCTCTCAAAAGACTTGCTTTTAAACCACGCGCCCTGGTATGAATAACCCTGCTCGAAAGCGGGGGTATGTCTGCGAACTGTAACCTGTAACCCCTGGTTATCGTTCGAAATACCCAATGGCTCGGGTTGCATAACTTCCACTGGCGCGCGCAGCGTGCTAGCGTGTTTTGAGCGAGAGAAACCCCACCACTGTGCTTCCGTGACGGCGGAGCTTTTTGGCGGCCGGACCGGAAGTGGGGAACCTGCGTATCCGTATCCGGAACGACCGGATGCGGAGCGCAAGGGTTCAATAGGCCGCATGGCGGAAACACCTTCTGGTTGTACCGCTTGACTAGCGGAGCTATTTTGCGGCGGGACCGGAAGTGGGGAACCTGCGTATCCGTATCCGGAACACCCGGATGCGGAGCGCAGGGGTTCAATAGGCCGCAAGGCGGGAACACCTTCTGATTGTACCGCTTGACTAGCGGAGCTTTTTTGCGGCCGGACCGGAAGCGGGTAGCTAGCGAATCCGTATCCGGTGAAACCGGAAGCGTTCGGTTTTCGCTCGATAGAGCGACAGGAAGAGCAAAGCGATTCGACTGATAAACAGACTCGCCCACAACTAAAGCATTCTCCCCTGACAGGAGAGGAACTTTTACGTTTAATACCTGCTCTAAGGCCTTTATGCTTGTCCCTTGACCCGGGCTCATAGTAGGCCGACAGAATTTCTGACTCAAGGTTAAATTCATAGCATCGCTCACGCGAGGGAAAATCCACTCGCGCGCATGAGGAACCATATAATTGTTTGACGTTAACATTACTGGTTGCTGATAAAACCATTGACTGATTAAAGAGTCCTGACGGGACTCCATCATTCTTACAGGAGGCATGCATAAAGGAGTCATATTGTCGACGCGAGGGATATCCCACTCGCGCGCTTGAGGAACCACATAATTGTTTGACATTAACATTACTGGTTGCCGATAAAACCTGTGATTGATTATCGAGTCCTGACAGGACTTCATCATTACTACAGGAGGCATGCACGATGGGGTCGTCTGTGCTAGTGCGAGAGAGTTGGACAGAGACAGACTTTGCTCTTTCAACATTTTTATTGTCGACACAGGAGGCATCAAATTCCACATTTTCATTTCCCCGACACGGGGTACCGAAAAACGCCCTCGTTTGGGGGGAGGGGGACCGAGAGACACCTCGGACCCCCGCCCCAGCACAATCCCCCTCTTCCGAGTGTCATTTGCGCTGTCCCCTACCGCGGCCACCGCGGTAGGAAGACTGCTGCCTGCCATCCTTGGACGGGCGGCGCGGCTGAGCGCGCTCGGGAACCACAACCTTGCTGCAGGGCCTGTCAGGCGCCCTGGCTGCAGAGGCTCCCCTGGAGGAAGACGAGTGCTTCTTAAAAGAAGCAGAGCGGCCCCTTTCCTTGACGCGGGAGGAGCGGGACGCCCTCCTAGCTTGCTGCGGTTCTTCCTGTGGCACTGTGGTGGACTCGACGATGTCCTTAGCCGCCTTGAAGAAGGTAACTCTACCCTGCAGCAGCTCCAAGCCCCCACCCATGAGGGTGGTGGGACTGTTCTCCATGTTAATGAGAGACTTGTACATCTCCCCGCGAGGACCTAGAGGCTTCTCGCCCACGTCCCTCTTAGGCTCGAGGTCGACATAGTCGAGCCAGCGGGCTCTCTCAGACTGGAGGTTGTAGTCCATGGACCTGCCCATCCACTTAACCGCATGCCAATTGACCTTCAGCATGATGTCAAATAAAGTGTTCAGTTCAGCTGTGTGCTCCCCCGTGGGCAGACCTTTGACCAGGTCCTTGGTGGAAGCGAGCAAGAGCTGGATTAAATTCAGGTCCTTAGCGGCCAGAGCAGCGGACCGGTAGGCGTTACGAGCCCTGTCCGACTGCAGCTTGTCCTCCAGGACAGTGAACCCCGGCGGGTTGGTGCCGACGGGGCCGACAAACGGCCCGTTTTTAGCCGTGCCTACATCCTTGTACTGGGGTCTGACGGAACCCAGAAAAGATTGTGCCAACAGGTGGTCCAGGTTAGGGCAGGTGGACATGCCTGCCTCCGCACCGCCCACCAAATCCAACACAGAAAAAGGCAGCTTCCTGGGGTCTTTGTGTGTCTTCCATGAGGAATGGAGGGCCTTGGTGAAACCTTTCACCAGCGGCAGCCTGGAGAGGACATACGGGGCGGGAACCGAAGGCTCCTGCCCGGGCATTTCGTCATCATCCTCGGCCTCTTCAGAGGGGAGAGGAGGTGGCAACTCCTCTCCAACTCTGGCAAGAGCTCTCATGTAGACCGTGAGATGATCCAGCATTTCTGCTGCAGAATCGACGTCCTCTGCTCCCGCTTCACCCACTTGACTGGCGGGTGGAGGGGCAGTGGTGCCTGAGGAGGACTGGGAGCTCCCTGCGGCGTCCAGTTGACGTGCTGGAGCCGCAGGGGCATTACCTTTCACTGTGACCGTGAGTCGAGAACCATCGCCCTCGACGGAGTCCTCCTCCTCCTCGGCCGTGTATCCAGAGTATTCAGAACCAGAACCCTCGCTCTGACAGGAGCTCAGGTCCGACTCTCGCCTGAAAGTCTGGACTGTTTTGGTGATGCTCACGTCGAGGGGAACGTCCCCGACGGTCACATCCGAGCGTTTCTTTTTGGGCACCGCGCCCGAAGGGGAAAAGGCTACCGGAGGGATGTTAGCCTTCTTGGTCGCCTTCTTAGCGGCGACTTCACCAGACCCGCCAGCTCCAGTGACAGTGGAGCTAGCTGCGGTCGGTTGCGCGGCAGGCGGTGTCTCATGTAGCACGGCGCCATCTTGACTTGGAATGGCGCGCTGTTTGCCAAACGGATCTCCGGAAGGCAGCGCCGCACCTTGACCAACGGTGCGGGCCGCCTGGGGAAGGAAAGACTGGGCTGTGGGGTTGAGAGCAGTGGACCCACCTGGTGGAGCGCAGGCCCCGAGGCCTGCCCTGGCTAGGTAGAACCGGTGTACCAGTACATCGTGGTCGTAGGCCACGCAGAAGTCACAGAAAGGTCCTGCTCTCCCCTGAGGACTCAGTGCAGAGAAGGCGTGTGCAACGCCCATGCAGCCGACACAGAGAGGGTGAAGATCCTGTCCGTCGATGAGTCCTGGACAGCCTGGACATTGCCTCGGCAGGAAGGCCAGAGGATCCATGGCGAAGCACTGTAGATAGAGTTAACCAGAAGCAGACGAGCTAACAAGCTAACGGCTAAGGCTAGGCCACGCTTGATTCGGGCAGGGCCTGAACAAGCGGTAAGCAGTGTAGCTAACGTTAACAAATAGCAGACGAGCTAACAAGCTAACGGCTAATGCTATGCCACGCTTGCTTCGGCGGAGGCCTGAACAAGCAGTAATAATCCTTTGTTATAGAAGGAAATAACCGTCGTTTTAGGACGGGACAAGAATAAGTATTCTTAAGTACGGGTTAATTCAACACTCGCCGGTGGGCGACTCCAATGCCACCGCCTTAGGCTAATGCGCGAAGAATAATAATACAAAGGCTGAGTTTCAACTTATCTGAATGTGATATCGCAGAGAGTGAAAAGAAGAGGATGTTACTTCCGCCTCCGGGGGCTTATATAGCCTGGAGGCGGGTCACTCCGGTTTGAGTGACAGGCCCTTCCTACCTACGTTAGTACGGGAGCTGAAGTAGTTTCTCTGAATGATCGCCAGGGGGCGTCATTACCCAAGTGGGAGGTCATCCTGGAATATTGACAGTAAACGGTTGTTCAAGTGCAGCTAAACTTGGCATGGTAGTAAACGTGCCACAAATAACAATAATGAATTGCACCTGTGCAGCTGACCTGCGGAACCTGGGAATATACGGTACCATTCTGTCAAGATGGGGAGAATACAAGTCTGGAGAATATAATTATAATACCTTATTAAATTGACCATTTTGTTAAATTGTGCATTTGTAGTTATTTTACTGTAATTTAACAACATAATAACCAGCACAGATAGACAAAGAGATATTCATGGATTTATATTTAAAAGTAACTTTTATTTTCCACCCTGGACCCAGGGTATGGCAATTGCACACCCCTGCCATACCCAAATGACACCCCAAGGGCTGAGATCTCTAAAGGGGCCTTTTGGTGGAAATATTGAAAATAGCCGCATAGCTCACAAGCTATGAAGGTTGTTTATTTTCTGGTGCGTGATACCACACTGAACTAAGCATAATCAAGTCAATACCGGAGATGTGGCGTAACGGCATGGATTTCTACTCAATGAGGGCAATTCTTTCAACGTAAGATGCTGCATTCAAGTTCAAGAGAGTTTGGACAAGGTAATTCTCTTGAATGCCCTCTTTCAACATCGTAAAAAAACTGCATTCATGGTCTGAGAGGCCACTTTTTACAGACAGATAAAAGGGCAGGGGCTCAATCCCCATTTGATGTCTATCTGTGCACGTGACTGTACCGCACCAAGATAAAGACCATAGTGCATTCTTTATGCCACGCGTCTTCGATTTTTTTTTAACTTTTGGACAAGGACCTCTTAGTTGAGAGAGAGAGATGAAGCTGGGACCCCCGCCAATATAGAGTCTATACAGTTGTGTTGCAGATTTTTTTTTCATAGATAGCATCATGTGATAGCTTCATTTCAATGTGACCCTCTGGCCTACCTCTTGGCACAAAGCGCTCAAAGTTTGTTGTACACCCAGGGTCACATTGGCCAAGTTTAGCGAGACACTTAATGAATTTAACTCATAAATAGCAACACTCACTTCACACAAGGTGATTTGCAGTGGTGTAAAAAGTAACTAAATACATTTACATAAGTACTATACTTAATTCTAAGCCGGGCCGTACTCGCTCGGACTTCCTACTTGGTCCAATCAGCCGCACGTCTTTTCCCGGACTTTCCCGTAATTTATGATATTAATCATAATTTTTTGAAAAATACAGTCGCAGGTCGTGCTCTGTCTCTTTAAGAGACGTTGTGCAATGGGATCACGTCAGAAACGTGATGACGTCATCGGCTGGCTCTGCCACTGGCTCCACGAGCGGCCATTACGTTCCCTTGCACTGTGTGTGCTGCAGCCTGGCTTAGCCCATCCCCCCGTCTTTTTCGACCAGACGACAGGCGAAATCAAGGCTTCGGAATGAGTGGAATACATGGAATTAGATCGATGTGCGTGCGACGAGGACGTAATGTACTTTCGAACGCTGTTTTTTCTCGCGGATTACCCCATCTCGCTCCATGCAAATGAACGGCAGAAATACAGCCAGCAGCAGCTTCTAAGTAAGTGGCCGCCCAAACACGTACTGTGTGCACGTCCTGCTGGCTTGCACTGAACGACCCGCGCGCGTTGTTTATCATTTGGTGTGTTTGTTTTTTAAAACATGTTTATAAATAAAACGCTGATTTCACGGCAGTACCTCCGTTCAGGGGGTTCTGCTGGGGCTGGGAAGGTGTTAAGTTCAGTTTTGAGGTATTTCCACTTTACTTGACTCCACTACATCTGGGATCCAAATATTGTACTTTTAATCCACAACATTTATTTGAAAACTTCAGTTACTAGTTACTTTGCTGATCATACATTATATGTTAAAACATACTTAAACCACTTCAGCCCTATTTTATATATATCTTGGCTATTTGAAAATAGACAATCTACAAGCTCACGACGCGTTGTGAGCTTATAGATCTGTAATTTTCAAACATTTTGTACTTTTACTTTTACGTTTAGTACTTTAAGTACATTTTGATGCCAATACTTGTGTACTTTTACTCAAGTATATTTTTAATTCTGGACTCCTACTTGTAACAGAGTACTTCTACAATGCAGTATTGATACTTTTACTTAACACACGGGTGACTAACCGGTCTTTTAGGCCGATTTTGAGATTGCAATGACTCTCCCTGTGAAGGTCTCAGAAATTTCCCCTTCCATGACTTTTCCTAAATACTCAAGATATATGTTCTAGTTTTTTTCCCCCCTTCTGAAACGTTTCCTAATTATGAAATAAAATACAATTATACCACTCTGACGTTAGTTATCGGCTGAAAAGACCGCTCTCCCCCATTTCTCCCCTTGCCAGAATCAAGCAGAAGAGACTTCGCACCTCCAGCCCACCCGGAGTGCGCCTTTGTTCCTTCTAATAGATCATTTACATTTCACTGTCAGCAAAGATAACATGACTAAATACACTATCTCTAATGTTTTATTTTATAATTGATAATAATAATAATAATATCAATGAAAATGTTATTGTTATCGCGCGTTATCGCACACGAAATAAAGAACCGTTACGGTTCTTTTTTTTGTGTGCGATGGAGAATGCAGGCATGCAGTGCTGTAAAGTTATGTTACGTAGGCCTACAGTTTTGAGGTATTTGTAGGACTTGAGTATAATATATACAGTATACCATAATGAGCCAAATGAAACCAAATGGAACCGTACGGGTCCATTTGGTTTCATTTTACGCTCGCAAGCTCAAGCTAATGGATCAGCATTGCCGTTCTCTGTCAGCTTAGCAAAGAGACTAAAACGACTAGGCTTGAAATGTTTTATTTCTATATCTATAGCTATATACAAGTAACAACAACAACAACAACAACAACAACAACAACAACAACAAACAACAACAACAACAAGTAGGTCGGGAGTGGCTTATTGTCGGTATCAGCCGGTAACACGCGGGAGTCTGTCCCCGTTACAATGCGCTAGACCCCTGGGAGATGGACTGCTGAGGTGGAGCGCCACACCTACCATCAGCTCCCAGTACTTGCCGCACGACTTGCCAAGCCGTGCTACTCATACGCTGAGTTGGCGGTGCCCGGAATCGAACCCATGACCTTGCGGTACAAAGGCAAGAGCTCTACCGACTGAGCTACCCGGGCACAAATATAGCTATCTCGGGGCATAAAAGCCTAATAAATGTTTATGATCACATCACGCTGCATCACTTTGTGCCACGCTGGATGGGCTATTTTCACTCGTTTGTAGGTAGGCCTAAAATCCATTTTCCCACAAGGATCCGAGAGGACCCGAGATTTAAACATATATATCCTTCAACTTTAAAATATATATTGTTTTTAATGAGACATGCATTGTAATTACGGCCAAATCCATATTACCGTCTGTTCTCGCTTATTGAATGAGTCCCGTTCAGCGCATCCAATCTCAATGTGCTGGACGAGCGACATGCTGAAGTGAAAATCATGGAGGGCTTTTTTTTGTGAGGTGAAACACAAACAAAGGCCACCTGGCTGGAAGATGCAGGTTGGAACGTCATTTATATGGAACATGTTTCTGGAAATCATCTGCGGGGACGGGCGACATAAAGTCGGCGAAAATACCGGTATGTCTATCTGCAACACAAACGCACCGACGCACGCAAGCCAGCTGAGTCTCGTCTCAGTCTGTGATCAGCCACGTGCACACATAGACATCAAAGGGATCTTGATCCCCTGCCCTTTTATCCGTCTGTAAAAAGTGCCCTCTTCAGACCATGAATGCATTTTTTTACTATGGTAAAATGAATGCAAATGTCCCCGGGCCCTTTCCATACCATAACTGAAGGCCCTTTTAGAAATGTCATCCTCTTCCTCTCTAACATTCTCTACACGTCCCTGTCTGTGATTATTCTGATGGGCAGCCGAGAGCGCAGGAGGAGGAAAGTTTTGTGATGCGAGCTGTGGTGTTGTGGACACTAACTGGACAGTAACACACTCACTGGACAGGTTGGTGTTTGTCGTGGATATCACTGTGATTGTTCAGCTTGGGACTGAGCTGAAAATCTAACAAACTGCGTGGCTTTGGTGAGCTTGTCCCGTGCAGGGGCATAGTTCCGCCGATTTAAAACGAATCCAATACGGAACTAAAACTTCCTATGTTTGGCCGCTAGTTGCCCTTTGATTTTTTAACCTTAATAAACGTTGTCATAAATAATTTATGATTCCTGTCGCTAGTCAAAAACTCCCTTTCAATTACCATGATATGCATTTTGTGCAAATATGGTCCCATTTATGTTAAAATGGATGATAAAGTTGCGGGGGGCGTGCCCAACTAAACTGATACCAGCCGGCTGTGTTCTTCCTCGTGTGCTTTATTTCGGGAGGCTCCAACCACATTCTCCCATGTATCCCTGCGGTTGCAAGTGACCGTTGGCAGCCAATAGCATTCCTTATGATTCCTGGGGTACCATTCAAACAATGATGGCGACACCCATACAAGGGACAAAAAAAAACGTCATTTTCGCAGCATAGAGACCAATGGCTTAGCTTCGTCCATATTTTTTTTACAGTCTATGGTCCCGTGTCTAATCCAGGGGGATCTCAAACTTTTTATACAGCGCTCTTCAAATAACAGGAATAAAATCCTTACTTTGAAAGCTAGAGTATTTGAGAGGTCAATTGAAATGCTAATTCACATTTGGAAGACAATAGAACCCCCGCTGGCAGCAGGGGGAGGAGGTGTTACTCTCCTGGGCCAAAAGGGAGAGAACGGTCAAAATGAACGATAAATGAAGGCGGAATGGTAGTTTGTTTTATTTTCAGTCACCCGAGTATTAAGAAGAAAATGTGAGTACTTTTTCCACCACTGGTGATTTGTTTTTATCAATACCCTTACAAAGATCCTGTATTTTCTTTTTGTTTGTCTCGTCTTGATTGCGCCCTCTGCTGTTTGCTTTTCAATGTTTTCTTTTATCATTATTATTAGTATTAAAAGGCTTTAAATTGTGGCCAGTTTTAAAAATCGATTTGCATCGATTTAAGATAAATCGTCACATGATGATGCCTACCACTCACCTCATGTACGTCCATGTCCTCAGGACTGCTCCATCTCTGTAAGTTGGCTGAGCTGACAGGCACCACAACTATATAGAACCACCTGGAAAAACAAAACTCATGTGAACAGAAAGTTTTTTATATGAGCTGCCAATGTCTTTCTGTCAGCATTTCTATGGTCAAGACGTGCCGGAGCGGTACGCGTTGTGAGCTTGTAGATATTTTCTAATAGTCTATGTATACCGGTAGTCTATTTGTTATATCTAACACTGTACGCATTCCCTCTGGTTTTGGGTCCATTTAGTTCCATATGTACACTCTAAAGAGTTACAGACCCGTAAGGGTCCATTTGGTTCCATTTGTACACTCTCAGAGTTACAGACCCGTAAGGGTCCATTTGGTTCCATTACAGACCTGTAAGGGTCCATTTGGTTCCATTTGTACACTTTCAGAGTTAAAGACCCGTAAGGGTCCATTTGGTTCCATTACAGACCTGTAAGGGTCCATTTGGTTCCATTACAGAGCTGTAAGGGTCCATTTGGTTCCATTTGTACACTTTCAGAGTTACAGACCCGTAAGGGTCCATTTGGTTCCATTACAGACCTGTAAGGGTCCCCCCCCCCCCCCCCCCCGTCTAATGTTATAATTAAAACACTATTCCAGTATATTCAGTGTAAGGGCTAGTTATTTTCAAAAAGCACAGTATGGAGCATTACAAACAAGGCGAATATTGCTCCCAAATAGTGACATAGGCCTATTTCAACTTGTGATTACAACACTAGCTAAATTAGTTCAAAGTAAACATAATGTGTCCCTTAAAATACATGGCTCACAACAACATGCGGCGGGGCTTGAGCTTGAAAATATCGATCATTTTGAGAGTGAACAACTCCTTTAATGAAATACATTTTATTTTTTATTTAAGGCCCATTCCCACTGGGCCAGATAACAGATAAAAAAAATCTCTTTCTTTAGATATTTTTCCATTCAAAGTGGATGGTAGATACAGATAAAAAAAAATATCTACCATGCACAGATATTTGCCACAGGTACTTTTATCTGTGGTAGATATTATAGATATATTTTTTATCTGTTATCTGGCCCAGTGGGAATGGGCCTTACATTTATGGAAGAGGCTTGCTTAACGAGTTGTAATATGCTACAGCTGGAGAGACAACAAGACATCAATTCTTAATCCAGCAGTGCTGGATTTAAACAACACAATGATCACGTATTGTGTTTGGAAGCTGTTTACCTACTACATTAAGGACTTTATTCATTTGGAACAGAGGATATCCTACAGGTAGGAGGAAAGCAGAATGGACTTTGTTCAGTGTGTTATTGTCTCTGTTGTTGCGACTTGAGTTAAATAGCCCGGCAGCCCAAATTTACATCTCTAAAAGGGTAACACTTTCTCAATGGCCAGGCCGCCTACTAGACAATGAATGGAACTGGTTGAGCGACATTCTATAGGCCTATGGTCCTCTCCACACTGTAGGCCTACTGCCCAGTCAGGCCTTTACACAATGGAAATAAGAGACTTTTTTTTTTTTTTGGAGATTTCTTTTTTTTTTTTTTTTTTTTGCCAGATCATTTCTCAGTTGGTAGGAGGTCGCCACGTTCGCCTACCGCTCCCTACGCCCCTGTTTCAGAGTTACAGACCCGTAAGGGTCCATTTGGTTCCATTACAGACCTGTAAGGGTCCATTTGTACACTTTCAGAGTTATAGACCCGTAAGGGTCCATTTGGTTCCAGTCGCAAGACCAAATGTTGAGAAACAGTGTAGCTATTGGTTGGTCATCAGCCAACCACGGCTGTGCTTATTACAGTTTGACTGGTGGGAGGTTTCATCAATCATCCAAATATGGTTGTTTTCAGGAAATGAATGAATGATTGAATGAATGAATGAATGATAACAATAATAACTAGAGATACTGTTCCTACGAAACAGTGTGGGCTCGCTCGTGACTATATTCTACAGCGTGCTAACTGTCATGTGAAGCTCAACCAATACTCCAGCTAACACCACTCCCAGATTTTCCACACCTCAATTGCACCTCATTGGCTAAGGGCCCTGCCTTTGTACTGTCTGCGACGGAACTCATAAGACGGAACTCACGCGACGGAACTCACTCTATAAATAATGAAGATAACATAGTGTTCTCCACAACTAGAAATACTGTTCCTACGAAACAGTATGGGCACAAAGATCTACCCTTTGGCTGCTCCTCATTGGCTAAGGGCCCTGCCTTTGTACTGTCGGTAATTCCTTTGAGGAGAATAACCTTGGTCTATAAAGTTTTGGTATAACATACTGATATAACATACTGGTCTCGAGCCCACGTGTTGTTATTTATATCAGGTCGCACTTTGGTGGTGATGTCACCAAGAATTCGGCTCCTCATTGGCTAAGGGCCTTTGTACTGATGACATTACGAAGAATACCAAACTCTGCTGACATCGCCACTGGCATCGCCAGGAATGCTGGTCCCTCATTGGCTGTTAATGATGAGACACCGACATACATACATACATACACACACACACACACACACACACACACACACACACACACACACACACACACACACACACACACACACTCATTCATTCCCAGAATCCCAGCCATTTCAGGGCTAGGGTCTTCAAAAAAGGGAGACACTTAGCTACCTACATACGTAACGGAGGTGATCCGAACCCTCCCCACCCGGCTTCGAACCCGGGTCTCCCGCGTGAAAGTCCAATATCTTAACCATTACTCCAAAGTTATATCCCCTATGGAACGAGGGCAGATACTAGACTTTTGAGGCTTCAAGCTGGGGCTGCCACTCTCTCCTCCACACTTACATACATACATACATTCCCAGAATCCTAGCCGTTTCAGGGCTACAGTCTTCAAAAAAGGGAGACACCTACATACATACCCAGCCGATTACAGTACTTGCGCGCTCTGCTTGCGCAAGTAATAATATAATGTATAATGTAATAATAACCTGTGTTGTTCACGACTCATCTGTATCACTTTAGATTTTAAACGCTTTAAACCATAATTTTATACTGAGCTATTATTTTAATATCGTGAAAGTTTGTGTAAGATCCGACGCTAAACCAGGAAGTGGAGAAAAAGATGTTCTAGTAAAACAATTATAAACAGAGAGTGGATGGAAGGGGTGATTTTTATGACGTTTTTTGATGACGTTCCTTTTAACTCATTGACTGCGCCGCCACGAGTTTCCCGAGTTATTCTCGTTGTCTGAGGCTGCGACGCCCGAGTTTCACGAGTTGGGGCTGTTTTCAAGGTTTATGCAAAAGTACACTTTCCTCTAGCCTGTGACAAAATGTCATGTTGCTATGATAAAAGGGTGGTTAAAAATCACACATCAAAGTCAGCTTGTTTGAAAACAAAGGAGAAATCGACCTCCCCATGAACCCAAAGTGAACTCATTTATCAGGACACGGCTCCGCCGACACAGTGCGGCGCGGCCGCAGCAGTGGTGGTGTCAGACAATGAAAACAAAACAAGCAGATCTTCAAGCAGACCATTCTGCATGAATCAAAAACATTTTCACTTGAAAAGCTGTGACCTGCTGCACTGAGTCACCCTAACCCACACACAGCTCCATATACACGCAAAAAAAAAAGTTTACCAAAACAGCAAGACAACAATGGCTACATCAGAGCCTCGTAGCAACCGCCCGGCCTCTCAGGCCTCTCTATACCAAAACAAGCCAACACAAACACATCAACAACACAGCAACACCTCCCCGATGAAAGCATTCACAAATCAACACTCAAAATGTTATAAAAGTTTCAACATGAACTTACCTCAGTGTGAGGAGGAGAGCGTTGGTGTAACACACACATACAGAGAGAGAGACAGACAGATAATTCCAGTGCCGTTTAGTGTCCAGTAGATCAGTAATCCTATAGTTTCATTCGTGTAGTTTTCTTTTTTCGTTGTTTGTGAGCGGGTTTCATGCCCACACCGCGGAAGCCTAAGGCCCCGGCCGGGCGCAGCAAGCGCCCGACGGCTAGCCATGGTTCGCTGGTCGCCTCTGGTTCTGGTTCCCGTCGCGAACCAGCCCGATCCTGCACTGGACGCGGGCGAGGTATAGGGCCTCCATCGAACCCCGGTCAGACCACCATGGATTCCTTTCTAATCGCCAATTTGCCCCGTCCGGAGACGGATACGGAGTACGAGACGGAGGAAGAAGAGGCGGCGTCGCCGTCCCAACAACACACACCGCGGGCAGACACGGCTCCACTGCCCGCACTCCTCACGCCGGAATCGGTGGCTCGCCGTCCCGCGAGGCCACGCGAAGAACGCTCTGCCATGCCCATGTCGCCGAGAGATAATATCGAGACTCACTATCTCTCCCAGTCCCAGAGTGAGATGTATGTATTATCCTAATCCATATCATTGATCCATTCAAAAACAGCAGATAGCAATAGCAGTCAGTGCAAGTTCACAGCGCATCACTTCGTAGCCTACTTTCCTGAGCTAACTTTCGCTAAATTATTCACTCAATCAAATGATGAGGTCCGTGTCCGAGGACTTCTCCTCTCCGATGCAGATGATGTCATCGGCAGCACTGGTGATTTTGAGTGGCACCCCCCGGAGAGCAAAGATGACTCTTTCTTTGCGCGTAAATTGTGCACATGCAGCACACATTGCGCGCGTGCACACACACACACACACACACACACACACACACACACACACACACACACACACACACACACACACACACACATGGAAACAGAACTTTTCATTCAATTTGAGGAGTAAATCATTTATTTTATTTTGGTATGCGTTTTCAGAAGCTGATCAAGGAAGTGCTTCTCTGTCAGGCACTGGGACACAGAGACCTTCAAGCAAAGGAACAGGCAAAGGTAAGATAAAAATAATGATATTTTATATATATATATGTGTGTATATATATATATATGTGTGTATATGTATATATATATATATATATATATATATATATATATATATATATTATATGTATATATATGTATATATATATATATATATATATATATATATATACACACATATATATATATATATATACACATATATATATATATATATACATATATATATACATATATATATATATACATATATATATATATATATATATATATATATATATATATATATATATATAAAATATCATTATTTTTATCTTACCTTTGCCTGTTCCTTTGCTTGAAGGTCTCTGTGTCCCAGTGCCTGACAGAGAAGCACTGGTGATGGAAGCACTTCCATCACCAGTGCTGCCGATGACATCATCTGCATCGGAGAAGTCCTCGGACACGGACCTGTACACATCATTTGATTTTGGTGCCGCCTCTTCTTCCTCCGTCTCGTACTCCGTATCCGTCTCCGGACGGGGCAAATTGGCGATTAGAAAGGCATCCATGGTGGTCTGACCAGGACCGGGGTTCGATGGAGGCCCTCTAGCCCCTCTACCTCGCCCGCGTCCAGGGCAGGATCGGGCTGGTTCGCGACGGGAACCAGAACTAGAGGCGACCGGTGAACCATGGCTAGCCGTCGGGCGCTTGCTGTGCCCGGCCGGGGCCTTAGGCTTCCGCGGTGAGGGCATGAAACCCGCTCACAAACAACGAAAAAAGAAAAAGAAAACTACACAAATGAAACTATAGGATTACTGATCTACTGACACTAAACGGCACTGGAATTATCTGTCTCTCTCTCTCTCTGTGTGTGTGTTACACCAACGCTCTCCTCATCACACTGAGGTAAGTTCATGTTGAAACTTTTATAACATTTTGAGTGTTGATTTGTCAATGCTTTCATCTGGGAGGTGTTGCTGTGTTGTTGATGTGTTTGTGTTGGCTTGAGCTTCACCGAAGCCATTGTCGAAGCCTGGTGCACCCCGCGACCCACCCAACCCCTCTGGCCCGATTCTCGGACTGTGAGGAGGTCAGCCCATGTCCCTGAAAAGATACCGCCCAGACCACGAAGGAGAAACCCTACAAGGGTCTGCTACATCTGCAGCAAAATACACAAGAAAAGGAGTGAGACCTCATTCTACTGCCATCTGTGTCTTGTGCCTTTGCACAGGAGGCTTTGTTTCGAACGGTACCACGCAGAGATTGACTATGAGCATGCAAGCGGTGCTCGACGTCGATGATAGACAGACACATTTTGATGACATGAGTGTAGACATACTGTGTACCGATTTGCGTGATTTTAGGGCAAATTCTGTAGGAGCAGTGTCCAAAAATGTGTTTGAAAAAATCGGCCTGATGGTGGCGCTATATGGGACAGATCCATTTTGATGACATGAGTGTAGACATACTGTGTAGCGATTTGCGTGATTTTAGGGCAAAATCTGTAGGAGTAGTGTCCAAAAATGTGTTTTGAAAAATTGGCCTGAAGGTGGCGCTAAATGAGAGCTCCATGTTGATGACATCAGTGTAGAGCAAGTATGTACCGATTTGCGTGATTTTAGGGCAAAATTTGTAGGAGCAGTGTCCAAAAATGTGTTTTGCAAGAATCGGCCTCAAGGTGGCGCTAGAAGAGGGGCATGTGAGAATTGATGGGTGGAGGTTGTAGTTTGGCAGGCAAGGAGTGTGTGTGCAAAATTTGGCATGGATCTGGGCAACGGTTGCGGAGATACGATGTGACGTGCAAAAGTGTGACGTGTGACGGACGGACAGACAATGTGCCCATTACACTGTAAGAAAATATTGTTTTGTTTCAGATCATAAAGTAAGCATCTCATGTAATAAATAAAGAGCTGTGAGTAAAAAAAATTAGTTGTTTGCTTGAAAAGAGACCATTCACAAAAACGTATTTTTCTCCAGTTGTTATTCTGAGAGGGCTTGGTTTTGGTGAAACAAGGGTTTTCAAATGGCTATAACTAAAGAAGTGTACATGATAAAAACATAATTATTTTTTCTGTGGAAACTAGAAGTTATCCTCTTTCCTCCGGGCCATGGCATGACATAGTCATCATTAGACAGAATTTAAAAAAAAATGGTAAACATGGTAAGAAATCAAGAAATGCTTGGCAACCTAGCTTGATAGTTCACTTTTAATGGTGGCAGTCAATGAGTTAAGTGCAATAAAACAAAAACACGTGAAAACACGCGTTTGGCAGTGAATGAGTTTATCATGTTTAGTGAATGAAGGGGTTGCCTCTCTCTGACCTGACGCGCTCTCCGCCGGTGACCCTGGGCAGCCCGAGGGTGACCCTGCCCCCGCCCTCGTCGTGCTGGACGGTCTGGATGAGAGGCTTGCTGCGCAGCAAGTCCGGAGCGGTGCGGATGGACACCTAGATACAGGGATGTGCAGAGAATTTTAGAGAGGCAAAAAAAAAAAAAAAAATATCGAAAATAGCACCGACATTTGTGTATGATAAAATGAATATCAAATATCTAAATAAATCGTTTTTTCGAAAGTGGAATATCCCTTTAATAGTGCAGAGGCAAAGACCTGGAAAGTCCTTTGTGCCGGTCGCTCTCATGCAATACAACGAGACTCATGATGGTCGCTTTCAAGGCCTAATAGGATTACCTAGGTAGGACACATATGTCAAACTCAAGGCCCGGGGGCCAAATCAGGCCTGTGAATGGATTGATTATCTTTAGCCCGCGGGATGATATTTAATTACTGTTAGAACTGGTCCTCTGGTATTTTGCACACACCTCGTAATAGAAGTCCCACAATGCACTGCGAGTGCATTGGCGCTTATCTAGGGCCCGTGAGCACAAGGAAGCGTAGCGCCTGTTTGTCAACTTTCAGCTACCCCTCTCCCCAAAAACACGGGTTTTCAAGCCAGGTTCGGGAGGCAGAGTAGCCCACATACAGTATTCACGGATGTAAAGGGCAAACCTGTGTGTCTTCTGTGTGGATTTGATTTACTTTATCATTTTACTACATGAAATCAGTGATCATAGAGCAGCAAACTGAGCTTTAATAATGCATTTTCCATAGGGACATATTAGATGTTTTGCTGTTTGCCTGCTGAAAAACGTTTTCATTTGAAATTACTGACAGAGCCATAAGAAACTATTACAACTGATTTTATGATTTTATGTTAATTTAATGATTAATGTTAGCAGAATAATATAGGCTGTGTTAGGTCCAGGTTTAATACGTGCAATCATTTCAATACGTTTTAAATAAACATTGAACCAGTCCGGCCCTCGACTTGTACCATTTTTTTAATTTTGGCCCCCGTGTATTTGAGTTTGACATCCCTGACATAGGACAACTGTTACCTTGCACTACTGGAACACAAGTTGTACTGACTCTGACCTCTAACGTACTTTTCCCTGAGAGGGTTGCTGTGGCGTCTTGCTGTGGCTCCCTTTATTGCTTAAAAAAATAATAATATCAATCTATCTATCTATCTATCTATCTATCTATCTATCTATCTATATATATATATATATATATATATATTATATATATATATATATATTTGCATTGACTTTGGTCACTTATCTGCACTATTGGGTTGTGTTGGTTGTACTGTGTACTATTGCTGTGTTGATATGGCGGTGTGATACTTGTGTTGCATTGACTAGCATTGACTAATATTTGAACTTTTTTTGTTTGGCACTGTTTGTTAAGTTATCCTTTGAGTATTGCTTTTTTGTGTGTGTGACGTGTCACTTTATGTATATATTCGTCTTTTTTGCAATAGCTTTTCGACACTTTATGTTTATTTTTTAATGTTTTTGAGCTTGATCTTTGGACTGTACACTACAATACTCTTTTTCTTTTTCTTACTTCTTTGTAACTTGTAACCTTAATGCTATGCTGCCTCTGGGCAACTGTATTTCCCCCGTGGGCTAATAAAGGTATCTATCTATCTATCTATCTATCTATCTATCTATCTATCTATCTGACCTGCTGCTGCAGGCCGCCTGCACTGCTCCCCCGGCTCATCAGCACAAAGGAATAGTCTGTGTCCGGCTGCAGGCTGCCGATCAGCGCCCTCTTCAGGTCGCCCGCCACCTCCACACTCTGATGGTTGTACAGGATCTGGAACACACAACAGGATATGCATGCCATCCATGGTCAGCTGTGGACAGTAAATGACGGACATGTGGTTGATCTACAAGCTCGCAGCGCGGCACTCAGCTTGTAGATTTGCTAATTTTTTTTTTCATGATTTTTTTTTCAAGGACTTGAATAAATCTTCCTAAAAGCGAACATTTGTAACTCAAATATTTGCTTCTGGGGTTGTTAAGAACGTTTTGTTGTCAAGCTCAACGTTAGGCCTTTTGGCCCATATACATGGAGAATTGGAGAACCGTTAGGCAGCCGTTAGGCCGGCAACAATGGCAACCGGGCATGGACAGCATGTGTTGTCAGACTGATGTCATCACTATGACATATATAAGCCAGCATCCCGGTCATATCAGGGCAGAAGCTAGCTGACTCTTGCACTAAGCACTAAGCTATTCTCAGCACTCTTGACAGCCCTCAATAGAGACAGATACTAGGGGTGTAACGATATAGTAACTGCATCGAAATATCATTTTTAACTTCGAAGTATCAAAATGAAAACAGCTAAAATCGAATCGTATTGTTTTATTTTGTATCGTATCGAATCGGCAGTGCAAATAATCGATTGTGTCGATACTACCTACTTGTGCATTGTATTTAGCATTTTTAAGAAGAAAAAAATGAAAAGGAGGGGTTTAATTACTTTTCCTTTCAATATAGCTACACTGGTCTATCGATAAATGTGTGTAATATCTGGGTTCATGTTAAGGTGCAGGTTTGTCAATATACAATGTTCGAGGACCACTGACTTAGAAGAAGGATTTGGAAGACATTCCTAGAATCGTGTCAAAAATATTCAAAGTCTTGCACAAATGTTAAGATTTTTCAAAAATAGCAGATCTAAAAGCTCACAGCGCGGCACTCGGTGCTGTGCAATGAGCTTGTATATCTGCTATTTTTTAATAGTTAAAGCACAACATAATGGTTAAAGTGGTTAAAATCTAAAGTAACACAGATTTGCGTTCAGGTCTAAATGATTAGTGTAGGCCTACATAGTTTATTTACTTATTCCTTTATTCCTTATTTTTTAGTTTGTTTGTTTATTTTTGATACACTAGAGCAGTGTTTCTCAAATGGGGGTGTGTGTACCCCTAGGGGTATGCAGAGGTACTACAGGGGGTAGGCTACTTGAGAGAACATGGAAAATGAAAACATTTATTTTACTTAGTTATGTTTAATGATAAAACATTGACAAATGTATGTGAGCGTGCTGCTCTGTATAGTTTTAAACCAAACAATTTTACTGTTACTGAATAGAAAACAGGCTATTTACTTTTATTTTCAACATATTGACATACAAATTGGACCTTTGATATTTTCTAGTCAAAATGCTGTTGTTGATTAAAGGGGGTACTTGGATTCAGCAATCAGGAAAAGGGGTTACCGAAGCCCAAAAGGTTTGAGAACCACTGCACTAGAGCAGTGGCGTCAGTTCAGAAAAAGCTAAGGTATGGCAACATGACTGGTGTCTTGCACACGCACGAAGGTGCGCGTGCAAGTTGTCATACCTTAGCAACAGGCATGATACATTTTTTTCCAGAAGTACATTCTATTTTTTCCCCCGTTTCTACAGTTTCTTGGGCTGGATATGGCAGCCTGGAATGGTTGTTCAAGTGCAGCTAAACTTGGCATGTTAGTAAACGTGTCACAGTTAACAATAATGCATTGCACCTGTGCAGCTGACCTGTGGAACCTGAGAATATATACCATTTTTTCAAGTTGGGGAGAAGTTTGCATTTGTAGTTATTTTACTGTAATTTAACAACATAATAACCAGCACAGATAGACAAAGAGGCATTCATGGATTTATATTTAAAAGTAACTTTTATTTTCCCCTCTGGACCCAGGGTATGGCAGCTGCATACCCCTGCCATACCCAATTGACGCCCCTGCACTAGAGCAGTGGTTCTCAAACTTTTTCAAATCAAGGTCCATTATTTATTCAGCATTTGAGCCAGGGACCACCATTTGATGAGATTTAGTTTCTCAAACCCAAACTTTGATTGATGTGGTAGGAGACGTAAGTGGCAAAGCTTGATCAAAATAACAATTCTTCAACATTCTTGAATTGGGGAGACTTCTTGTAAATTACGTAATCTGTCAGTCCTTGTCCCTATTGAGCTTGAGTGCTAACCATTCCGTCCTTGTCCCTGTTATGCCCACATATGGAGATCCCTGATGTCATCAATATTAAGCCCATATCTCGGAATGCCCATATATGGACATTCTGTGTCAGTCTCATGTGGTCTATGATGTCAGACATCTATTATGTCAGTCATCTCCATATTTTGGATTTTTTTTTTTTAAATTCAATGGAGAAAATGTATTCACAAATAAATGTATATGAATTAAACTATGTAACATATCTCTTAGCGAATCAATTCCCGATGAAGCGGTCGATTTGACATACAGTATGGCCCAAGTGTGTGCCACCAAAACTGTTGGAGGAGTAGCACGCCAAAATAAAGTTTATATATGGGGGGAAAGGATGGATGGATGGATGGATGGATGGATGGATGGATGGATGGAATAAAGTTAGACAAGTACTATAGTCTCCACTAATACAATGGCTTTTATTTTAGTTCTACTGGATGTCTCCACTAGTCCCTCTCCCTAACATTTTGTCAAGTTGTTTGTTTATATGTCATCATAGCTAAATTTTTATTTTGTTTTTTGTCAGTGAAATGGAGCCTTGGCGTTTAGTTTATGCGGGACACAAGAGTCTAGCCCTGCCCAGTTGTAATCAGCTGTCAGTCAGCCCTTTTCCTATTCCTCAGTCACAGATTAACTGGTCATTACGTCACACTGTCATATTCCAATCAAAGCTCTCGTTGTGTGGAGTTTGCATGTTCTCCCCGTGTCTGCTAGGTAGATACCCTCACAAAAAACATGCAGTAATCCTGGTCTCTATATTGCCTCCCCCTGGCCAGCCGGGGCGCCTGATGGAGGGGAAAGGAACGGGTTGGAATAACGTGTTCCTTCCATGCGCTACGTCCAAACCGGGGAAATCCCCACTGTCAGGGGAAAAGAAACAACTTGGACTCCTCATGCATAGACGGAAGCACAAGGTCAGTCCGCTGTCTCCCCAGGCGCAGCAGAGTGATAGCAGAGCCCAGTATTACGTAGGCAATTGGCACTGGGTGAAAATGGGTTTCAAAATCGAGGGAAAAAATATATAAAAAAAAAATAAAAAAAAAAGCTCTCGTTGGCTTTCTCTACCTATGCATGGTTATCCAAAGCCTCGGATACGCACTGCAAGCTGCCTCCTCCACCCCAGCCTCCACCCTTTGACCTGTCTGGCATGAGCTCAAATACATGTGATTGCGTCTGTTGATTCAAGTTTATGTGTCAATGTATTACTATTGTTCTGCTGGGCGCGCGCACACGCTAGGGCATTCGCCAAATATTCGAATATTCGAATATCAAAGTCACTATTCAACGTTGTTCAACGAAGTCGAATATTTGCATATATATATATATATATTTTTTTTTATTGTTTTCTCTTAAAATATATATAGTTTATAAAGCTTGGCTAGATAGGAAGTCATAAGAATGAGTTGTCAATGCCCCTGGTGGATGAATTTGTTAATGCTCTATACCAGGGGTTCTCAAACCTTTTTAGGCCGTGACCCCCAAAATAAACATATTTGAACTGGGGACCCCCACCCTGACAAGCACTTGGAATTGTAGGTATTACATTTAATGTTACTCGGTTCCGCAGATAAATATTCTACATGCTGATACCGGTAAATATCTACATGCTCACAACATCTTGCGTTGCGAGGCGTTGTGAGCATGTAGATCTGCTATTTTCACAATGTTTGCCTCTTGCTTACTTAATATTTGACTGTTTGGCCAGTCCTGTCGAATATTCGAATACTGAGGTCGAATAATTTGAATCAGGGGCGTGCACAGACATTTTGAGGAGGGGGTGCTCAAGTGAAAAAACTGGGAACCTTGTGCGGCGCGTGGAACCGTCGACTGTAGTAGTTAGGGATGGACAGTGTTGCATTGGTGATTCAATGTTTGGGGGGACGCGATTTGAATGATGTCACACGGACGGTGATTACACCTATACATTAACATGTTAAGACAATGGCTTATTGATATGCATACACGCCCTGCTCTGACATATCTATTGATATGCATGAATCAATTAATTGAAGAATCGATTAATCGTTTATGAGATCAAAGTTAATTATCAAAAAACAATATTATTTGTTCTTGATATCCAGGTACAAAACAAACTTTGAATTTTAACCTTTGAAAAAAAAAAAAAAAAAGACTATATGGCATTACTTCTGCAAGTGGTAAATAAACACACAGCTGTGATGAGACTTTCTTCACAACATGAGATACAATGAATGCAAGCAAGCAAGCAAGCAGCATGTATCTAAGAAAAACTCAGCACAGTTGTGTGTGTATTTACCACTTGCAGAAATAATGCCATATAGTCCCTTTGAGTTGAAAGGGACATGAGTCTTTTTTTTCTTCCAAAAGTTAAAATTCATAATTAATTTAATTCAGCAGTTTGTTTTGTCTCTCCAGCAGAGTTTCTAGTGTCTCTCTCTACTCTAGAAGAGAGGTTATACATGAACTCTGCAGCCGCACTGAGGCGCTCCAACACAACCACCCTGACAAGCTAAATATTTATGTTGCCTCAATCAGTGGTTCTCAAACTTTGTTATGTCAAGGACCCCCAAAATTATATGTATTTGGCTGCAGATCTCAAAATATTGTGTTCCAGGGACCCCCAGAAACAAAGATTGTATATTATAGATACATGCTGCTTTGATCACAGATAGACTACGTGTGTGGCAGGATTCCAGAGCATTTTGGGGTTAGGGTTGTCACCATGGGCCACATACTGAACACTGTACAAAACAAACAAACACTGTACAAAAAACGAACTTCATAAAAAGGGCACATTGATCCAGTAAGGGAAAAAGGCAGGTGCTCTAGCACCCCCTAGTGTCTATGTGTGCACGTCCCTGATTTGAATACTTAAAATCACTATTCGTGAATGCCCTAGGACCCGCACAGAGTGCACGTAGCGCTCCAGAATCAGATAAATATTATATAAAAAAAGCCTTGGAGGGGAATAGTGTATTGTTTTGGCAACACGATGGCAGGCGTTGTGTTGACAACCCTTTAACGCCAAGATTAATCAATAAATGGTTAAATGTACTTTGACTTGAGTGTTCCTGACTAAAAAAAATGTAGTCAATGTAACTTTCTCATCCGAGTCGTCTTCACAAAACACTGGGTTGTGACCTATAAAATCTGACCTCTTTTCTAAGTCATGGTGAGTCATTTGATCTCATGCATGGCTTACAGAACTCTTATGATGACACACACACACACACACACACACACACACACACACACACACACACACACACACTAAAGCTGCTTATCTAATAACATTGTCAGCAATTGAATTAAGCCGCGGGTGCCGTCATATGCGGTCGGAATTTGTATTGATTTTTTAAACGCTGAACATGTGTTAATATGCCTCCCGATTCCAATTCTTACCGTGGAAATTCTGAATCGGGGTCGGGCTCTAAATTTACTCTGCATGATGTCAAAGTGTGTCATAATTTCTATACACCATGCAGCGTCAAAGGAGGAAAGGGAATCAGCAACTTGCTTACACATGCCTTGTCTCTCAGGCAAGGGTGTCACACCATTATATTTCAAATTCTTTTTTTGTCTTCTTTTTTTTAACTATGTTTCTAGGTCAGTGGTGCTCAAACATTTTGATGTGAAGGACCCCCGAAATGATATGTATTTGGCCACGGACCCCCATCTCAAGGGAAATACCCAGAATTCTTTTTTTCTTCTTCTGGGTATTTAAGTAGGATGTGAGGGGTTTAACTAGAGGTTTGTCATGATGCTGAATCCATTGCAAGCATTTGTTTTGCACAAAAAAACATTCCTTAGGCTATAAATGGCCCCCGAAAACGATGGTTTAGTGATGTGGCACAGTTTTGTTGGCATTTTCTGGGGCCATTTGTAACCCAAGGAATGTCTTTTGTGCAAAACAAATGCTTGCAATGGATTCAGCATCATGACAAACCTCTAGTTAAACCCCTCACATCCTACTTAAATACCCAGAAGAAGAAAAAAAGAATTCTGGGTATTTCCCTTCTGTATAGAAAGTCGATGGGAGCCCAACTTGATTTTGCCGCTGTGGCGACCCCGAAGGTCGCCAATTCGGGCGCCCTAGCTAAATCATTAGAGCATGCCCTGGGCTACATCTGTTCAAAATTTGGCGCTTTTAGACTGATTAGCATGAAATAACCCTAAGGCCTCCGACTACAGGGGTATACCGCATTGTAATGGGGACAGGCTCCAGCGTGTTAACCCTGCAAGACCCGCTATAATTTCTACTGGCCAAAAATGTTTTAAAAAAATCAGATGGTGTTGTAGTAGTCCTAATCACAGGAAAATGTAATGTTAAAAAATGAATAATATTTTTGTAAGGTTTTATAGCCATAAATCAAAACATAAATCATGCTCTAATTTGCATTTTGGGTATATTTTTCACAATAATAACACATGTACATGTTCTAGACATTCACGAAAAAAAATATTACAGGCATTTTACTTATTTACTTATAGCTTATAAATAGCTTCAGTTAAAAATTGAGATGTTGTTCGTCCAGACGCTGGAATTTCAACTTCTCTGGGAGTGTGAATGTCAGCCTCTGTGGGGGTATTTATATGCAAATATTGTGGCCAATGGCATTGTAATACTAAACAATAGGATTTAATGGTGATGTTAATGTGAAAAAAGAATAGGAAAACAAATTATAACATTTTCTAAAAAATGATTTAAAAAATGTTGCCAAAAAGCAACGCTGGGCCTTGCAGGGTTAAAGGACAACTTTGTTTTTTACAACAATGGTGCATGATATGAAATGGAAGCTTACCATAATCACAGTAGTCATTAATCATGTTTATTACCCGGCTTGTTTGAATGCTTGATTCTGATCAATCAATCGCTGAAATCAGAGGTCTGATATTTCTGGATAACAGACCGCTGCCTAATCAAAGGCTCAAAGCACCTGCTGCAGTTAAGCTGCACTGCGTGAATCTTGTGCTGTAGCCAACATGTCAGCCATGTAAACAAACACACAGCGACATTTACAACTAAACATTGCTCTCAAGAATGTTTTTAAAAATATTGTAAGCGAGAAAATGGATTCTATCTAATCAGCACTTCCTTGTTTTCCAAGGCGACCGTGTCGCGCTGGGAGGGGCGCCCAGTGCAACACTTTCAGCCGTCTGTAAACAAGGAAATACTTTTTGTTTTTAGTTTTGAGTCAAATTATTAATTTTATTTAGTAGCTGGGTAATAAGCGTGATAATCAGAGTTGGGATCCGTTACTCAAAAAAGTAGTGCACTACATATTACATATTACCTTTGAAAAAAGTAGTGCCTTACACTACTTCATTACTCCCTGGAGAAAGTAACTAGTTACACTACTCGTTACACTACTTTTGCGTTACTCCATAAAAAAAGTCTGAGATGCATTGCCAACATATATTAGACGTATTAATATTTATTAGATATACTAATATCTAATACAATACATTATATTGTTCAATGAAGTGAGTCCCAGGGCTCACTGGTGGTCATTTGAATGAGTTTAATTATAATAATAATAAAAACAATAAATACAAATTATAATGTAATTATTTCGGAGCCTCTGGTGCCTTGTTGTAATTTAGGACTCCCATTGTGCAGCAAAAAAAAAACAGCTGCCATACATTCATGAGTTTATTCATTTATCCACCTGACATTATATAGCCTATATATGGTTCTGTATCCGTTTGTCAATTGTCAGTAAGTTTAAGCAGATTTCATTCCATTTGGCTCCTATGGATTTTACAGGCCAGGGGTGGACACCTTAGCACCCTCATTTTGGCCAGGGAGCACCCCCACCTCTCAGTAATTCCCGAAATTTACATTATAATACAGTAGATCAGCATTGGCTGGCCACAACCGGTTTGGCACACACTCCCATTGGTATGCAAATTTAGCCTTTTGTTTTCACCTGGCCGATTTGAGATGGGTAGTCTATCCTTCACTTAAAACATAGCACCCTCAGCCATTGTGGGCTGCCGCCAGCCCTGACCTAACCTGGTTCAGGTTCAGGTTCAGGTTCAGTTTATTAGTCACATGCATATCCATACAGGTACAGACATACAATGAAATGCTTGTGCCAGGAGCACTCTCAGCCTTATTACACACAAAAACAACAAGACAACAACAAGTCACCCAAGACAACCCAAAAACAACAAAAACCATAAAGTGTAACAGTGTACAGTTTAAAAACTGCGTACAGTGCACATGACTACCTAGGTCTCGCGCAGGTTGGCGCGCAGCACAGCATAGCAGCTGGGGAGAATGATCAACGAGGCGATTGATTTACTGTGTAGGCCTACAGCTCAAATAGTTCAAACAGTATCAAACTGATTTATAGGCTATAGCCCATATAGCTGCTGAAACTTCATGCTTAAAAAAGCGATATCACCGATGTTTTTTGCATAAGGATTATATTTATTCCGTCATCACAAGGACATCATGTCAGAGTGAGTTCACTTGTCAGAGTTCTCTCTTTCCCTCTCTCTCTATCTCTCTCAGCCTACATGGAGTAGTAGGCTAATTCATTCCTTTGACTTGCTTATTTCGGGGTTTTGGGTTATTGTATCACATGTAGGATATTAATCTTGTTAAAGCAACTGTCGGGTTTGCGCACCGTATATGCGCTGCCTGCCACAGAGTGCGACTTTTTTCCCTCTTCTCTCTCTCTCTCTCTCTCTCTCTTCTCTCTCTCTTCCTAAAAGTAATTCATTTCTTTGCTTGATATTATAATAAATCTCCTTGGTTGGGGGTTTTGTTGTATTTAGTCTTTTTATTAATCTATAAGTGTGACTGTTATCAAATGTCGGGTGCCTGCTACTGTTGATTGCAAGCAAGTCACCGTGACCTGCTGCTGCACTGACTCGCTTGTGTTTGATTACCTTTTCTCTGGTTAGTTATTTTAGTGAAATGACAGTTCCAATGTTCCAAAAGACAAGTGGTGATGATGTTTACAATCGGTTCCTGCTGAAGGCAGAGGCAGGAACTGCAGGCACGAAAGTAGCGAGTAGCGAGTAACGTGACCAGGCAGTATTTGTAGTGTTATTACTATTTCGGAGGAGTAGTACCGTTACACTACTCGTTACCGAAAAAAGTAGCATTATTACAGTAACGCGTTACATTGTAACGCGTTACACTGTAACGCGTTCTTATTGTATTATTTAGTATTATCGATTTTCCACATGGGGTTGCACTCACCTTGAAAGGCACTTCCGATGTGTACATCTCCGGCACTTCCCATGTGAGCAGGACTGAGGATTTCATCACGGCTTTCACACCAAAGTTTTTGGTGAATTCTAAAAAAAAAAGAAAACAAAAGAAAAAGAAACAGAGTTACATTGTGATTACGTTAGTTTTGGTGCAGCGGAATTCCATCCCTGCCTGAAAAATAAAATACAAATAAAACATTTAATCTGATTAAACTCATTCTGTGCCTGCATGCTTTTAGACTTCTAATTCAAATGAGACCACTTCACTCCAGGTTGTTAAGCCTGCTGTATCGCTTAATCTCCACCATCGGGCAAACTACTGTGAGCCATTCAGCAGGCTATTTAGTGGATATTCCCAGCGGCGCTCGTAAGAAAACAGGGTTATCAACTTGTCAGTGTGAATTAATTTATTCATTTGTAGCTCAGAGAGTGTACAAATGGAACCAGAATGGACCCTTTGTGAGCTTGCAGATCGGCTATTGTCGGCAAAAAGGTTTGGTGTAGAGGGGGAAAGAGCAGGCTAAGTAAAGAGTAAAAGGTAAAGTTTATTATGTATTGACGGCTCAAGTGGTTAAATATCTGAAAACACAAATTGCCTTGAATCCAAAATACACTGATGATTGTGCTGTCAAACGATGAAAGTATATGGAATCTACGAAAAGTTTGTGGGGGGTCCCTGCTTCATCTCTCTGTCAACTAAGGAGTCCTTGGCCTGAAAACGTTGAAGACCACTGATTTAGGAGATTATGGAACGATTGTGTAGTGTGGTTGCCCATTGTTCTAGGTCTGAGAACGTTTATGTCACCTAAAGTAAACCTGTGTCCATCTAACCGTTAAATGGACACCAACGTTAGATTCTAACGTTTCTGTGATCCCAAAAGTCCATTGGGTTCAGTGGATGTTTTCCCCACCCTTTTATGTAACCTAAAATCCCCAAAAGTCCATTGAGTACAATACGAGTCACACTTTGCAAATTCATTTTGTCTTTCCATTTGGATTTTCCCATTCAAGTTAATGTGGAAAATTAATTCACTAATAATAAATGAATGGCCATATATGGAGATCTCTGTCAGTCATGTCCCTTTTATGCCCATATATGGAGATCCCTGATGTCATCAATATTACGCCCATATCTTGGAATGCCCATATAAGGACATACTGTGTGAGTCTCATGTGGTCTATGATGTCAGTCATCTCCATATTTGGGAAAAGTTAAATCAAAGTTAATAGAGAAAATGTATTCACAAATCAATGTGTATATACATATAACGCATCTCTTAGCAAAATGCACCCCTACACATCCCGATGAACCGGTCAATTTAACATATGGCCCAAATGTGTGCCACGAAAAAAAAGGTTAATCTGGAAAGATGGAAGTCGTACTATAGTGCAACCACACTAATACAGAATTGGTCATGCTTCACTTGACATCACAATTAGGCCTGGGACGAAATATCGATATGGCGATATATCGCGGTATTACCTCAATTGCCGGCAAATATCGACTTTTCATAACACCAGGGATTTCCCATTTAACCTAATGGTGCAGTACTATGGTGCAATACCCTCAGCCGCCTGCACTGTTTGTAGTGGGGCCACACACATAGGCTACTGTACTGTACACATGCAGCCACCATTACAATACACAAATACACACCCACGTTAATATAATGAATGGAAGTGATACAGACACACACGCACACCCACACTCAAACACAATGATGTTCCCCCTTGCCTCTTCCTCATGTTATTGTATTTATTCATACATCCATCCTCACCACTGATATGGATTTAATTTCATTGTATGTTATTGTATTATTATCAAAGCAATAAGAACATGAAACAAATTGGTTACTTGCACTCTCACTATTGAGAAATAATTTTTCCTCCTGTAAATGTATTTTGCACGATATAGCCTATTTTAGAGGTTATTTTAAAAGTTCCAGTGTTTTTGCTGTTAAGAGGAGGCACTTTGCATGTATGCACATTTTTTTACATGTGTCAATCATATTTTAGGCTGTGTGTTTCTTGACAATTAGGCTACATTTTCACTAAATGCGTTTTATTTATGGATTGATTAGTTAGTAGGCCTACCCATTGTTGTGCTGGACAGACAAATTGTGGGCAGTTTAGTTGCAGTGTTAGTTATTTGAGAAGGCAAGATTAATTTTCTTATTAGCCAATTTATAAAATAATCTTGTAAGATTAATGGAATACATGTATAATTCCAGAGTTTTGCCTTTTATGGTTATTTTTCATTTTCAGTTACAAATATTGTGATATATCGTTGATGACATTTCTTGCAATATATCGAATATCGCAATATATCGAATATCGTGATATTATTCTCGATTATTATCGAGAGCCTAATATCGTGATAGATATCGTATCGTGAGATAGCAATATTGTCCCACCCCTAATCACAATATCTAACATAAATGACCCAATCCATTTCCCGGCGGATTCCTCAGCGCAACTACAGTTTCCGAGAATTGCATCTTTCTAGTTACTTGCGCAAGCAGAGCGTGCAAGTACTGTTATCGGCTGGGTATGTATGTAGGTGACTGGGTTTTTTGAGGACCGTAGCCCTGAAACGGCTGGGATTCTGGAAATGTATGTATGTATGTATGTATGTATGTATGTATGTATGTATGTATGTATGTATGTCTCTACCGTTGTTTTGGGTTGAGATTGGCACATTTCCTGGGCAATCTGCCCAGATCATGCATGTCACATGTGTCTTCCTCTTCTATTTTAGTTTTTACTCTCAAAAAACGCTTGCAAAGTAGTGCATTTGAAACTACATTGCAGTGCACATCATGGGGTGATCACTGCTTGCCTCCTGTGAATTGTTTTATTTTTGTTTATTTCATTTTTATTTCATTGCTGAGTGAGGTCAGCAGACAAAGTGACATGAGTGAGATGAAAACACCTGAGTGAAATGTGCCGATGTCAACCAGAAACATTGGTATGTATGTAGGTGTCTCCCTACAGCCAATGAGGGAACAGCATTCCGAGTTTGGTACATAAGAACGCTCTTGGTAATGTCTTCATTAACGGGCGAAGACATTAGGGACATGAGGCCAGCAGCGCACACCTCGTGGCACGCTCTGCTTGCGCACACCTCGTGGCGCGCTCTGCTTGCGCACAAGTAGGTGTGTGGCCTACTTGAGGCGCAAGTTGGCACCTCGACAAAGTGCAGTTCTAGTTGTGGGCTCGTCTGAAAGGCGAGAACACTATGTTATCTTCATTAATTATTTATTATTATTATTATTATCACCTCTAGTGCCACCCTACAGTACAAAGGCAGGGCCCTTAAGCAATGAGGTGCAATTGGAAATTGGCGGAAAAAAAACATCTGGGAGTGGTGTTAGCTGGAGTATTGGTTGAGCTTCACATGACAGTTAGCACGCGGAGGCAACAAACCTAGCAGGCGGCGCTCCAGCTGAGAATGCGCCTAGAACTCCAACAGACATGAGGAGTATGAAACTCCAACCAGAGTGCACAAAATGAACAAGATGCCCAGAGATTGAGTGACGTAGAGTCAGATGCTCTCCACATGGTCTCCCGAGACAATGAGAATGAGGTTCTGGATCCAGTGAGTGACAGGATCCAAGGAATGACCATTCAGCATGAAGGTAGAGAAAGGCCTCTGGAGTTCCCAGAGTCAATGGAAACTGGAATTGTGAGCAACTGTCCCTCCCAGACAAGCTTGACAAAAACATATATATATTTTTTTTATTTTTTTTATTTTTTACGAGCGAGCCCACACTGTTTCGTAGGAACAGTATTTCTAGTTCTTACTGTAATTGTAAATGATTGCCACTAATTGCCACACTGTGCTCACCCGGCATGGCGGTAGACATGGTCCGGCTCTGGATGCTGGGGCTGATGGGTCCTCCTCCCTTGCTGGTGAAGGCTCTCACTCTGATGTCATAGGTGGTGTCTGGCTGCAGACCCTGGAGGGTCATGTGTGTGTCCACCGTGCTGTTGATCACAACCAGTGGTCAGTGGGGTAAAGTAACTCAAGTCAAGGGTCTCCAACAGGGGATCCGGGACCCCTAAGGCAGGGGTTTTCAAAGTGGGTGACGGGGCACCCTGGGGTGCCGTGACGGCAGTCCAGGTGTGCCGCGAGATAATTTGATAATATTTGGAATTTATTTGGACACTTGAAAGAATATTTAGTAGTCCTATCATTTTAAACTTGAAGTACAAAGTTATTTTCAGTCAGTTCTAACCAAAATGGCTGTTATCTCAACGTTTTCCTCGCAACATAATCACTAAAATATCGTCACTGTCGGGCAGGAACCTCGTATCTCCAAGTTTCAAATGTGTACGTCTTTTGGTAAAGCAAAGCCCTGCTTCATCATACAAGACTGTCGCACAAAACTAGTGAAAATAGCCGATCTACAAGCACACGATGCGAGGCGTTGTGTGCTTGTAGATCGGCTGTTTTCACTAGTTTAGTACATTTTATAGATGATAAATACAAAATGAACGGTTTTGGACATGGACATCGTTGTCAGGTTTCCACCCGACAACGACGATATGTTATAAATATAAGGTGCTGGGAGTGAAAATTATAATGTAGGGGTGCCTCAGATTAAAAAAATATTTATGGGGTAACCTGAGACAAAAAAGTTTGGGAACCCCTGCCCTAGGGTTAGCCTGGCTGGCCATCCCACATACTGCGTTCACTCACTCATTCCTCCCCCTGTATTCCTTAGGGGAAGGAGTGAGTGAGTGAACGCAGTATGTGGGATGGCCCGCCAGGCTACCCCTAGGGGGTTACTACAGGGGTCTTTGTGTGATAGAAACTTTTTTTTATCCTTTTTTATATTAACCACTTGAATCCTATCGTCCATATTCGGAGAACTTTAGACAAAAATAGCCGATCTACAAGCTCATACCGCCTCACCCGAGCTAAAATGTTTCTGAACCAGATGTTCCAATCTAGGGGGATTGAAAAAGGGTTTTATTTGTGGGCTTTTATAATAGGTTTAAAACTGATTAATGAGCTAGCTGACCTGTTGGAGCTGTTGCGCTGGCTGTTGATGTCGCGGTAGACCACCACGTAGAGGAGCACCTTGCCGTTGCGGTCGGCCAGAGGCGGAGGGTCCCAGGACAGCTCGGTGGTGGTGGTGGTCAGGCCCACCACCTTCAGGTTCTGGGGGTAACTGCTGGGAACGTCGTCCGGGGTGCTGATCTCCTTTGAAAGGGGTATAAAGTGATATTTTCTTCTAGTGTCTATTCAGTAACAGTGTCCAATAGCTCTTTATTGTGATAGTAAACATTGCTATAGAGTGTTTGTTCAGTAACCGTGTTCAACAGCACTATATTGTGATAGTTATCATGTTTGTTCAGTAACTGTGTTAGATAGCTCTATATTGTGATAGTTATCATGTTTGTTCAGTAACAGTGTTAAATAGCTCTATATTGTGATAGTTATCATGTTTGTTCAGTAACTGTTTAGATAGCTTTTCAGACTCATTTGAAAGAAGCTAGGGATTAGCACTCCTTTAAGGCCTGCGGAAGGGCGTTCTACATGTCGATGGTATAGCTGCAGAACACATTAGAGACATTTCTTTTTTTTTTTTCGTCTAGGTTGAACATGATTAGTGGAGCTGCCTCTGGTGTTGTGACCGTGGACATCCTTGACATTTAGGAAGTAGTTTGTCAGGTACATGGATATCTTTGAGGTGTAGTGTATCTTGTACACCAGGCCCATTGCAAGATGCTGCACTCAGTCAGCTACTTTGAGCCACCCCAGACCCCACGCTTATCTGGTGATAAACGGTAAGGTGGGCCCGAGGATGTAGACCAAGCACGACCCTAATCAGTTTGTTCTGGGCTGTTCTCGTATGGTATCCATATCCCGGTTACACCCCGCCACTCCGACATGTCTCCTTTCCGACACTAACCCTATCTCTAACCCTTACCCTAAACTTAACCCCTATGGAAGTGTCGCCACTCCGACAATAAGAAGTCAATTTCGGAGTGGCGACATGTCGGAATGGAGAGCGACACCCCCATATCCCATGATGCATCACAAATGCTGCTTTTGCCGACTCCCTCTTCCTCATTCACATCCATGTATCTGGGTTCGGTAAAACGGCTTTTTCTCTGTTTGATTTCCCACCTCACTTGTCTGATCAAGACGGCGCCATGTTCTATCTAACTCATGCATCACCGCAATTGTATTTGTTCTTCCCTGTGTGAAAGAAAAAGACGTTGAACAGCCGTGATAGAAAAGATACATTAATCGACATTCGATATGACAAAACTATGGCAGCCTGAGTGTTAAACGATATCTTGAATTGTTGTGTTGTTTCACGAACACATTTGCGTACCTTCACATACTCCTCGCCATTGCCCGCGCGGTTCTTGGCGCACAGTTTGAACACATAGGTGGCACCCTTGTGCAGGCCGGTTACCGTGAAGTGGTCGTCCGTCTTCTTGAAGTCTCTGATGGTGAAGGCTTCCTAGATGGACAGACATTCGCAGTAGAGATGGGATTTATGGCTATATGAAGTGAACCGGATCTCTGGGATCCGTTCCTTTCAAAGAGCCGTTCAAAAGACTGGCTCATTTTAGTTACTAGTTACTTTGTAGATTTCTTATTATAATTACAAATCATGTCAACCCTATATACATTTCCAACATGCATTTTGGTCATTTGAAAATAGCCTACAGGTCTACAGGTTATAGATCTACTGTTTTCAAATGATTTTTCTACATTTTATTTATTGGAAAACTTGTGAAATGGGACATTCTGCTTCATGAGTATTTTCTACTATTGGTACTTTAAGTACATTTTAATTCCAAACTTCTACTTGTGGCAGAGTATTTCTACATGCAGTATTTCTGCAGTATTGATACTTTTTACTTAAGAATTTACTCCCCCTCATCAAAAAAAGGAACGGCTGCGAATCGGATCCCATCGTTCATTTCATAGAGCCGTTCAAAAGAATCGATTTGTTCGCGAACGTCCCACCTCTATAGATAGCAGCCTTAAGCACCTTACAGATGGACGGTGGTTGACGCGGGCGTTCCCGCTTGGATTTCACGGGACCGTGCCCGCTCGCCTGTGCGCTTCCGCTCGCCTCTCCGCTTCTCAACTTAAGGCGAGACACTACAGGTGAATAGGGTAAAAAAATAAATAATAATAATAGCTACCAAAATTAAACTTTTCCAGTTGATTACTTACACCAAGACTAAGCATTTTTGAATTGAAGTTTTCTGAAATTATATGTTTAGATATGCAAATTAGGCATTATTATGCGCTAATAATGCCACATTTGCATGCTGTTTGTAACTTCAAACTCCATTTTAATCATGTTAGAGTCATTGGTTCTGGTGACTCATACTGCCCTCCTAATATGTGAGGGATATCTATATTTTATAAAAGAAATGTATGAAAACGAATGCTGTTAACTCGGCACCTTACGTATGAAATGAACATCTATATGTGTATTTTGAATGTTTATTTTGCATTAGTTTAAAAGAAGACATGTTTAGTAAGCAAAATAGTAAAAAAATCGAATTGTCTAACATTTTGAATTTTTACATGTTTTCACCTGCCATGTCTCCCCTTAATCGCAAATAATCGTCCGCCTCTCAATGAAAATGAATGACTAGGGCTCGTACGTCAACCACCTTCTGTCTGAAAGGCGCTTTAGAGCAATGGTTCTCAACCGGTGGGTCGGGACCCCCAGGGGGTCCCCACATTATGTTGGGGGGTCTGCAGCTGATTAGCTTAATGTGCAACATTGTTTTCTCACTCAACTGTAAACAAATCAACACAGACGAGTAAGTGTATAAAGGATAACTGCACATTTCCAAAGTGACAATTTAAGGACTTTAAAGAGCTTTTTAGTACCTCTGGCAGTAGTGAAAGTGAGCCGGAACGGCCGGAACCCCCGTTCCGTTAAAACATTTGGGGACGGAACGGAGTTCCATTAAGAAGAGGAGAAGCCAGCTGTCAAAATCCCATGTTAAATAACCAGCCACAAACGCACGTCCAGGAAGAAAACAATAGCCTATACTAAAGTCAGATTAACATACAGTAGGCTACACAAGTGTTACTAGTTATATTTTCTGATAAAGTGCTTCTAAATTATTCCCGTGGGTTTGTGTAGGTCAGTGTGATCCAGTCAGTCCGTTTGCGTTTCAGTGTTTGTTTGACACGGAGCCGGTAGAGGTGAGACGTTCGCGAACGAATCGAGTCTTTTGAACGGCTCTTTGAAATGAACGATATGATTCGGTTCACAGTAGGGAGCCGTTCCTTTCTAATGAACAATGGTGGGAAAAATACTCAATTTCTTTACTTAAGTAGAAATATCAATACTGCAATCAAGTAGAAGTTTGGAATGTTAATGTACTTGAGTAGAAGTATCAAAATGTAGGCCTACGTCTTTTGAACAGCTCTTTGAAAGGAAAGGATCCCAGAGATCCGGCTCACTTCAAAGAGCCATCAATCCCATCTCTAGGAGGACTCGTGTCTGTGCCTGCATGTGGCCATAAATGCAGAATAGACCAAAATGATTCAATTCTGCATCTGGGAATGGGAGATGTAGTGGAGTAGAATTAAAAGTATTGGAAATACTCCAGTAAACTAGGCTAGGCTATACTTAAAACCTGTACTTAAATACAGTACTTTAGTAAATGTAGGCTACTTAGTTACTTTAGATAACTGGTTATAATAATGTGTAATAATAATATATATAATAATATAATAAATATAATAATAATATATATGCTTAGCCTTCTGTATGGAACATGAACAATATGAAGAGGCTTATTATAGAGGGGCAGCAGGTGGGCCTCCCAAAATAACGTTTTCTATGCATTTCAGGGGTTTTGGGGGATTAGAGCCTCCCAAATTTTTTTCGGCCGCGCAGCTTCGCCGCGCGGCCAATTTATGACAGTTCCGGCAAGAATTTCAAACCACTTTCACCACTGACCTCTGGTCAAACATTGGCAAAACTGTCAAATATTAGAGGCTGAAATTGTGAAAATAGCCGATCTACATGCTCACAACGCCTCGCAACGCGAGGCGTTGTGAACACAGATTGAGTCAAACTAAATGTAATGCCGAATACTACAATTCCAAGTGCTTGTGCTTTTGCAGTTAAAATATGATTCTCTTGGGGGCCGCGGCCTGTAAAGGTTGAGAACCACTGCTTTAGAGAGCGGCGTGTCACCTCCTCTGTCCTCTTGAAGTGCAGCTGGTAGCCCAGGTGGTCTCCCACCAGGTCCTTGGGGGGCTGCCACTGGATGAGGGCTGTGTTACCGATGGTGGTGCTGATCATCATGGTGGGCCTGCCTGGGACTGGAACGCAAATCTGTGTCACTTTAACTATCATTTCATGCTTTAACTATTGAAAAATAGCAGATTTACACGCCGCGAGCTTGTAGATCTGCTATTTTTGAAAGATGTTGAGCATTTGTGCAAGTCTTTGAATGTTTTTTATTTATTTATTTATTTTTTTACCCCAATCTATAAACATCTTTTAAATCCTTCTTCAGTGGTACTCAAACTTTTTCATGTCAAGGACCCCCAAAATTACAGTTTGGACGCAGATGCCCATCTGAAAATATGTTGCTCCAGGGACCACACAGAAGCAAATATTTGAGTTACAAATGATCGCTTTTAAAAAGATATATTCAAAGACTTAAAAAAAATCAAGATTTTTCAAAAATAGCAGATCTACAAGCTCGCAGCGTGGCAATTGATGTAATTGTATAATAAAGTGATTTAGCTTAACAAAGCATTGATTTCAAATTATGAATTTAGACGAAGTGCTGCCACTGTTTGTGTCTAATTGCAAGATATCTTGAAGAGAAAAAAAAAAAAATTGATTTATGAGTTCCAATCTGGCTTCAGAGAATCCCATTCTACTGAGACATGCCTTCTCCTGACTAAATCAAACGCAAGGTGGATTTGGGCAAATATAGTGGCATGGTCATGATGGACCTCCAGAAGGCATTTGACACTGTAAATCACTCTATTCTGATTGAGAAAATAAAAATAAATCGGTCTTGACAGCGCAGCAGTGAGTTGGATGCAATCTTACCTGGTGGGGAGGGAACAGGTGGTGGAGGTGAATGGTACCCTGTTACCAACCCCCCCTCAGAAGAGGCCTACGCAAGAGATCGCGTAATGAACTTTTCATCCAAGCCTCTGACTGATTTGGCTATATCAGCTGTCCTTTTCACCCACTACTACCACCAACGACTTTGAAACTTACATTGATTAAAAAAAAAAAAAAAAAAAAAATCTATGTATTGTATAAAATTCTAGACTTTTTTTTTTTTATCCAACTACTAGAAAAAATGTTCATTCCACTGCTTCTAATCCTAATGTGCCCTCTGGCATTATGCAGAGTGATTTGGTTCCAGTTATTACTGAAACACTCCTACGACTAATAAAGTTAGGTCTTTCAGAAAGGAAATCTACATTTACGCCTCCTAGAAATAGAAATGGTTCTCTTGAAATGTGTCTAAAGCTGAAAGAGAATGTGTCTAAATGATCTACGCAAAGACACCACCATTGTCATTAAGCAGGCTGACAAGGGTGGTAGTGTGGTCATTCAAAATGCCACTGACTACAGCTGAGAAATTATCAGACAACTTAAAGGAGTAGTTCACCCCCAAAATGACTGTTTTTCTATTGATTAGTCACGCCATGGAGACTAGAGTTCAATAATATTTTTTAGTTTTTTGTCGCATTCCTAAGACAAAAATGTGATAACAATAAATTTACCCCCATCCGGAATCAATGGGGGTAAATTTACTCGAATCAAATTTTTGTCTTAGGAATGTGACAAAAACATTTTTTTTTATTGAACTCTACTCTCCATGGCGTGACTAATCAATAGAAAAACAGTCATTTTGGGGGTGAACTACTCCTTTAACGCTATTACTTTCTATAGAAAACTTCCTTCTGATCCCACAGTTCAACTCAGAGCATGTGTACATGACAAACCTGATTTTTTTTAATAATGGTGCAACTCAGCAAGGATGAACATGAAAACTGATCACCCCATTATTCCAGTCATTTATACTCTTCCTAAAGCACATGAATCCCAAACGGTTCCCCTGGTTGGTAGGCCCATAGTGATGGGAATTGGCTCTCTCACTAATAATGTTTCTACCATTTATTTGTAGACCATGTGCTAAAGCCCTGGGTTGGGTTGTCACTCTTTCTTCCTATACTAGGGATTCCATTGATTTTATTGACAAACTGAAAGCTATTGATATACCCTCTGATTGTCTTCTAGTTACTTTTGATGTCTCCAGCCTATACACCTGTATTCCCCACAGTGGTGGCATTGAGGCTGTTGACCATTTTCTCAGGCAGAGAGAGCCCTCTGACAAACCCAGCACTACATGTATAATCAAACTTGCAGAACTTGTTCTCACTACTAACTATTTTAAAATGATAAGTGATTTTTTTTATCTTCAAACCAAGGGCACTGCCATGGGCAACACCATGGCTCCTAACTATGCCAATTTACTCATGGGTCTGTTTGAGCTTTCTTTCGTGCTTGATTCTGAGGTGAACCCCTACTATCCCCATATACTTATGATACGGCTGAAAAACGTAGTCTCTTCCAAAAGTATTTAAACTCACATAATGAACATTTGAAGTTCACACTTGAATTCATTGATTCCCATAATAGTTTTCTAGATGTCCAAATAGATAAGAGACGGGTTCTCTACAGACAGATTTATTCCGGAATCCCACTGATAGGAATACTTTACTCGATGGTGATAGCTTCCATCCTGGTCACCTCATTAGAAGTCTTCCCATTAATCAGTTCCAGAGGACTCGACGGATCTGCAGTACATGTTCTGTCAAAGGGTATAAACCTGAATGGGTTGTCACTGCAGCTAAACGTTTTGAAACTGTCACACAGAAGGAATGTCTGAATCCGGTTAAGCGTCCTCAACAAGAAAACATTCTCCCTTCTGTATTGCTAGATATTCCCCTATGGGCTGTGAAATCAGAAAGTTTCTCTACAAACACTGGCATATTATTGACACTGATCCAAAATTGAGAGAGGTCTTTAAAGAGCCCCCAAAAATGGTCTTCAAATGTTCCCCTAACTTAAGGGACCAACTTATACGCTCATGTACACCTCCTTCTAAAATCACTACCATTTTTTATATACGACATTTCTCCTGGTAACTACAAATGTCCTAATTGTGCTCAATGAAGCTACACCACTAAATGCAAAGTTTTCCTCACAGTGGAAAGGAATTGACCCATAAAAGGGGTAATCACATGTTCCACCACTTGTTCCACCAAAATGTCCAGGGGACTGCCCATAAGTCTGAAGGTTCATTAGTCCGAAGGTTCATTAATTGTAGGTAAGACCAGTAGAGCCCTACGCACACGTATCAGTGAACATAGAAGTAATATCAGATGTGGGGTTGAACGCGATACTGTAGCAGCCCACTTCAAGAAGATGGGGCATAGAAAAGGTAGACAGACCCCCTCTAGGTTGTGACCATAATAACCGTCTATTGCTGCAACGCAAATCACTCCAATATTCATACACTTAACACCATGGCCACACATGGTTTAAATGAGGAATTCAATTTGTCAAACCCTTTCTGCAATCTCTGTTTTTGCTTAAATGTTTCTATTGTCTTTACTTAAACTGTTTGTTTGTATGTTTGCTTGTCTTTATGCCAGCAAGAGCCGCTGATACAAACGACCTACGGCCTGGTCGCGACTTAGGCCACGACTTGGAGGTCGTAGGTCCCGGTTCTGGAGGTTTTGCGCGATCTCGGTCGTAATTCAGCGACCTGGGAAGTCCGCGATCGAAACTCTACGCTTGCTAAGGGAAGGGACGCGAGTTTAGAAACTCTACGCTTGCTAAGGGAAGGAGCGCCGCGATCGAAACTCTACGCTTGCTAAGGGAAGGGACGCGAGTTTAGAAACTCTACGCTTGCTAAGGGAAGGAGCGCTCGTTTTCAACAGCGTCGGCAGGTTAGCTACTCAGTGTCGGCAGGTTAGGGTTAGGGTTAGGGTTAGGGGTAGGGTTAGGGTTAGGGTTAGAGTTGGGGTTAGGGTTAAGGTTAGGGTTAGAGTTAGAGTTGGGGTTAGGGTTAAGGATAGGTTTTGGTGCACCTCGCGCGGTCCAAGTGACTACAATGGAGCGCTTCCTACCTCCGGTTCAGCCAATCACAAGCTTCAAAAGGTTGAATAGCGCTGCTGCTCTAGAATATTCTGCAAAAAGACCTTTTAAATACGACCGCGGACTTCCCAGGTCGCTGAACAACGGCCCGATCGCGCAACAACGGCCCGGGGACGACCGAGGTGGCGCAACCACGGCCGGGGGTCGCGAAACTAGACCGGCCGCGACCTAACAAGTATGTACCGCGAACTACGACCTCCAGAACCGGGACCTACGACCTCCAGGTCGTGGCCTAGGTCGCGACCAGGCCGTAGGTCGTTCGTATCAGCGGCTGTCTCTCCTTTATCGCATTTCTGTACCCACTATTTTGAATTACAATTATGTCGATCCTTACATCTAGGCTTTTTCCTGATGAGGTTTTATTAGGAGTTTACAAATTAATTGTTTTATTTTTCTACTCTTATTGTGTTTTTGGATCCTATGACACCCCTGACTGACTCATGACTTACCATTTCATTGGCTTTGTGGCCTCCTAAAAACGGGTTACTCATTTCATTATTTAACCTAGTATTATAATCATACCTGTCTGATAAATTACAGCCTTTCCCCTGTAGATAGGGTGGGTGTGTCATTGATCCTGTTTCCTGAAGGTAAAAACACAGCCGTGACTGATTTGATACTCATCCCTATTTAACACGTCTACTTCCTGTATTGAGACCATACCTGATGAAGACCTGCAAGGGTTGAAACGTTGTATCTTAAAATAAAGCTCTGGAACCGTGTGCGGACTTCCTCTTCTTCCAAAGTACAGCATCTTGCAATGGGCCTTGTGTACAAGATACACTACACCACTAAGATACCCATGTACCTGGCAAAATACTTTAAATAGTCAAGGATGTCCACAATTACAACACCATGAGGCAGCGCCACAGATCACGTTCAAACCCAGAGTCAACTCAAACAAAGGGTCAAACTCGTTCTCCTGCTATACCACCAAAATGTGGAACGCCTTACCGGAGGCCTTAAAGGAGTGCCAATCCCTAACATCCTTTAAACCCGCCCTGAAAACCCACTTACAGGCGGCAGCCGCTCATAACTGTAAAAAAATAAACCTAGTCTAACCTTACCCTCCCCCTGACCCTTCTATTGCAAATATCTTTCTTTTTTTTTGCACTGTTTTTTTTTTTTTCTCTGACAATATCTACTGTATAGTACTGTGTTCTATCCGATACATAAAGGTTTCCTGTGTAAATAAGCCGAAAAGCTTAATAGGATCTCCTTTTAGTTGACCTTGTACCAGTGAACTGTACCGTCATGAAACTGTACCTTTTTCCTACACCCAAAAAAATAATCTCTCAGTTGAACACATTTTAAATGTGTGAAACTTTTCCACCCATTTTATATGAGTAAATTTATATATGGGATATATGTAGTCCCAAGTCAAATCTACATTCAATGCAATGCATGTTGTTCAATTAGTCCAACTCATTTTCATTAACTTAAGCCAAGTTAATTATATGAACTTAATTAATTTACGTTTGTCCAACTCAAACAAATGTTAACGTAAATGTGTTGGTTCAACTCATTTTTATGGAATTAAGCTAAGATAAATAAAATACTTTTACATTTACATAAGAAGAGTTCGGTTTCAGGTTTTCTTCTGGATGATTTGTTTCAAGTTTTACAATATCAACATACAGATGCATAATGGATATATGCAATAGCAGTGATTATTGAATAATCAGAACATTTAAGAGAAAACCAACGTAATAACCTCAAAGTTACCATGAGTTCTTCTCTTTTAGCCTAGCATGGGGAGGGAGCTCAAGCTTAAACTAGCAGCCTAGCAGTTAGGGTTAGGGTTAAGGCTCAAATACTGACAAATCAAATTCTGACATATGACAGTCATCTTGCCAAGGCAGACACATTGATATGATACATTTAGCATTTTTAGCTCCCGAAAGCTTAAACATTTCCCTGAAAACCTAGAAAAATGCTGTTCCCAGCATGCTTTGCATAACATGTGACCAACTTATTTGACCAATCAAGGGAAAGGGCTGGAGTCACTTCTCAGATCTGTAAAATGTACTTAATAAAATTGAGTTGGATTCAAACAATATTCTCAGAATGATTTCAGCCTTAAAAACTACTCAATAAAATTGGTGAGAGGCGTGGTTTATGGGACTCTGGGAGTTTTCATTGGAACTCATTTTCAATGTGTTTTTAAATTCCATTACTAAGATTTGAGTTACATGAATGTAATATAAATGCATAATGTTAAATGAATAGATTTTGTATAAGCACTATTAATTACATTTGAGTTGGAACAATTTAATAAAAATGCATATATTGTAAATGTATATATTTAAGGTAAGCACGATTAATATTTGTTCAGTTACATCAATTCAATACATTTGCATATATTATAATTAAATACATTTAAATAAAGCCAACATAATGTAAATGTATCACATCTGGCACTATTAATAATATTTGAGTTATATCAATTAAATGTATATGCTTATGCCTTGAAGTGAAGTAATTAAATAAAGCAAACATAATTTATATGTGTCACATTTATAGGGGGGTTGAATCAGTTTTTTGGGTGTATGCAAACTTCTAATAAAGTCTTCAATCAATCAATCAATCAATCAATCAATCAATCAATGTACATATTGAGCTGGATTACCGTTGTTGAGATTGGCACAATTCCTGGGGCAACCTGCCAAGATCACACATATCACACAAGTCATTTTTTTTCTTTTTTACTCACATTTGAAACTGCATTGCAGTGCACATCATGGGGTGATCACAGCTTGCCTCCTGTGAATTGTTTTATTTTTATTTTTGTTTAAGTTATTTTTATTTCATTGCTGAGTGAGGTCAGCAGACAGTGACGTGAGTGAGAGGAAAAAACCTGGTGAAATCTGCCAATCTCAACAGGAAACAACAGTATGTGTGCGTGTGCGTATGATAGAGAATGAGTGATGAATGGTATGAATCTGTCCTAACGAGACCATTTTTTACACTCTGAGATTTAAATGACACACACACACACACACACACACACACACACACACACACACACACACAGAAAGAGAGGCTGAAAAACAGCCAAAAAGGGCACGCACATCCGAGGCCATAATGCCTGTGTGCTAGGGCATTCACCAAATATTCGAATATTCGAATATCAAAGTCACTATTTGACATTGTTCACCGAAGTCTAATATTCGCTTATTTGTATTTTCTCTTTAAAAAATATATAGTTTATAAAGCGTGGCTAGATAGGAAGTCATAAGAATGAGTTGTCAGTGCCCCTGGTGGATGAATTTGTTAGAATGCACTATACCAGGGCTTCTCAAACCTTTTTAGGCTGTGACCCCCAAAATAAACATATTTGAACTGGGGACCCCCACCCTGACAAGCACTTGGAATTGTAGGTATTACATTTAATGTGACTCGGTCAGCAAATAAATATTGTGAAAATTGCAGATCTACATGCTGCGAGGCGTTGCAAGGCGTTGTGAGCATGTAGATCGGCTATTTTCACAATGTTTGTCTCTTGCTTACTTAATATTTGACAGTTTGGCCAGTCCTGTCGAATATTCGACTATTCGAATACTTTGAGGTCGAATAATTCGAATACTAAAAATCACTATTCGTGAATGCCCTAGGCTACTGAACTAAACTAAACACACACACACACCTGCTCCGGTGGTGGTGACGACTTTAGCTTTGCTGCGTGCGCCGTCCCCCTTGGTGGTGTAAGCTGCTACTGTGATGGAGTAACTGGTCTCTGGGAGGAGACCCCCAATGATGGCCTCCTGGTGGGGGGGAGAGAGAGAGAGAGAGAGAGAGAGAGAGAGAGAGAGAGAGAGAGTCAGCTTCAGTCATCTGCAACCAGCATGAGAGCAAAACAGTTGATCTGGGCACTCATTGGTAAGATGGAGGAAATTGACTTCTTTGCCGGTTCTACAAATGACTTCTAAATAAGTAGTTTTCAAACATTTCGTGCCACGGACCCCTAAAATGTATATGGCCACAGACACCCCTCCCCAATCTGAGAATGTACATGGCAGGGGTTCCCAAACTTTCTGGTCTCAGGCCTCAGGGTACTCCATACATATTTGTTTTAATCTGAGGCACCCCTACATTATAATTTTCACTTCCAGCCCAGCACCTTAGCCTATATTTATAACATATCGTCGTTGTCGGGTGGAAACCTTGTATGTTCAAAACCATTTGTTTTGTATTCATAAAATGTACTAAACTAGTGAAAACAGCCAATCTACAAGCACACAGCTTGTAGATCGGCTGTTTTCAATAGTTTTGTGTGACAGTCTTGTATGATGAAGCAGGGCTTTACTTTACGTATACATTTGAAACTTGGAGATACAAGGTTTCTGCCAGACAGTGACATAATTTTAGTGATTATGTTGCGAGGAAAATGAGAATAGGCCTTTTGGTTAGAACTGACTGAAACTAACTTTGTAAATGATACTAAATATTTTTTCAAGCGTCCAAATACATTCCAAATATTATCAAATTATCTCGCGGACTGCCGTCACGGTACCCCAGGGTGCCTCGTCACCCACTTTGAAAACCCCTGGTACACAGATGCTATACAAATGGTGCCCTAATAAGTCAGTAGTTCTCAACCTTTTCAGGCCGCGACCCCCAAAATAATCACATTTTAACTGGGGACCCCCCAACCTGCACAAACACAAAGAGTTGAGGCATTACATTTTGTATAACACAGATCGTGAAAATAGCAGATCTATAGATCGGCTATTTTCACAATGTCTGCCTCTAATATTTGACAATTCGGTCAATGTTTAATTTGGCATTTTAGAGGTATTAAAAGTCACTTTAGAAATGTGCAGATACCCTCTATACCAGGGGTTTTCAATGTGGGTGACGAGGCACCCTGGGGTGCCATGACGGCAGTCCAGGGGTGCCGCGAGATAATTTGATAATTTATTTGGACACTTGAAAAAATATTTAGTATCATTTTAAACTTGAAGTACAAAGTTACTTTCAGTCAGTTCTAACCAAAATGCCTATTCTCAACATTGTCCTCGCAACATAATCACTAAAATATCGTCACTGTCTGGCAGAAACCTTGTATCTCCAAGTTTCAAATGTATACTTTTGCTAAAGTAAAGCTCTGCTTCATCATACAAGACTGTCACACAAAACTAGTGAAAACAGCTGATCTACAAGCACACAACGCCTCGCGATGAGAGGCGTTGTGTGCTTGTTGCGACCGTCAGGGAGCAGTTTACTATGAAAACCTCCACCGGCCGTCCGTCCGTCCGTCCGTCCGTCGGTCACACGTCACACGTCACACCTTTGCCCTGCTCATATCTCCGCATCAGTATGACATCACACCACATGTGTACACAAACCTTTGTGTACGTTGCTGTGGCAACAGTCTGTTGTTGCTGGTTTGTTAGTGTACGTTAGCAACCACCTTAGCAACCATGGTTTTACCCTAGCAACCAACTGTTACCCTAGCAACCAACTGTTTACCATAGCAACCATGTTTTTTTACCCTAGCAACCAACTGTTTACCATAGCAACCAGATACGCAGAGCAGGGATCTCCATATATGGGCATAAACAGGTGACATCACACTGATGTCAGATACTCAGAGCAGGGATTTCTCCATAATATATGGGCATAAAAGGGATTCTGTTAGGGATCTCCATATATGGGCATAAAAGGGATTCTGTTAGGGATCTCCATATATGGGCATACAAGGGATTCTGTTAGGGATCTCCATATATGGGCATAAAAGGGATTCTGTTAGGGATCTCCATATATGGGCATAAAAGGGATTCTGTTAGGGATCTCCATATATGGGCATGAAAAGGATTTTTTTAGGGATCTCCATATATGGGCATAAAAGGGATTCTGTTAGGGATCTCCATATATGGGCATAAAAGGGATTCTGTTAGGGATCTCCATATATGGGCATAAAAGGGATTCTGTTAGCTGTTAGTGATCTCCATATATGGGCATAAAAGGGATGCTTATCTCCCGATTAGGGAGTCTTACTGGTAGATCTGCTGTTTTCACTAGTTTAGTACATTTTATAGATGATAAATACACAACGGATGGTTTTGAACATACAAGGTTTCCACCCGACAACGACAAAATGTTATAAATATAAGGTGCTGGGAGTGAAAATTATAATGTAGGGGTGCCTCAGATAAAAAAAATATATATACATTTATGGGGTACCCTGAGACCAAAATGTTTGGGAACCCCTGTTCTATACACTTAAAATCTATGTTGGTTTACTTACATTTGAGTGAGAAAACAATGTTAATCATCTGCTGTGAGCTGTGTATCTGAAATTTCTCAATAGCTAAAGTATAAACAACTAAAAATGGGATTGACATTCAAAATATTCAATGCAAATCGGCCCTCCACCCCCACAGTACCTGCTTATCTGACAAATCACCTACAAAAAGTTAGCAACAAACACCCACAGCCACAATACCAGAGGGAGCGCACATAACGACCTGATAGTACAAACATGTCACACAAATTTGGGTAAATTCTCTTTCTAAAATACTGCCACACAGGTGTGGAATTCCCTGACTGTTTCTCTTAAATGCTTTCTGTGCCACGGCCACTTGAGGGCGCCAAAGTCTGTAAGCCTTGCCAGAGTCACTCCCATAGACCAGCGCTGTAACATACGGGGACCCACGTAGCAGTGACACGCGTGTTCAAGTTTGTGCGTGTCATGAAAAAGACCCGGATGAAAATAGCTACAAGATAGCCATAGGCTATCACTCATGTTAGAAGCCCGATTTAGCCGTAAATAAACCTTTTCCGCTTCCATAAGAACACAGTTCAGAGAAAATGAGCTTCAAAGATGTGATAATGGATTCGGCGGCGCGATTCGGCGGCGAGACGCTCTCGTGGGCCGATGTAAACAGATCGCAGCCGGCGGCCTGGATGAAAATTTAGCCTCAGGCTTCGGTGAGGCCTCCGATTATTTAATTCATTTTATATAAAAAGCCGAACTAGTTCGGGATCGGCACCCCGTGAAACGTCGCGCCGCCGACAGCATAGATTCAGTAAAAATTGGGGGGCTATAAAAGCAAAAAATATATTGTCTCTTGCCGAAAAAAAGACGAACTTGTTCGGGATCGGCACTCAAAAGGTTAAGACATGTAGCTCGCTGGGCCCCTTCAAGGTGGCCATAAAAATCCACCTTTCAGGAGGCCAGAGACAAAGGTAGTCACCACTCCTCCCAGTGAACACCCACCACCTTATCATTATATTTATATTTGATTATTGGATTAAATGTAGTTTTTACCCCTTACATACATTTATTTTGAATTACATTAGGCTAAATGGTGTTCATTTTCCACTTTGCGATCTACTTTGGGATGGGATGTATTTGTTATTATGTATCCAAATAAATGATTCAATCAATCAATCAAACCAGGGCTGGTTCCGAGCCCCGTTTGCGAGCTGCAACACTGTAAAAAATAAAAGTTGGGAAAACTCAAAATTTTAAGGCAACAAACTTCAGAAAACTTTTAAGTTAGACCATCAAACATAAAACTTTAAGTTTTGCTTAAATTAGTTTAGTTGGTTTATCTTAACATTTTCAGTTGCCTCAACTTTTATCATTTTTGCTTAACTTAAAATTTTAAGTTGACCTAAACTTAAGTTTTCTGAAGTTTGTTGCCTTAACATTTTGAGTATTCCCAACTTTTATTTTTTACAGTGAATGGAGACATATTGTGAGCCTGCAGTTCAAGTAACTAATTACATTTATTCTTAAGTAAATATTAGCCTGCATCACTTGGCGCAGCTTTGACCAACTTTTGTTTTTTTGTATTTTATTTCAGCCCTAATTTAGTAGGCTGACAGGAAATGGGGAGAGGGAAATTTGGAGTGACATGCAACAAGGGTCGTTGGGATCGGGACTCAGGGGTTCAGGGGTGTCACATCAAATTCTGGGCCCTGGGTACAAGGATTCACCGCGGGCCACCCAGTGAATGGGAACGCATTATTACGCATTATTCTGTGCTTTAACCATTGAAAAATAGCAGATATACAAGCTCACAGCACGGCACCGACTGCCGCGCTACAAGCTTGTAGATCTGCGAGTTTTGAAAAATCATGAAAAGTCTTTGAATATTTCAAATCCTTCTAAGGTTTTTTGAAAACCCTGTGTTTCTATGTCAGTGATGCTCAAAACCTTTCATGTGAAAACCCCCAAAATTTGAGTTATAAGTTCGCTTAAAAATACATATATTCAAAGGTTTGCACACATTTTTACGACGTTTCAAAAAAGTAGCAGATCTACAGAGCGCTGTGAGCTTGTATCTGCCTATTTTTCAATAGCTAAAGTATAAAATAATAAGGACCCCTCCACCTTGGGCCCCAGTAACTCAGTCCCCCCCCCCCCCCCCCCCCCCCCCCTTGTGATGCCCCTGCTCAAACCTGCGACATGCTGTCAGGTTGGGTCAGCTCAGCAGCCTATAGGTGCTCGGACCGCCACGCAAGTATTCAGGAGTCCTTACCACTGGACGCAACTCAGATTGGAACCCGTTAAGACCTGTGGCCGATTCTCCAAAATGTCTTCTAAATCCTTCTAAAACAGTTTTCTGAAAAAAAAGTATGTTGCTATGTCAGTGGTGTTCCAACTTTTTTCATGTCAAGGAACCCAAACACGATATGTTTTAATTGGCCACGGAACCCCATCTCTTAATATGTTGTTCCAGGGACCCCCAGAAGCAATGATATGAGAAAAAAAGAAAAAAAAAAGAAAAAAAAAAACACTATATATACCGGTATAGCTAAAATGTGAAATGACACGCATGCTTTCCCAGAATGAATAGAGTTAAGAGTTTGTCTGTGTCTTGGTGTCCTTGGGGATCTGTTGGGAATTATTTTCCTCACAAACTATATTTAGCAGTCAATTTTTGCCGCGATAGTAACGTGTAGCATTTGTTGGATGCTACGTCCCTTCCGGGGTCTGAAAATAGCCTGCAACGATACATGAACGATATCGAACCGTTCGATACGAGGGTCTCGGTTCGGTACGCGCTACGTAACGAACGATATTCATTATATATATAGGCCTATATATTTTATCTGCAGCCTAGACCAACCGGTGCTCCAGTGCTCCTCCCCTCTTCCCAGCCCCACACACACACGACACACACACACACACACACACACACACACACACACACACACACACACACACACACAGAGAGAAAAAACATGCATGCAGTGCACTCAGCTGCACTCACTGACCACTGACCGAGAGAGACGCTGAACTGTCCCGCGAATCAAAGACATTAAAAAATGACATGAGCGTCACAATAATGTGACGCTCATGTCATTTGAATCATAACATTCTCTTGGTTACACTTGGATGGAGATCTATTGCGCTCTCTTTCTTGGCTATGGAGAAACATAGTAGCACTCTCTTATGCACAGAGAGGATATCTCTCTCACTCTCTCCCTACGCAGCGCACTTTCTGTGGCTAAACTGGCTACTTAGCCTAGCGTTAGCAAGCTATCCTAGCCGGCAGCTAGACTATCTGACTGCCAACACACAAGGGCAGTCACAGTGTAGCCTCGGGATCCAGGCATTTCCACAGTGTGATATTGTCTGACTCTGACTATGCGAGGCTATATCAAGCAAGCAGCAACTCTAGCCCCTCTCACTGATAGTCAGAGGCCTTAGGGTTTTTTCTTTTCATGCCAAACAGTCTAAAAGCGCCAAATTTTGTACAGATGTAGCCCAGGGCATGCTCTAATGATCTAGCTAGGGCGCCCGAGTCGGCGACCTTCGGATCGCCACATCGGCCAAGTCAAGTTGGGCTCCCATCGACTTTTTTTTTCTGGGTATTTAAGTAGGATGTGAGGGGTCTAACTAGGGGTAGAAATGCCCCACCCTTTTTGTTTGATAATTATTTTGCTAAGAATGCACAGTAGAAAATGAGTAAAGTGTAACTCCATCAGGTGCATTTGTTTTACATGCTGCTAAGAATACACCATGGAACAGTGGTTCTCAAACCTGTTCATATCAGGAACCCTCAAATTAATTATGTATTTGGCAATGGACTAACTGAAAATATCTTGTGCTGGTACATACTGTATAAGATTTGTGTTAGAATGTCACAAAAATATTTAAACATTTTCACATTGTTAGATTTCTTTTTGAAAATAGAAGATCTACAAGCTAGATTGGTTTAAGGGTTAAAGTGGTTAAGCTGATTTTGATACTATATTAACCCATTTAGGCCTGAACACATTATGACGCAATATTTTATGCTTTATCTATCGAAAATAGCAGATATACAAGCTCACAGCGCGGCACCGAGTGCCGCGCTGCGAGCTTGTAGATCTGCTATTTTTGAAAAAGTCATGAAAATGTGTGCAAATCTTTGAATATATGTATTTTTCAAAGCGAACGTTTGTAACTCAAATTTTGCTTCTAGGGGGTCCCTGGAACTACATATTTTGAGATGGGGGTCCGTGGCCAAATAAATATCATTTTGGGGGTCCTTCACATGAAAAGGTTTGAGCACCACTGACATAGTAGTCTCTCAAGAACAGACTAACTGAGCTCCAGTTAAGTGAAAAGGACCTTTTTCTTTGACGATGGCTGGCCAGATTGTTGACATACAAACATTGGTTTTTCAAAAAATCTTAGAAGGATTCAAAAGACACTTATGTAATCGGGTCAAAAATTTAATTTTCACGATTTTTCAAAAATAGCAGATCTACAAGCTCGCAGCGCGGCACTGTGAGCTTGTATATCTGCTATTTTTCAATAGTTAAAGCATAAAATATTGCGTCATAATGTGTTCAGGCCTAAATGGGTTAAATAATTTAGCTGGGGACCCCCTGGAAGCCCCTCAAGGATCCCCTGCCCTAGAATATGGGTGTTGTTGAAAGTTGAAACAAAATGAGTTTGAATACATTTTAGGGAAAAAAGACACTTAACTCTGAACTACAGTAAGTAAGATCTGCACATGCCTTAACGACAACAAATTATCAATTCACCTGGGGAAAAACGGACTCCATCCTCTTTGGATCAAACCATAACATCAAAAAAGTCGATAACTTCGCAATCAAAGTGGGTGACAAGGTCATAACACGAAGAAAAAAATCTCTTACCTAGGATGTATCCTTGAAGCTAATCTTTCTAGCGAAAAGATGACTTCTAAAGTAATAAATAAAATCAACCAACAAACTCGTTTCCTACAGAGGATCGCCCCAATGGTCAATTTCAACACACTGAAGACCATAGCTGGTGTAATAATCCAGCCCCTCTTTGACTACGGAGTTCACGTATGGTATCGTGACGCCCCACAAGCCCTTAAAACTAAACTCCAAACAGCCCAAAATAAACGAATTAGGGTAGTGCTTATCCTTCCCTATCAGACTCACCTCACCGCTACTCACCCAGTTAAGAGTGGGGTGGCTCAGAGTAGATGACAGAGTACAGCAACTTGCAATGGACCTGGTGTACAAGATACACTACACCACTATGATACCCAAGTACCTGTCAAAATACTTTATAAACATTAAGGATGTCCATAATTACAACACCAGAGGCAGCGCCACAGATCACTTTCAACCCAGAGTCAAAACCAACAAAGGGTCAAACTCGTTTTTCTGCTATACCACCAAAATGTAGAAAGCCTTACCGAAGGCCATAAAGGAGTGTGGATCACTAGCATCCTTTAAAATTGCCCTGAAAAACCACTTACAGGTAGCAGCCGTTCGCAACTGGTAAAAAAAACGAACCTAGCCCAACCCTACCCTCCCCTGCCCCTTCTTTGTATATACTTACTGTTTGTTTAAAAGGAATAATTGGAATAATTGGTATAGACCATATGGGGGGGGGGGGCATCAAATAATTATCTGAGCACTTGGAAGGGCTATGTTTTTTTTATTTTAGGCTGGAGGGGGGGGCCATGCAATTTGTAATTGTTTAATTTTGTATTTAAAGCATGTTTTGTTTTGTTATTTTTCATACATGTTTACTCCCCTATCAATATCAAGTTCCCCCCTGATGGTGACTTGACTTGGTATATCCCGCTTCTGTAACTCCCCACATCATTGGGCGCAGTGCACTACTAGTACTGACATGCTGAGAACGTTTTAGGGGACCGTCAACAAATTACAGATTGCAATTTAAAAAAATACAACATCTCCTTGATAAAAGCACCTGGAAAGACCAAACAATAAAGGGTGTGCAAGGTTCATCGTTTAGCCATGGGCCATGAACATTATGGTGTAATTTGGTCTTTCCAGGTGCTTTTGTCTAGGAGATGTAGCATTGTTTAAAATTGCTATCTGTAATTTGGTGACGGTCCCTAGGAAACTTCACTGAAGGCAGCAGGGAGCCAGCTGCCCGAACGTCTCCCCAAGTAGCCAAGCTTAGCTGCTGCTAACCCAAACTCGCTCAGCTCTGCAAAGTGCAAACACGGAGCCACAGATAAAACTACTACCACTCCAGTATCAAATCAAAACGTTTTGAATGTCATCTTGGTACATCTAAGCATAAGCACTATGTAGACCTACAACTGCAATGAATGTCTGCTGCGTTTCCCAAGTGGATTGGGGGTATAGAGCGACTGTATTCAATATTACTATATGGATTATTATAATGTTTCTTCATATGGATGTTTTGGCTATGGAATCAAATGGATCATTATCATATTTTTTTCCATATGGACTGGATAGCAAATGGATTTTTTTGCGATGCGTCCCACGGTCCCAAAGTCTCATAAACATTGATGGAGAAAACATTCTGCCAACATGACAAGTCATATTAGGCCTATATCTGCAAAGGATTATATCAACAATGTTTAGCCACGCCATGTGTTGGCTGACGTCAATAAACAAAAACCTTCACGGATCATGGTGCAAATGGAACCAAATGGACCCATTTGCACCTCTTCCATTTGTACACACTGAGTTACATAGCGAGCCTACCCATAACATTTGGTTCCTAACTATCATTTAGCTGGGGACCCCCTGGAACTCCCTCAAGGACCCCTGTCCCCTTTGTGGATTTTCACATAATATTATGTGACATCATTAATGTTACACTCATGATCGGTGCACCAGTGCAAGTATATATATATATATATATATATATATTAGGGGTGTGTATCCATCCCCTACAAGGCGATTCGATACGTATCCGATACATGGGCTAACGATTCGATTCGGAAACGATACGGCTTACATACAGAACGATTCGATACGATTCGATTTGGTGCAATTTCGATACGATTTCGATTTTGTGGAATTTGATTCGATTCGATCCGATTCGATTCGATACGATTCGATGCGATACGGTGTGATCTGATACTTACGTTTAATGAAACATACATTTTCCATTTTTAATTAAGAAACTTGATCTATAAAGTAGCATGGCTGACCTTCAAATAATGGATATCTCATAAAAGACCAAGGAATAACAGAAAATTGTAAAGAAAGATGGATGACAAATCATTTTAGTATCATGTCATTGTTGTGTTCATTCTAAATAGACACAGACATGTAGATACAAAAAATAATTAATGTAAACTACAAAGCCTACTGACATGGTTTGAAAATCTGTCTCACACACCCATTTCTAAGAGCTTCACTTTAGCAGTTACAGTTGGTCAGGTGGAGAAATATAAAACAAACACACAAAAGGCCTGGCCCTTCAGGCTTCAGTACAGTGCAATAATTGTACTTTGCAAAGCTGCTATAATAACACTGAAAAACTAAAATACATCCTCACCAATGCCACAGATCAGATCAATCCTCAGCAATGCCACAGATCAGATCACCAAATAAAACTAGTAAAAGAGCCTGCTGTTATTCAGTCAATAAGATCATTTCGAAGAGATCCACTTTACAACAGTAACAACAGCAGTATAAAGTAAGTGCAACATTTGAAGTCTGGCACACATCATGTCTACTTGTTATCGTATGGCTCTACTGCAGTAGTTCTAAAAAAAATCAAAAATCAATGTCAAGGACCCCCAGTTTGACATATGGATCAGGCTCTTGTCTTAAGTTTAAATGGAACCAAATGGACCCATTAGGGTCCATTTGGTTCCATTTGTACACTCCATTGAGTTACACATACCCAAGGGTTCATTAGGGTCCATTTGGTTCCATTTGTACACTCCCCTGCTGAGTTACACATACCCAAGGGTCCATTTGGTTCCTATCATTTTGCCGAGGACCCCCTAGAACTCCCTCAAGGACCCTTGGGGGTCCCCGGACCCCACTTTGAAAACCAATACTCTAGTCGCCCTTTGCAATAAAAGCTGATGCTGTGATTATTACCTTTGCTGTCGACAAGCGCGGGGACTTCTGATGGTTCTACTGGGAAAAGTGTTATCCAATCCATTACTGTCGCATTCTTATAAAATCCAAACTTGCGTTTCTCCACTGGAATAACCCATAGTGAATAGTGATGGAACTAGTCTACCACGTTGTTGGTTTGTTTACAAGTCGCTGTGTGTCGCACATGCGAGCGTCATACACGCACCAGTGTGCTATGTCGGAAGTAGCAGATCTATAAGTTTACAACCCATCCACATACAACACCCTGTGGGCTTGTAGATCTGCGGCTTCCCGCAGGACAGTGACTGCAGTACGCGGAAACCCAGCTCTAGCGGAGGACAGAGCAGCAGGCAGCTTTTTCTTTTTTTTCTTTCCATTGCACTGCAGCACTGACTGCTAGCAGCGCTCACTTTTGAAGTAATGATTTGTAACAGTAAAGATGAGTAAGTAAGTTCAGAATTTCACAGCAGGTTAATTATTTAATGCTAAAATCCGATTAATCCGATTAATAACTTTAGGACCGATACATCGACCGATGCGGCCGCGATTTGGACCGATCCGGGTAAACGCGCATCGATGCGGCCGTATCGCTAGTGTTGAAACCGATAATCGATTCATATCGATTTTTTCCCCCACCCTTAATATATATATATATAGCCCTCTGCTGGATAGTTATAGTATTGCAGCTTGGGTTGTGCCTGGTTGAACAAGGCAGTATTGATTGATTGATTGATTGAAGAATTTATTAGAAGTTTGCAATAGAAAAAAGTACAGTTTCATGACAGTACAAATCACTGGTACAAGGTCAACTAAAAGGAGATCCTAGAAAGCCGCGGCTTATTTCCACAGGAACCACACTTTAAGTATCTCATATAACATTGAAAGACAGACAGATAGAACATAGTACTTTATCTAGGATAAATCAGTTTCAAAAGGGGGGGGGGGGGGAGCATGGGGGCTTAGTCTATTTACAAGTCACGGGTAGCAGCTGTCTGAAGGTGACTTTTCATACCAATTTTGAAGGAGGCTAGGGATTTGCTCTCCTTTAAGGCTTGTGGAAGGGCGTTCCACATGTTGATGGTATAGGCAGGAGAACGAGTTAGCGCCTTGTTTAGTGTTAAATCTACGTTGATGATTAGTGGAGCTCTGCCTCTGGTGTTGTGATCGTGAACATCCTTGACCTTTAAGAAGTAGTTTGCCAGGTACATGGGTATCTTGGAGGTGTAGTGAATCTTGTACACCAGGCCCATTGCAAGATGCTGTACTCTGTCAGCTACTTCTGAGCCACCCCACCGCTTTCGTGGTGATGATCGGTAAGGTGGGTCTGAGGTGGAAGACGCTCTATCAATGGATATGTCACTAAAACATCAGACATATATATATATATATATATATATATATATATATATATATATATATATATATATAGTTTATTGGGGAGGGGGGGGCCATGCATTTTCCTCAAGTCACACAGGGGGGGCCACAAAAAATATTTTAAGGTGTGGGGGGGGGCCAAGGTAAAAAATAAAAAGCTTATCACATGTGAACCAGTGCCCCCTGGTGGATAAAAAACGAATGGTCCCTTACTGTTTTCTTTTTTTTTCTTTTTTCTCTCTCATTTTCTTTTCTTTACATATATTATCTACTGCATAGTACTGTGTTCTATTCGTCTGTCATTCAATGTTATATGAGATACTTAAATGGTTTCCTGTGGAAATAAGCTGACGGTCCTGTCATACGACCGTCATGTTTCAGGGCTACATCTGGCCTAGATATGGCCTACATCTTGGCACAAAGTCTCAAAGTGTGTTGTACGCCCAGGGTCTTATTGGCCAAGCTTCACAAGACACGCTGTAATTGGCTAGCGGGACGATTGATGCAATTCCATATCTCCATATACGGGCATAAAAGGAATTTCTTCCCCCTGGCATCTAACAGGGCATCAGGTATGGCAACATGACTGGTGTCGCGCGCGTGCGTGCAAGACACCAGTCATGTTGCCATACCTTAGCAACAGGCATGATGAATTTATTTTAAGAAGTACCGTAATTGACCATATTCACCTGGCGGCCATGTTTGAAATTTGCATTGAAACCGGGTGGCAACCGGGGTGGCAACTGGGGTGACATCTCATTAAGGGTGACTGTCACCTAAAGGGTTACTGTCACTTTAAGAATTTTTAAGAAAAGAAAAAAAGAGGGGGGGGGGGGGGGGGGGGGGGGTTAGCGCTTCGCCTCACAGCTAGAAGGTCCTGGGTTCTGTGTGAAGTTTGCATGTTCTCCCTGTGTCTCTTAGGGTTGATACCCTCACAAAAACATGCAGTAATCCTGGTCTCAATAATGCCTCCCTCTGGCCAGCCAGGGCGCCTGATGGAGGGGAAAGGAACTGGTTGTAAAAATGTTGTTCCTTCCACGTGCTATGTACATCCCAGGGAAATCCCCCCTGTCAGGTGAAAAGAAACAACTTGGACTACCCATACATTGAAGGAAGCATTAGGTTTGTCCGTTGTCTCCCCAGGCGCGGCAGAGGGAGAGCAGAGCCCAGGATTACATAGGCAATTGGCACTGGGTGAAAATGGGTTACAAAATCGTGGGATAAAAATTATAGAGAAAGAAGAATCTTAAAAAAACAAGTTAATATTTTTATGATGTCATTGTGGGGATGCGCAATTATAAGCCAATCAAATTAATTGTCTGTATAGCCTGACTGTATGAGTACTTACTTGGTCAGCTGTTGTTGGGGGGCGAGGGGCAGATTACACTGTGACATGAGCTTCAGACTGTTTCAGACCGTTTTCAGAGAAGCTCATGTCACAGTGTAATCTGCCCCTCAACCCCTTTAGGTGACAGTACCACTTTAACTTAATGGCACGATGGCCACGTGTGAATATGGTCTATAGCCGGACTATAAGCCGCGGCTTTTTTCCCATGTTTTGAACCCTGCGGCTTATACAATGGTGCGGCTTATATAGAAATTTGTACAGCTAATGGCCACCAGGGGCGCTCTAGCAGGAAGCAGGAAGGAGGTTCGGCTTATATATGTAAACTAGGGCTGGGACTTTAACTGATTAATTGTGATTAATTAATTACAGAAAATTAACTTGATTAAAAAAAATAACGTATTTTAATCGCACAACAGAACCTTCAGGTTCGGCCATACCGATCATAGCGATGCACCAACCAAGAAGAGACAACAAACGCAAAGGGAGAAGTAGCCGATCAGAGCGCTTTGCTTGGCCCAGTGGATGCGAAATTTAGATTTGAAAAACTCACTCATTGATTCACTCGTACAACAAAATGTGTTTTACTTGAAAAAAATGCTTCTCAGGTAAAATATTTATATGCGATTAAACATGCGATTAATTTTGATTAATCATTTACAAAGCCTCTGATTAATTAGATGATTTTTTTTAATCGAGTCCCAGCCCTGTAAACATGTGTTTTTTGTTCTAAATGTAGCTGGTGCGGCTTATATTCAGGTGCGGCTTATTGTCCAGCAATTACGGTATTTTTTTTTCCCCTGTAGCCAAGGTATGGCAGCTTCCATACCTTGCCATACCCAAATGACGCCTCTGGTGACAGTTCCCTACCTGAGCTTGGGGCAGGGCTACGTCCATGATGCCAGGCTGTCCGCGGGGCTCTCCATCCTGCAGCCTGGAGTAGACCAGCTGGTATCCCCTGATGGCGCCATGCTGGCGCGGCGCCAGCGGTGCTTTCCACGCCACGCGCACCGCCGTTGCGTTCACTGGCTCCGCCTCCACCTTCCTGGGAGGAGCCCCCGGCACTGAACACAATAGAACACATGCAGGGCAACAACGATCAGTGGCAGGCAGCTAAGACGGTTTACTTCCCGTATACGCGTTAAGTAGGTGGCCACCTTTTTAGGAGACCGAGATTCAGTGGTGGAAAAACTACTCAAATGTTTTACTTAATTAAAAGTATCAATACTGCAATATAGAAATACTCTGTTACAAGTAGAAGTACGGAATTCAAAATTCACTTGAGTAAAAGTAAAAAAGTATTGGCATCAATAAGTACTTAAAGTACCAAAAGTAGACTGGTGTCTTGCGTGCAAGACACCAGTCATGTTGCCATACCTTAGCTTTTTCTGAACTGACCCCACTGGACTCACTCACTGACGGTCAGGATCTGCCGGGTTTGAGAGTAAATGCTGCATATGTGCAAAGCACATAACAATCACAACTAGAACTGCACTCTGTCCAGGTGCCAACTTGCACCTGTGCCCAAGTAGGCCATGTATTGCCTACTTTAGCAGAAAGAGCCATGAGGTGCGCTCAGCACTGGCATCACCACTGGCATCACAAGGAATGCTGGTTGCAGGAATTGGCTGTTAATGATGCATTGCTAGAAATGCTGGTCCCTGATTGGGCTACGGGCTTAAACACATACACCTACCTACCTACCAACCAACCAACCAACCAACCAACCAACCAACCAACCTACCAACCTACCTACCTACCTACCTACCTACCTACCTACCAACCTACCTACCTACCTACCTACCTACCTACATAAGCAGTTGAACGCAGTACTTGCACGCTCTGCTGGCGCAAGTAATAATCAAAATATGCGTAAAATAGCCTCCCACACAGTGAAACTCCAAAAGTACTGTCAAAGTATACTCAAAGTGAAAGTAAAAGTAGTCGTTATGCAGAATGTCCCAGTTCTTTTCTTATTCTTTTTTGTATTAGTATATATTTAAAAAAATATATATTCCATTCACATACTGGCACACAGGCGGTGGGTGAAGTTCGAGTCGCTGGATTCTCGGAACGAGGCAGTAGAGTCCTTCGGTACCTTCATACACGACTGATCAGCCCTTTTTAGGATCCACACTGCTCACCCCAGTAGGAGACGGGACTAGAAAAGGTGTCCCAAAAAATCTCTGCCTCCCCAACTTCCTAGCTGGATTACCGCATCCAGTGGGATCTCCTTAAATGTGGTAAGACATTTTGGAGCCTGGAATGTGCACACACTTTTGGACAAAGACTCCTGTGACAGGCCAGAGGGAAGAACAGCCTTTGTAGCAAGGGAATTGCGAAGGTTGAACATTGACATTGCAGCCCTGTCTGAGACCAGACTCGCAGAAGAAGGTCAACTGAGGGAGGAAAAAGGTGGATACACCTTCTTCTGGAAAGGAAAGCCTGCTGGTGAAACCAGAATACATGGGGTTGGCTTTGCCATCAGAAACAACCTGGTTGGCCAGCTCACTGAACTACCCCAGGGCTTTAGCGAACGCCTAATGACAGTCAGGCTTTACTGGACAGCAACCAGATGGCAACTGTTGTGAGTGCATATGCTCCCACAATGGACTCACAAGATGATATCAAGGAAGCCTTCTATGCCAGTCTAGATAACATCCTGTCAGGAATCCCTAAGGAAGACAAAATCATCCTTCTGGGGGACTTCAATGCCAGAGTCGGTCGGGATTATAGAACGTGGACTGGCACCATTGGGAGAGAGGGGGTAGGGAACATCAACTCCAATGGGAGTTCTCCTTCTGACCAAATGTGTAGAACACAAACTTACCAACACCCTTTTCAGACAGAAAAACTAATTCAAGACCTCTTGGATGTATCCCCGCTCCAGACATTGGCATCTGATTGATTTTGTCATTGTCAGAACCAGGGACAGGTGCGATGTTCATCTAACAAGGGCAATGACCGGTACAGATGGATGTTGGACAGACCATTGTCTAATCCGATCAACTATGGTCATTAGACTGATGCCCAAAAGAAGAGGGAAGAAAAAGCAACAGCGCCCCAGCCTCAACATCAGGAACTTGGAAAAGCCTGAGACACTCCAAGCTGCAATAACTGACAACTTGCCACCTGAGTATCCTGATGATGTTGAGGCACATATATGGTGCAGAGACATGGACCACCCACAGCCGGCACATAAGAGCCTGGACTCCTACCACCAGAGGTGCCTGCGCAAAATCCTGCACATCACCTGGAAGGAGAGGCGCACAAACGTCAGTGTGGTCGAGGAGGCAGGCATGGACAGCATTGGTACCATCGTTGTATATCTGCTATTTTTCACTGGTTAAAGCAGTCAATAATTCTAGGCCTAAATGGGTTAAGGACAATGTCAGGATAAACCTCAAACAATTCCACATAAACAGCACAAGCTGTCCTCACGATGGCACCGCATTCCAGGAGCACAATCTCCGCCGGGCTGCCACAGTCAAGCGACAGCAGAGAAAGGAGAGGGTAACCGCCACCAAAGAGGCTGTTCCACATCCCACCCCCAGCACCTCACACCAATGTCCACACTGCACCAAAGTGTGTGGTTCCAGAATTGGACTATTCAGCCATCTGAGGACCCACAATAAGGACCCCCAGGAGGACCTACTACTCGACTTCGAGTGATCGCCAATGACTGTTGCTCAATCTGCGGTCCACGGACAATGTGGTCCTGCAAAGCAGTGGTTTTATTTTATTTTTTCATGTCAAGGACCCCCAAATTGATTTGTATTTGGCCACCGACCCCCATCTGAATAGGTTTTGTGCCAGGGATTGCATGGGATTTCTTCTTTTATGTTTCAAAAAAAGAAAAAAAAAAGAAAAGAAAAACAAAGTCAGGGGGAGGGAGGATGGGGTATTTCTTGTGGCACATAAAAATGGGTCTGCGACCCCAAAAGGTGGGTCTCGACCCACCCTTTGGGAAACCAGAGGGGGAAAGAAAGAGATAGTTTTATCGCTCTTAAAACAGGTCAATAAAACAACAAGCAGAAAGGCTTCATCGTCTCCTGTCCATGAAGGTCCCATGGCTGGCCTTCAGTGTTGCCATGTCTGCTTATTATAAGTGACTTTGGTCATGATTGACCGGGAGCTTGGATTGTGCAGAGCCCTATATAGGCCAGGGGCCAATTCTGATATCTTCACAAATTGCTACCGTATGTTTTAAAAATGTTTGTCTTCCTACATGTTTACATTTTGGTATGATAACCCTTTCTGAGACCCAGCTTAATAGATGTTATCAGCCGCTACTTTACTACGGTATACAGGGAAAAAAAAGCAAAAAAATAATCTGCTTTAAGTAGCATGTGAGGGGTCAAACTAGGGGTTTTTCATGATTCTGAATCCATTGCAAGCATCTCTTTTGCACGAAAAACATTCCTTGGGCTAAAAACGGACCCACAAGACTATTTTTGTGCAATGGATTCAGAATAAACATAATTTTCTAACGACTGTGACCTTTATAAAAATAATAGATTCAGACAAATGAAAGAAAACATACCATAGGTTATTTCTGGATATCTTGTTTTCTGATTTGCAAACGATATAATTATATTGACGTCCCAAAAAATTATATTTTTTGAGTCGGCAGTATTGCGAGAATTGGTTAGCAAGCTGTTAATTATCCCCTGGCTCCACCGGGCGCATCGAGCGTCGCATCAACGTCAACGCTGGGAACACCGGGAACGTTCCCGTTTTAATTAATGAAAGGTTCTCCACTGCCGACCTCAACGTCAAATCACAACGCCGTCTTTTTGTTGGGGCCCTAGCCTAACTCACAGTAGTCTCACGATAACAGAGTACATGCCTTTCATTGCCTTACTTTCACCTGCCACTCGGTGGTGCTGTTGTGCATGTTATCAACGTTATGACAAGCAGTAGCCAGTGACAAGGCAACAGCCTGAGTTTTATGATCTAAAACCTTAGTTTTTTGGCAAGTTTTTAGTTGTCACTGTAAAATACTTGTCACTGTAAAAAACAGTTGCCATGTTGTGTCTATTTACATAAAAATGCAGATATTCGCGACACTGATATTGAAACCAATGTTATTTAAAACTGAAAAAAAAGCTGAAACATGGGTCACGTGACCAGTTTATTTTCTGACACCTCATTGGCACCACTCTCTCTCTCTCAATTCACTCAGGGATTGTGTCGTTCCAGGCTTAAAATAATATTTGTTTTCCCCGAAATCTCAGAACGGGATCAGAACGAGCTTTCTATCTGTGGCACCACTGCTATGCCCTAGGCCTTGAGTCTCTTCTTTTGGGTCTTGTTTCCATAGACCCAGGTTAGCTTATTTCAGGCACATGCACACACAGACATGAAAGGGGGCTGGAGCCCCTGCCTTTTTAACAGTCTGTGAAAAGTGCCCTCCCCAGACCATGAATGCCATTTTCACTAAGGTGAAAGAAATGCAAATGCCCTCTTTCCATGCTGTACCTGAGGGCAGCGTTTAAGAGAATTGCCTTGTCCAAACTCTCCTGAACTTGAATGCAGCAGCTTATGTTGAAAGGATTGCCCTCAACGTGTAGAAATCCATGCCGTACACCACATTTCCAGTATTGCCTTTTTTGTTTAGTGTGGTATCAAGTAGCTTATTGAAAATAGCCAAGCTCACCATAGCAGACCTCCAGCAACGCGTCGCAGTGCGAGGTGTTGTGAGCTTGGAGTAGGGCATTAACGAAAAAGCCGACAAGTCGACTCAGTCGACTTCATTAAACAAGTCGACTCCCACCAGAGAAAGTCGAAAGTCGAAGTTGAAAGAAAAAACTTTCTATTGTGGAAATAGCCGATCTACATGCTCACCGCGAGGCATTGTGAGCATGTAGATCTGCTATTTTCACAATTTCTGCCTCTATATATTTGACAATATGGACAATGTTTAATTTGCCATTTTAGAGGTATTAAAAAGTCCTTAAATTGGCACTTTTGATACCCTCTATACACTTTATGTTGGTTTGTTTACAGTTGAGTGGTAAATCCAGAATCGGCGGAAAAGATATAATGGGAATCAATCAGTGAACCGTTTCTGTGGCAAAAAAACAATATCAAAAATCCTTCCATTAAAAAAAAACCACAGCTCCAGCCGTTTATCAAAGCCTGTAGTACCATACTGCTTTGAAACCGCTCCAAAAAGTGCCCTGTAAAGTAAGAAAATTAACTTTAAAATGCTTCCTGTCAAAACAAAGACATGCACGAAAAGGGAGCGCGCATGGCCAGGCGCGTGCGTTGTCAGTCATGCTCGTTCGTCGGATGTGTCTCCACTGTTTGTTTTGAAGTTGCGTCATTGCAATCAAGGCAACAGGTTTACGGTGAAACAGAAAGCTAGAGATGGGATTTATGGCTCTATGAAGTGAGCCGGATTTAAGATCCGTTCCTTACAAAGAGCCGTTCAAAAGACTGGGTCATTTTAGTCTTAGGTACTTTGTAAATTTGGATTATAACTTATAAGTTCAAATCACTTCAACCCTATATACATTTCAGCATACATTTCTGCCGTCTAAATCTACAAAGTAACTAAGACTAAAATGAGCCAGTCTTTTGAACGGCTCTTTGTAAGGAACGGATCTTAAATCCGGCTCACTTCATAGAGCCATAAATCCCATCTCTAGCTTTCTGTTTCACCGTAAACCTGTTGCCTTGATTGTGATGACGCGACTTCAAAACAAACAGTGGAGACACATCCGACGAACGAGCATGACTGACAACGCACACGCCTGGTCATGCACGCTCCCTTTTCGTGCATGTCTTTGTTTTGACAGGAAGCATTTTAAAGTTAATTTTCTTACTTTACAGGGCACTTTTTGGAGCGGTTTCAAAGCAGTATGGTACTACAGGCTTTGATAAACGGCTGGAGCTGTGTTTTTTTTTTAATGGAAGGATTTTTGATATTGTTTTTTTGCCACAGAAACGGGTCACTGATTGATTCCCATTATATATTTTTCGCCGATTCTGGATTTACCATTAAAGAAGGTTTTAAAAACAAAAATTCTCCTTGGGTCATAAACATCACAGGGTAAGTAAACAACAGAATAAAGTTTATTCCTTTGGGTGAACTACTCCTTTAAGTTAATCATCTGGGCCCCCCCCCCCCCCCCCCCCCCCCAAATAATTGGGGGGTCGCTTGTGATGTGATGACGTCATCAAACGATAAAGTCGACTTCAACTCAACTTTTTACTGAGTCGAGTCGATCAAAAGTCGTTAATGCCCTAGCTTGGAGGTCTACTATTTTCAATATTTTCACCAAAAGGCCCTTTTAGAAATTTCAGACCCTGCCTCTCTAACATTCTCTGCACGTCCCTGGCTTATTTCTCCCGCAAAAGCTGGCAACACCGCTAGCCATATGTATACCCAGACCCCAGACAATCCAAACACAATCAAGGCCCTTGAGGGAATCCGATTAATGCGGAGGCTGGAAAAAAGCCTTAACGTCGTTAAGACGGAGCGGGAAGGCCGGACACGGTGGAGACACCACTGTGATCACTGTGGAGAGAGGACACATCCCTGCAAACTGTCCTCTTAAACCAGGGGTCTTCAACAGGGGGTCCGGGACCCCTAGATCAGGGGTTCCCAAACCTTTTGGTCTCAGGGTACCCCATATTATTTTTTTAATCCGAGGCACCCCTACATTATAATTTTCACTTATAACATATCGTCGTTGTAGGGTGGAACTGTTTGTTTTGTATTTATCATCTATCTATAAATGCGAGAAGTCTCTGTCTGTCTGTCTGTCTGTGTGTCTGTGTGTCTGTAATCCGCGTATCTCGAGAACCGTTCGTCCCACCGGCTCCAGATTCGGCACGCGCGTTCCCCGCCGCGGCACGGAGTGCAGTGCCGGGTCTCGACCCGACCCGACGCGCGGTTTTCCCGAACCGGCGCGAAACGTTCGGAATCTCCTTATGCGGCGTTGATTGTTGACATCAGGCTGTTCCGGAGGAAATCGGCGAAAGCTCTGACTCATTGTGACATCACTTCATAAAAGGCTCTGACATCACGTACGCCACATGAGTCAACAAAAAATCTCTGAATATCTCCATATATAGCATATATGGGCATAAAATGGACGCAGAATCACAAAGATCTCCATATACGGGCATAAAGGGACACAGACAGACGGATACAGAGATCTCCATAAATGGGCATAAAATGGACGCAAATGGCATATATGGGCATAAAATTTACGCAGAATCACAAAGATCTCCATATACGGGCATAAAGGGACACAGACAGACAGATACAGAGATCTCCATATATGGGCATGAAATGGACGCAAATAGACAGATATCTCCATATATGGGCATATATGGGCATAAAATGGACCCAGAACTATATCTGCAGTGATCTCCATATATGGACATAAAATGGACACTGACAGACAGACAGACAGATAACAGATATCTCCATATATGGGCATAAATGGACACAGGCAAACAGATGGTCAAAACGGGTCCTATGACAACAGGTATAATGGGGTTTGCATTAAAGGGCGGGGCATTCATTCCCTATTTACATCGTTCCCGAGTTGGCCAGGTCGCCGACTAGACGCTGGGCCGCCCGAAGCTTCTAAACTAATGTACTAAACTAGTGAAAACAGCCGATCTACAAGGACACAACGCCTCGCATTGCGAGGCGTTGTGTGCTTGTAGATCGGCTGTTTTCACTAGTTTTGTGCGACAGTCTTGTATGATGAAGCAGGGCTTTGCTTTACCAGAAGACTTATACATTTGAAGTGGCTAAATGTCTGAAAAAACATTAACACCAATCCAACATAGACAGATGACAGATGAAGTCAATGAAAATCTGCCTAACACATTTACACAATAAGTAGAGGGGGTCCCTGCTTCATCTCTCTCTCAACTAAGAGGTCCTTGGCCTGAAAACGTTGAAGACCCCTGCTCTAAATCAGTGGTTCTCAATCTGTGGGTTGGGACATTAATTTGGGGGTCTCCAGATGATTAACTTAATGTGCAACATTGTTTTTCTCACTCAATTTGCACTCAATTTCTAAAGTGACAATTTAAGCACTTTTTAATACTTGACAAATTAAACATTTGGCATATTGTCTAATATTAGAGGCAGACATTGTGAAAATAGCCAATCTACAATGCCTCGTAACGCATGTAGATCTGCTATTTTCACAATAGAAGCGTGTTAAACTAAATGTAATCGTAATGTAAGTCTTACAACTCCAAGTGCTCGTCAGGGTGGAGGTGGAGGGTCCCCAGTTCAAATATGATTATTTTGGGGGTCGCGGCCTGAAAAGGTTGAGAACCACTGCTCTAAACAGTGCTCATTTTGACAGCACATTTGAGTTTTAGTCATAGTCTTTTGAATAAAATGTAATATTTTAGTCATCTGAAAGGTTTCAGTAAATCTACAATTGACTTCGGTTTCACTGGAACTCTTCTCTACTAGTCCCTCCCTAACATTTTAGTGTAATCTTTATTTGCTGATACAATTGTCAATATATAGTCTTGGTTTTAGTCATCATAGCTTAAATAAACTTGATTTTATTTAATGTCAAAATTGAGATTAAAGCCCTTCTTGATCATATGCTGAATAGTGTATAGTGTCCAGAGCATGTGAGCGGAGTGGAGCGGGAACAAAAGCCGCTCCGCGCTCCAGAGGGCTCTCGTCCCGCTCGCTCGTCGCTCTGGTCGGCCACCGGGCCGCTCCGCTCCCCGCCGCTCCGTCGCTCACCTTGATTTACGCTCCTCGCTCAGGATCATCAATCAGAGCCAGCAGCCAAAATTAAAAAAGTATTTTGCTACCATATGCGAAACACTTTCTCCTTTGCTTTGCCACAACAAGACTAGTGTTCCCAACACAAATGCCTGCGGTAACGTGATGGAAACCTGCCTTCACTGTTACAAAAGACGCCATCTAATCTAAGGCATTGTATTTTTTAATAAGACGGGCAATATTAAATCCAGTTGGTTATTGATACCACAACCGAGAGAGGGAGGCGACTCGTGGCGTGTGTTTTTCATTCAACCAAATCAGGCTCACTTGATTTTCAAATCGTATCCGTTGACTGGCTGCTGGTAACTTAACTGGCACAAGGTAGGTAGGCTATTTATTATAAACATAGCCTACGTGTGTGGATGATATACATTTAGATACATTTGACTTGAGTGAAATCGTGATAGGGAATTCTCTGTCTGTTCTCCTCTCCGTCTCCGCGGTGCCAACATGGCTTCACTGCACTAGTACTGCACGGCTCTGTTTTGTTGGAAACATGCGGCGCGCTGCCCCAATAGGGTCGGCTTGGAGCGGAGCGGAGGAACGGAGCGGAGGAAAATCCTCGCTCCAAAGCCACTCAGACCCATTTGAAAAGTCGCTCGCTCACGTCAAAAAAACGGCCTGCTCTGCTCCCCGCTCCGCTCCTCTCCGCTCGCGCTCCGCTCACATGCTCTGATAGTGTCACACAACAGCTTCAAAAGTAGTACATCTACAAGCTCGACAGGTGGTGCGTAGAAATACTCTGTTACAAGTAAACGTCTGGAATTCAAAATGTACTTGAGTAAAATTAGAAAGGGCTGTATTTTGATTGTCCACCTCTTATGCCTTAACTTAAAGGCCTGTCCATACTGTCTCTGACCAACAAACTTTTCATCGCAAAGGTCCGGTTCAACTACAAAATGTACTTAAAGTACTAATTGAAAAAAAAAGTACAAAATGAATTAACACGCTGTGAGCACCATATTTTAGATTGTGTTTTCTTTTTTTTTTCTTTTTTTTTTTTTGGAATACAAATGCCTTTCTTATTATTTTTAAAGCATTTATTTCTGAATAGTTTAGTTCTTTTAAAAGCACTGTGAGGAAGCAGGGCATTCCCTTACGACATACATGGGCAACTGGCGGCCCGGGGGCCACATGCGGCCCCCACCTTCACTTATTGCAGCCCACAGGTTCATATCGGAATACTGATATATTATGGATTCCAGCTGTTCCAATTCCAAACATGCAAACATGATCCGCTTTAATTACTTCAGTCTGTAGTAGCTTTAATGACAAGTAAAATATTGTATTTTTTATGTCGAATGTAATTTGTATTTAAGTTCATAAAGTTAACATAAGTATAACTAAATGCATTTGAAATTAAATACAAATTTTACTTTCAGGATTCCAATTCAAAAAGAGCAAAATAAAACTACTCAGGATTCCAATTCAAAAATAGCTAAAATAGCTGATCTACAAGCTCAAAACCTGCCGCGGTGCAACACGTTTTGAGCTTGTAAATCGGCTAGTTTTGCTACTTTTCTGTGACATAGAATGACGCAGTATAGGGCATTAATTTACAAAAATAGTTAAAATACAAGATAACAGCCTGATAGTATATGCAATGTGGCCCTTTGGAGTGAGTGTAAATGGTAAATGGTGCATTTATATAGCGCTTTTATCCAAGGCGCTTTACAGAGATTGTGCATTACATTCACCCATTCACGCACACATTCATACACCGGTGGCGGAGGAAACATGCAAGGCACCAACCTGCTCACCGGGAGCAATTAGGGGTTCAGAGTCTTGCTCAAGGACCCTTCGACATTAACTCAGGGGGAGCCCGGATTCGAACTGGGATCCCTTCGGGAACCCTTCGTGCTCTAATAACGGTTTCTTTACCCCTGAGCTATTCCGCCTCATAGCTATTCCGTGGAAATATAGTGGCCCTCTCCATCATCAAAGTTGCCCACCCCTGCTTTACGAGAAAAAAAAACATAAAATGTCGAAACACGGACATAGAAGGTGTTCTCCCCGTCAGCAGCGATATGTTCTTCACATATTGCGTCTTGTGTTGCAATGTGTTTGCTTGGTCTTGCATCATAATTCTGGGCTGTTTGTTGTGACTAGGGTTGCCAATGCCGTGGCCGTCCCTCATTTCTAAGAACATTTTGAAACACCTTTATATACTGTATGTACAGTATATTAAACTAGTAAGATGCCTCAGTGATGTGTCAGGGGGGCCTGATTATGGATCCCACTGGAGAAGATGGATGGAAACAGTACAGTATATAGCGCTCGTTTTCACCAGCGTCGGCAGGTTAGCTACTCAACAGCATTGGCAGGTTAGCATTTCACCAGGTTAGCATTCACCAGCGTTAGTTTTACTGAGGTTAGGGTTAGGATTAGGGTTATGGTTAAACTCACTGAACGCCGTAAACGTACTATACGTCTTTGATCTGTAGTGCCATATACGCACTTTACGTCTTTTTAATTAATCAAAAGTTTAATCTTTCATAACCTAATTGTAATTTCAAAATATTCGCTCTAAACGTTAGCCGTTAGCCTCCGCGACACGACCGATTTCACTGTAGCACCGGTGAACACAGTCCGACGGGAAACACAGACCCTAACCCAAAACCGAACATTGGTTCCTACCACCTTAGCGTTAGCTATACACGTTCGTTTATACACTTCCCGTGCTTCCCAGACGAAATATAAGTACTCATTCGAAAGCAAAAAATGGCACCATTCTAAACGTGCCATCCATTCGGCGATCCGAGCCCTTGATAGTGATCGCTAGGGCTCGGAACTGTTATAGCATGTTAGCAAAAAGGCCTGGCCAAAATGTAAACAAATAGGCCCCGGTCCAAAAAAAGTGTCTCTTTCTTCTTCTATTTGATGATCAGATAGTAGGAGAACACCACCTGGTGGTTTTCAAAGGCCATTGCACTCTAGAGAACACAGAGTCCCAATGACAGCATAAACATATCATAATGATCAAGACATCTTACACATGTTCTATTGAAGCCCAAATCTAATGATAGGATATATATAAATATACATTTTTTCCTTTGTAAGAGGGGTAGTGTGGCTTTCGATAGAAGCATAGATGTATGTAATTTAAGTACAAAATATGATTTTGGCCCCCATAAAAAGGTAAAATTAAACAAAATGGCTGGCACCAGTTTTGTAGATTTTTAATAAAGGGTGGCATTCAGTGAGTTAAGGTTATGGTTATGGTTAAGGTTAAGGTTAAGGTTAAGGTTAGGGTTAGAGTTAGGGTTAAGGATAGGTTTAGGTTTTGGTGCACCCCTCTGCCGTGGTCCAAGTGAGTACAATGGAGCACTCCCTACATCCGGTTCAGCCAATCACAAGATTCAAAAATGAGTCTGGGGCGTGGTTATCGATCTTTCCCAGTGGGATACATACATCAGGGATCTCCATACATGGGCATAACAGGGATTTGTTCCCCTGGCATCACAGGGATCTCCATATCTCCATATATGGGCATAAAAGGGATTTGTTCCCCCTGGCATCACAGGGATCTCTCTAACCACAGTGACATCAGAGCATGATGTCAGAGCGGCAAACCCATAGACCGTAAAAATGTGTACACGTCTACACAGACGGGCGGACGCGGACAAGCTGTGAGGTTTCTCATAGTCAACTGCGATGACGTAATCCAGAAATTTATAAAATAAATCTCTTGATTCTACTCCCAGATTGTGGTTCATCAAAATAAACCTCTTTTTTTGAGCGGTGCAAACCGCTCCTATGCCCCGTTTCGTGTTACCCTAATGATGATGTCATGAGTTAGTCAGACCAGACTAGTAGAGGCTTCCGATTGGTTTGCCATGATTTAGAACGCGTTTAGCCAAAACATTATTACCGACCAATCAATTTATTACCCATAACCGGAGAAAGTGACCACACTTTTAGACAGACAGTGGTTAATTTAGAGGTTATACCGGTAGATGACACGCAGCTAAGACAAGCTTATATATTGACAGTGATGTCATAGTTTGTCATACTCCTCCTCCTCATTAACCACATACAAGGACATCTGCCGTCGCCGCTCACTTCGCACAGGTGTACTTTTTTCCCCAACGGACCATAACTGAAGTTAAAGAATGGATCATTCAGGTTATTATTTTCTTTTCCGGGTGAAGCAATGAACGCGCAACATGGTTGCGACATAGTCTGTTTACATCGTCGCCACATCGTACATTCCGTCGGCCTTCAAAATAAGGTAAAACACTGGAAAACCTTGCAGTGGCGGATGAATGAACAAATTAAATAATCCTTGTCCACACACGACGAGCCATTCCAAAGATAGTGTGATCCGCGTCCACTTTGCTTTAAACCAAGTTTGTTGTGATACAAACGTTACTGTTGTGATGTTGTGATTACATCATCAACCCCCCCCCCCCCCCCCCCCCAAAGAGAAAATAAAAATGAAGAAAGAAAAAGCCATGACGTGTGTCTGAGCACTTACTGGACGGGGCGGTCCTGGCCTCCAGAGGCTGGGTGAAGACCCCCAGGCCCACATGGGAGCGCGCAGCCACGGAGAACACGTACACAGTGTCTGGTTGGAGCTCATCTACTGCGTAGGAACCAGCCGGGTCCAACGTGACGCGACGCTTTAGAGAGAGAGAGAGAGAGAGAGAGAGAGAGAGAGGGCAAAAGACCGGGGCATCGATATTATTCATTGACCCAAACCAAGACATTGAAGTCTCCCGCGAGTCTACCGGAAATCAGCGGCTCCTCCTGGCCACCCGCGAGTGGCACTAAACGTGTTGTTGGTTGCAACACTATATCTGGGATGTGATGTGATGGGTTGTGTGAGCCAGCCCCCAACAATTCGCCAACAAATAACTTTAGGCAATTTGGCGAATTATATACGCATATTCGCATCGCACTTTGCTGTGTATGGGAAAAGGCGTAAAGGTCTTTGCACACTGCTGCGTTTTTAGGGCCGAATATCGGAGTGAACAAAAAAAAATCTACTTCACATGTCAATCACGTTTGTCAATCACGTTTGCACACTGCCACCCGTTTCATATCTATTTTCGGACCAGGGTTGATTTTCAATTTACAATGTGTAGCCGATCTACATGCAGCACGAGGCGTTGTGAGCTTGTAGATCGGCTATTTTCACAATAGAACCATGTTATACAAAATGTGCTAGTCAGGGTGTTAAAAATTAAAATATGATTATTTTGGTGATCGCGGCCTGAAAAGGTTGAGAACCACCGCAGTAGTGTACAATGGAGTGCACAGGCTTTGCTGGCCCTGAAGATAATGGCTCCGACTGCCTGGGAATGTGGTCTTTGCTGCTCACCTTGTCCTCTGGGTTACTGGCTTCCCAGTACATCAGCTCCAGCTCTGTGATTGGATCCTGGACCGGCCAGTCCCACGACAGCATGACACGCGTGTCCAGCTCTGCCTCCGCCTCTAAACCCGACAGCTGAGCCGGAACTAAAAGAGAGAGAAGCCATTTCTGCCGTCATCATCCCACCCTATGTGCGCTTATCACTTGTTATCAGCTCATTGTAAAGGGCCAGGATGGCCATGCTCTGCCGACTGAGATGGCAGAGTGTTAGTGCGCATGCACCGACGCAGTTTGACTCGAATATTTATCTGCCCTCCATGGGAAACGAACCCGGACCGTATTGACGAGGGGGGGGGGGGGGGGGGGTCCCTCGTCAAACTTTGGTGTAAAAGAGACACATGGGCAGTAGTTCGATATACTCAAGTCCGATATACTCATGTCCGCTTTAGACAGTGCACCTCTGTTGTTTTAACTGTTTTTTTTTTGTTTTGTTTTTTTTACTTGCAACCATTAGAAATATGAGGCACAAGTACTGCGTTCAGTTGAAGGTTTTTGTCTGTGGCACACATTGGAACACTGAAGTATATTATATATAATACTTAAATATAATATATATATTATATATTATATATATATATATATATATATATATTAGGGTGCATCAAATTTCAATGCAAAAAAATTAACGTCAAAATTTCATTTCATTTCACTCTATCTAGAACTTTGTTCCACTGTCTATACAAATGATTTTAGCAAAGTTTGGGGAAAATTCATTCATAGTTAGAGGTGCAACGCAGCATGTCAAATTTAGGGAAAAGTGATATTTCGGCTATTTTTAGAGCTTTCATTTCTTGATAACATGACATGGCAATTTCTCCAAAATACAACAAATAGTTTGTGAGAAGGTGTTTCTTACAAGAGAAAAGGTGTTTAATGAAGTAGAAACATTTACATTTTCATTGAAAGTCACTGAAGAATGATTGAAAATATTGAAATATTGTCCTAGTTAAGTGACATTTCGGCTGCTTTTAGAACTCTCATTTCTTGATAACATAACATGGCAATTTCCAAAAAATACAACAAATAGTTTGTGAGGAGGTATTTCTGCCAAGAGATAAGGTGTTTAATCAAGAAGAAACATTTATATTTTCATTGAAAGTCACTGAAAAATGTTTGAAAATATTGAAATATTGTCCTAGTCATTCACTTTGTTCAGCTTGCGCTTGTAGGAGCGAAGATTGGGATGTTCACGGCAGTCATGCTCAACTAATTGCAGCACATTCTGAAGGTGTTGCTCACTTGGCTGCTACCACAAAGTCTGATGTGAGTTTGACCCTTCGCTCGGCACGGTCATTCACAACATTGATGGCACGCACATTCACCACAACTGCCTGGAATGATGCACTGGTACCCCAATCCTCTACATTGAGTGGAAGAAATGCTGTATCGATTTGCAACTGGTGCATACCAAACCAGCAGTCTGGGTTTGCAAGGTCGGCTAACCTGGTGGCCGGTGAGAGGACTGGAAACTTTGGCTTACAGAAACCAGTGCCAAAGTGCTACTGTGGGGCTCGCATGGGGAGGTTAACTAGTTTGTGCTCCAAGATGGCATCCGCAAGTGCATGCTGCTGATCAGCTGGTGCTGAGGAGTGCCAGGGGCAGCATCTAGTGTGCCCCATCCACAAAGGGGAAAGACGAGGCGTGCAGAGAGATGATCGCCAGGCTGACATGCAAACTACTGCAGGGCTGGTGCTGTGCCGACCAGGTTGCCAATATGGTATTCGACACCACTTCATCAAACACAGGCAATCTCACAGCATCCTACAGACCACTGCTCTTGTCTGGGTGCTGGCATCACATTGAGGTGCTCCTCAGCCACATCTTCACTGGACTCACCCTCACCAGAGGTTGTTTAGGTGTCTAAAGTACAACTGGAGCTTGCTGCTGCACAACTACAGAGGCCCATTGTTCTTGGGCAAGTTAAGTGCTGAATTCACCATGTGTGCTGCAGCAGTGATAGACTACAGACAAGGTGAGTGCGACTACCATGACTTTGTGCAGCTGTGTCTTCTCTGGGTGCAGATGATATAGACTCCAGTAAACTTCCAACGACCTGGACTGTGCACAAGGCGCGCTGGATGGGCAAGCTCCTCTACACTCTCTATCAGGCTTTGATGGAACAGCACATCTTGCATCCCCAGGGCACCATCACCACACGGCAGCAGGTGCCGAAGATTCTGGCATTTGCCAACTTCATTACGCACATCTACGCAACATGGTGGCTGACCTGTAACAGCAGTAGATGAGTACATCTGAGTACGTCTGTTGACGAGAGCATTGCAACATCAGCCATGAAAGCACAGGAGGCACCACTAGATGCTGCCCCTGGCACTCCTCAGCACCAAGATGCCAGCTGATCAGCAGCATGCACTTGCGGATGCCATCTTGGAGCACAAACCAGATAACCTCCCAATGCGAGCCCCACAGTAGCACTTTGGCAGCACTTCCAGTCCTCTCACCGGCCACCAGGTTAGCCGACCTTGCCAACCCAGACTGCTGGTTTGGTATGCACCAGTTGAAAATCGATACAGCATTTCTTCCACTCAATGTAGAGGATCGGGGTACCAGTGCATCATTCCAGGCAGGTGTGGTGAATGTGCGTGCCATCAATGTTGTGAATGACTGTGCCGAGTGAGGGGTCAAACTCACATCATTCTGTGGCAGCAGCCAAGTGAGCGACACCTTCAGAATGTTGAGCATGACCGCCGTGAACATCCCAATCTTCACTCCTATAAGTGCAAGCTGAACACAGTGAATAACTAGGACAATATTTCAATATTTTTCAGTGACTTTGAATGAAAATGTAAATGTTTCTTCTTGATTAAACACCTTTTCCCTTGGCAGAAACACCTCCTCACAAACTATTTGTTGTATTTTTGAGAAATTGCCATTTCATGTTATAAAAAAATAGAGTTCTAAAAGCAGCCGAAATGTCACTTAACTAGGACAATATTTCAATATTTTCAATCATTTTTCAGTGACTATCAATGAAAATGTAAATGTTTCTTCTTGATTAAACATGCTTTCTCTTGTCAAAAACACCTTCTCACAAACTATTTGTTGTATTTTTGAGAAATTGCCATGTCATGTTATCAAGAAATGAAAGCTCTAAAAGCAGCCGAAATGTCACTTTTTCCTAAATTTGACATGCTGCGTTGCACCTCTAACTATGAATGAATTTCCCCCAAACTTTGCTAAAATCATTTGTATAGACAGTGGAACAAAGTTCTAGATAGAGTGAGATGATTTTTTTTTGCATTGAAATTTGATGCACCCTAATATATATATATATATATATATATATAATATCATATATTATTATTAAGGCTGGGATGCGATTAAACATTTTAATCTAATTAATTACAGGCTCTGTGATTAATTAATCGCAATTAATTGCATTTTATGCATTTTATTTGACCTGAGAAGCATTTTTTTTCAAGTAAACACATTTTGTTGTACGAGTGAATCAACAAGTGAGTTTTTTAAATCTAAATTTTGCATCCAATGGGCCAAGCCAAGGGCTCTGATCGGCTACTTCTCCCTTTGCGTTTGTTGTCTCTTCTTGGTTGGTGCATCGCTATGATCGGTATGCCCGAAACTGAAGGTTCTGTGGTGCAAAAACTAAATGTGGGTATAAATATCTATATCTATCTATATATATATATCTATATATATATATATATATATATATATATATATATATATATGCCACTCGCGCCTGCGGCGCTCAGGGGCGAAGAGCGGACCAAGGTCCGCTGGCCTTCGCGCCGCTTGCAATGTCGTGGACAATCGAGCGGCTCCGCCTGGAGGACGTTGTTGTGGCGACCGCTTGTTCCGCCCCGTGCTGCACGGCGAGTGCTCCGTTTCTCGACCGTACTGTTTCTCTAACATACCGTGACATATATATATATATATATATATATATATATATATATATATATATATATATATATATTTACCTGGAGAGGATATATACCTGGAGACTACCTTTCCGGGTATATATATCCATATATACCTGGAGAGGATATATATATACCTGGAGACTATCTCTTCGGGTATATACAGTATATCCATGTATACCTGGAGAGGATATATACCTGGAGACTATCTCTCCAGGTATATATATCCATATACAGTGTATACCTGGAGAGGATGTATACCTGGAGACTACCTCTCCAGGTATATATCCTTATATACCTGGAGAGGATATACCTGGAGACTACCTCTCCAGGTATATATATCTATATATACCTGGAGAGGATATATACTTGGAGACTACCTCTCATATATACCTGGAGAGGATAGGTCTATATATCTGGAGACTATCCCTCCGGGTATATATATCCATATATACCTGGAGAGGATATATACCTGGAGACTACCTTGATAAAAGGCGCAAGTTTGCTCCTCGTTAGAGGTGCAGTCTTGTTTGTTTTGTTTTTGGTGATTTGTCTGAAAAATAAATTTGTTTAAAAAAATCGTGAAAGAAAATAATTTGCGTGAAGCTAGTATCGTGATTCCAGTCGTACCGTGAGTTGAGTGAATCGTTCCATGCTTACCGCTCACCACTTACCTCCTTGCTGGGTCTTGACTTGCAGTGCGTCAGACGGGGGTCCGTCTCCCACGGAGGTGAAGGCCAGGACCCTCAGACTGTACGTGATGTCGGTGGTCAGCCCAGAGATGGTGGTCACCTGCAGTGTTCATTTGGACAGGAATTTTAGTTTTATTTAGTTTCAGTCATGTTCTTCTGAATACAATTTCATTCAGTTTTAGGTAGCGTTCAGTAATCGCCAAAGATATGCCTTCCGCTCAGAGGACAACGGCATTTTTGGGGGTTGGAAACACAAAAAGAAAAGAAAAAACTATACTCCTTTCGTTTCCATCCGAAAAATGTGATGTCATGGCTGACGCTGCAAAGGCGACAGCGCGTGTTTCCTCAACCCACCAGGATTGAGTTAAGACCCGCCTCGCGGAAACGCCCCTCTCAATAATCTTAAAAATGAAAGTGCGTATGAACGTTAGTGCTGCTCGCTCAAGTGCAAAGCAATACTGTACCTACGCCCTACCGATCCATTACAATAATACACACAGCATAATACGCCCAAAGCCATATCCAAATTATAACAATGTAACTGATAATCAGTAAGAGTTTTTATTCTGAGTGCAGTAGTGACACATTAATAGCTTTCTCAGTACGTTTTCCTCTTTAGCAAAGTTAAAAAGTTTTCCCTTTTTTAAGCACAGTACAAAGTAAGTTTCAAGTTTAGCACAGTTTATTTTGAGCTCTGCAGTGAAATTAATAGCTGTGCATTGTGCTAATGCAGGCTTTTCTCAGTACAAGTTTTAAGATTGTCTTCATGCCTTTACTAGATCTGACATTATCCACCTTCCATGTGTCCGGCAAGGATTTCAGCCACTCCTGGAAGTCCTCGCGTTTCCGCAAGGCGGGTCTTAACTCAAGCCAGGTGGGTTGAGGAAACACACGGTGACAGCAGTGGAGCCATGGTGATAATGTAAACAAATGCTGTGATATGAAGGGACAGATGTCACACACTGCCACCTAGCTACATGGTATGCACACTACATCGTTTTAGTCGTTGTTGCGTCTCCGTCTGAATGTTGGATTAAATGAGAGAACGCAACAACATTTTGCCGCTTTCTCAAGAGACCGTAAACGTGGCCTTAGTCATGTTGTAGTCAACTGAAATGTTTTCGTTAGAATAATAGATTCACAAATAACCAGTATGGCACGACAAAGCATGATAATAGAATAATGTGTTTTAACCAGTAGCCAATTCTGATTGGTTAGTTACTACTGTGCACCACGATTTCTGGACCAATGACAGATTATTTAACCCATTGGGATCATTTAACTATTCAACATGCGGCCTGTGGGCCGCATGCGGCCCCTGCAGAATGTCTCTGCGGCCCGTCATGGTCATACCAATATATATATATATATATATATATATATATATATATACACACTGTATATATATTTTTTACTTTCAGTGTGGACAAATAATAGTTTCAGTTTCTCTCCAAAATCCCTAAGAAAAAAGTTTTGTCTTGTTTTATATTTATTTTTATTTTTTTGCTGTTTTGTTTATTCCAAAAGAAGAAACTTCGATATTTCATCATTAATCATTCCATGACAATCTTTTTGTTCATTGAGGTTTGGCTTTATAGATGGAAATGTAGCTGTTTATTTTGATTTATTTATTTATTTTCCAAAATAGGACCGTAATGTTTAGCATACTCCCTGTATGCCTTTAGAATTTTTATGGAGAATGGAGCGCATTTTTTGGCAGAAACTTGCAAATGGCAAGAAAACACTCCATTCCCATTGAACAGCAGAATCCACCTTCATATATAGGTAGATGTAAACTTCCAAGTTAGAGAAGGTCATGAAAACAGCAAAACTGGCTGATCTATAAAAGCTCAATGTTCTGCAAATCATCTGAAAATCTAATCTCTTGCCAATGTTTTGAAATGGCACATCTGTAATATCAGCTTTATAGTCCATGGGCCAAAGGTGGCAAAGGTTATCATGCATTTTTTAAAAGCTCTATATCTGTAGATTATATTTTGGTATGATAACTCTTTCTGAGACACAGCTAAAGGTGTTATCAGCCGCTAGAGTTGGTGTCCCATTAACTTTACATTACAGGGGAAAAAAAAGCAAAAAATGAATCTGCTTTAAGTAACATATGAGGGGTCAAATTAGTTTTTTTTTTCATGATTCTGAATCCATTGCAAGCATCTGTTTTGCACAAAAAACATTCCTTAGGCAAAAAAACGGCCCCACAAGACTATGGTTTAGTGATGAAAAGTGATGAGTCATCACTTGTCACACTTTTGTGGGGGCCGTTTTAGCCCAATGAATGTTTTTTTATGCAAAACAGATGTTTGCAATGGATTTAGAATCATGAAAAACCCCTAGTTTGTCCCCTCATATGTTACTTAAAGCAGATTAATGTTTTGCTTTCTTTTCCCTGTAATGTAAAGTTAATGGGACACCAACTCTAGCGGCTGATAACACCAATTTAGCTGTGTCTCAGAAAGGGTCATCATGCCATAATATAACCTACAGATATAGAGCTTTTCAAAAATGCATGATAACCTTTGCCACCTTTCCGATACCGGCATCTCGTATGGCCCATGGACTATTAAGTACAGTATTCAAGAGAACACGCTCGGTCAACCGTCCACCACTGGTCACCTGACTGTTGTCCGTGTCATGCGCTCGCCAGGCGCTGAGCGGGGCGCCGTGCTCGTGGCTGTAGTACACGCGGTAGCCGCGGATCTCTCCATTGGGTTCCTCCGGCGCCTCCCACTGGACCAGCATGGTACTGGAGCTGAGCATGCGCGCCTGGACGTGCAGTGGAGGGGAGGAGGGGGCCTGCTCGCCGGTGCGCGTGTCCACCAGGGGGCCGGGCGGGCCGCGGCCGATGTTGTTGACCGCCATGACGCGGAACTCGTACCGCGAGAAGGGGCCGAGGCCTCCGATGCTGTAGCGGGTGGTGGCGACGCCGTCCACTTCCTGGAAGTCAAGTCTAGTATAGTTAAAGTGGCACTATGCTGATGGTTCTCAACCTGTGGGACGGTACCTCCCAAATAATTTTAGGGGTCCCCAGATGTTTAGCTAAAGTAGCATGTGAGGTTTTTAATTATTCTGAATCCATTGGAAGCATTGTTTTGCTTGGAAAACATTCTCCATTTTGTACGTTAACGTTCGCCCCGTTTTGGCGGGTTAGCGTTGCCAATACGAACACTCGTTCTTTTACCTTGTTTGAGCACTGTAAGCTGATGAGGGGTCGCGCGGGTGTGTACAGTAAAAACAGCTCCCGTAACGCTGCTCTCAAATCTCCACCACACATAAACAATAACTGATGGCTGTATTCTGTGGACCTGATCTAGGGGGCGAGGGAAGTGCCATTTGCACATTCATTCATTGCATTTGGCTGCAGTCAGTTTGGCTGGTTTACAGCTATAATTGAATATCTAAAAAAATTATCTTTGGGAAATAATGCATTGATGAATTTCTATAACATCGCAAAGGTAAGCTACTTTTTGATGGCAGTAGCACAAATAAATACGTAATAAATAAGGCAGTAAAAGAGTTAAAAATACTAATTTGTATTTTGTTTTATATCGTTTTCATCATGCCACGCCCACCACCTACTGCCTGTCTTCCTCCTTCGAAATCATCGTACCAAATTTCATACCCGACCTCATGGTCGGCCAGACTATGTAACCCATTTACCATGAGAGGGAGTGGGTTGTTGGCTGATTTACCACTGTTTCAGAAACAGTGGTAAATCAGCCAACAACCCACGACCTCGAATGGTAAATTGCTTTTCTACCACTTTTTCCATATACATGAAAGAAAACACAGTTGTAACTTGCTAGGATCTTTAGTTACAATCATTAATTGTTTCAGAATACACATATACTTCCGCCACAGCATATATAGTCCCAGATTGCAGCTAAAAGTGTTCCCTTTTAGTGCCACCACCAGATGGCGCCAACTCCTGCTGAGGTGCTTTGCCGCAAATAGAGGCTGGTCACTTCCAGAAGAGCATAGATTCAGAGAAAAGGGTCTTTAAAGTTGGCGGATTGCATTGGATCCAATGGAATAGATCGGCGAAAAATTACGATAGTAACGTTAGTAAACGTAGGACAACCTCAGACCAGTGACACCTACGTTATCATTGATCAATAATCAGCTCACGGTAAGGAACTACTGTTTTGGGTCGGGAAAGGTGTTCGACTCTGGTTGTTTGGGAGGCGCATTGATCTTGGAAATGTGCAAGACATTTGCATCACAACGCATCCGGGGTCTTTGGGCCAACTCACTAGAGTTGTCTAATTTACCACTGTTTTAAACCAATCAGAATCCAGTATTTGAACATGTGACTAGAAAAAGTGGTAGAAAAATAAATAACCAGCAGTCACTACTGGAAAAGTAAATAACGTGTCCTGATGATGCCAGTGGTACCTGGAAGCCATTGAGGGAGGGCGTGATGGCACGGTACTGGATGATGTAGTAGGACACCGGCTCTGTGTTCCCAGAGTCCCACGTCAGAGTGACACTGGTGGCAGTGGTCTCTGTCACCCTCAACGAGGTGGGGGGCTTAGGTAGGGCTGCGTGATAGAAACACACACACACACACACACACACACGCACGCACACACGCAAGCACGCACACACACACACACACACACACACACACACACACACACACACACACACACACACATTAGGACATGAGGGTCCAACCCTAATACAGAATAAGAAATAATGTGTTTGTAATTAGAAATAATATGTTTTCATTAGACAGAAACAAACACAGTTATACCTTAAAGGAGCTATAGTCAACTTTTCTTTTGTAGGGCATAGACAAGAATGTAAACAAAATGTCAGCCTGACAATGGCCAAAATGATTATTTTATCATCATTTTACGCTTTGTGTAGTCATTTTTAAATAGAAACACATATATGAAGCTTATTTTTTCATAACATATTTTTGAAACATTATTTTTATTTTAGCATCCGTTTTTCAAAAAAAAGTTGACTATAGCTCCTTTAATTATCCCTGATAAAGCCTCCTGGTGGCGCTATAAAAGGCAGATGTGAAAGATGCAGGACAAAGGTTTTTCCTTGGCCTCAATGGAGTGCCCATACAAAGTGTTACACTGATCGGTGGAGTTATGGGTAAAAACACAAATCGGCCTGTTATAGCGCCACCAGCAGGTTGCCGTTTGCAAAACCCTTTTTTTGAATGAAATGCCTTAAATCATGCATACAACGTCTGATTGGCATGAAAGCCCAAGAAGACATGACACCCTTTTCACATTGGCCTATTATAGCGCCACCTTTGGGCCACAATAATGTACCTGACCTGGTGGAGACCTTTTCCACCAGGTCGGTTACATGGGATTGGATGTAATGTAACTAATTTGGAAATAACATTAATGTTAGGCATAATAAAGAACATGTTATTCCTTATTAGAGTTTGAATAGGTCTTATTCGATTTCTAATTAGAACATAATATAATGTAGGGATAATTAAGGTATAGGGTGGGACCAAAATAGTTAAAATCACATTTTTAAATAAATAAAAACATTTTAACACTCATCTTTCCTTTTCTCTAATGACTATCCAGAATATGAACCCTTATTGTAAAAAAAACAAAGTTGTCCTTAATGGCAACTGGCGGCCCGGGGGCCACATGCGGTCCCCACCTTCACTTAAGGCGGCCCACAGGTTCCGGAATACTGATATATTTCTGATTTCAGCTGTTAAAATTCCAAACATGACCTGCTCTAATTCCGCCAGTCAATATTAGTAGCTTAATGACTAGTATTAAAATGTTTTTTTTTTATGTCCAATGTATTTGTATGTTGGTTCATGAAGTTAACTAAAATAAAATAGCCGATCTACAAGCTCAAAACGCATCGCAGCGCGATGTGTTTTGAGCTTGTAGATCTGCTATTTTTGCCTCTTTTGTATGAGATACTAGAATGTCAAAGTAGGACGTAGCAATATGCAATGTGGCCCTCTGGAGTGAAGGTGGAAATATAGTGGCCCTCGCCATCATCAAAGTTGCCCACCCCTGCTCTATACCTTTAAAACAAAAAAAACAATAACAAACGACCCACCTTTGACGGTGACCTGGGCGGTGGTGTCGATGACGCCCAGCGAGGAGACGGCCACGCAGGTGTAGTTGGCCGACTGGCGCACGTCGGTGAGCTCCAGCACGTTGCGGCCCACGGGCATCTCCTCCTCCCGGGTGAGCTCGGCCCCCGCGCCGCTCACCCACTTCACATACGGCATGGGCGCGCCCACCGCCACGCAGGTGAGGTTGACGGCGCCGCCCGGCATCACCTCGTGGTCGGCGGGCGGGATGGAGAAGCGAGGGGGCACGCGGCGGACTGAGAGGGGGGCGGGGGGGGGGGGGGGGGGGGATGTCAGAGAGAAAAGGCAGTGAGAGGAACTTGCGTAGGTCTCAAAGTCGTGAAAATGTGTGCAAATCTTTGAATGTATGCATTTTTTAAGTGAACATTTGGAACTCAAATTTTGCTCCTGGGTGGGTCCCTGGAACTAAATATTTTGAGCCCATCTCAAAATATTTAGTTCCAGGGACCCACCCAGGCCTGTGGCCAAATACACGAATACATACATCATTTTGGGGGTCCTTCACGTGAAAAAGTTTGAGCACCACTGACATCGAAACACAGTTTCATCCAATCATGGTCGAGTGGGGGCGGGCCTTACATGCATCAAGGCCTGCCCCCACTTGATCATGGTTGGAGGAAGGCCCATGCCTGTCACCTACATGAAAACTGAAACTGAAACGTAACTATTTTGATGCCTTTCCCGGACTACTTCGGGAATGGCCTCCGCAATCCTTTGTGCCTTTCCTGGACTAGTCCAGGACCGGCACTGTTTTTACATTAACATTGTTAGGCCTTACCGTAATGTCGGGGCCTTCCATTCATGCCGTATTGACCGCGGTTTGTTTATATTAGAGACGCTGAGAGCATCGCACCACTGATTTTTTTTTCATTGAATCCAATGCATCCAGCTGACTTTCAGCCTCTTTTTCGCTGATCTATGTTTTTATGGAAGAGGAAAAATAAATAAAATTCACAGCTAAATGGCCGAATAATGGTCTTTTAACATTAGCGTTAGCCTATAGGTAATGGAAGCTAACTTCATCCGGGTCATATTCATGTCACGCACGATCGTGATGACGCGCGTCACAGTTGCGCAAGGGTTGCGCATATACAGCGCGGCCCTATGGAGGTTTGTTTCGGCACCTCAGATGGAGTTCTGGCGACATCTTGTGGCTCTAAATGAGTTAAGAGAGTTGTGGTCGGCTATATTTCCGCTATCTTCCAACTATTCAACTATGCTATGTTGATGTCCTCACACACACAGTAATACGAACCTGTGTGTTTTGTATGTGCGTCCAACTGTGAGTGTGTGGGCTTTCCCGCTGATCCGGGGGATTACAATGTAAGCTGTCGTGCTGCTCACAGCCAGAGGCTGCACAGACACATGTGACGTGTCCCCTAACTGCTGCCACATGTCCCGCTTTGCATGACATCTGGATCCCTGTGACACGTCTCAGCAACATAGACACACTTATCCGCATATCCACCTACCTGCAAGTGGTTGTCACGAGGCTTTACGCTGTAGCTGTAGCCTTAAAGACGTGGTGCCGTGTTTGTGTACATTTTTTTTCCTGTTTTGTGTGTCTATGGAGTTAACTTAACTCTAATAGACCCCCAGGTGTTGTTGTAATATGCAAATATGTCTTCCCTGAGTATTTGTGGTTACTTTCTGAAAGCTGAAAGCCGAGTCAAAAGGCCCAAATGAAATACAACGATTTAATGACATCATAATAATAATAATAATAATAATAATAATGCATTTTATTTTATAACGCACTTTACATTAAAAAAGAATCTCAAAGTGCTACAGTACAGGGTTAAAATCAAGGCATAAAAACAGCAATAGGCAGACAATCAATATCTTATATTCTAAAACGGGTCAAGGCTAAAACTAACAACACAGGGCAAGGACAATAAAAGGACAAGGCCTTGAACAAATTAGGAGAACGCTTTCTGAAATAGGTAGGTTTTTAGTCCGTTTTTAAAAACGTCAGTGGACTGTGGTGCTCTCAAATGTTCGGGGAGGGCGTTCCACAAACTAGGAGCTGTGAAACTGAAGGCCCGGTCTCCCATGGTGCGAAGGTTGGTGTCGGGGATGAGGAGAAGGTTAGTGTTGGAGGAGCGGAGGCTTCGGGTGACCGGTTTTGGTGTGATCAGTTCTTTGAGGTAGGGGGGGGGGGGGGGGCATTTCCATAGATGCACTGGTGGGTGAGGAGGGAAATCTTGTATTGTGTCCTGAAGGTGATGGGGAGCCAGTGAAGTGAACGGAGGATGGGTGTAATGTGGTCGTATTTTCGCACTCGCATCAGAATCCTGGCAGCACTGTTTTGTATGTATTGTAGCCTTTGGAGGCTCTTGGTGGGGATCCCTATGAGTAGGGCATTGCAGTAGTCCAGCCTGGAGGAGACAAAGGCGTGGATGAGTTTCTCAGCATCTGGCAGAGTGAGTGTGGAGAGGAGTTTGGATATGTTTCTGAGGTGGACAAATTAGGTCTTACAGATGTGTTTGATGTGTGTCTCAAGGTTGAGTTGTGGGTCCATTTTCACGCCAAGATTGGTGACTGTGGATGAGAGGGGGAGATCTTGACCGGAGAATGAGATGCTGGTTATGGGGCATGATTGGATCTGGTGGGGGGTGCCAATTAGCATGGCTTCCGTTTTAGAACTGTTTAGCTGAAGAAAGTTGAGGCTCATCCACGCCTTGATCTCCTCCAGGCAGGTGGCCAGTGTGGAAGATGGAGATGGTGCTGGCTGTACTGCGGGGGTGGTGGTGGCTGGTTTGCGGGGGGGTGGGTTGATTTTTAGATAGAGCTGAGTGTCATCAGCATAACAGTGGAAGGAGATGCTGTGTTTGCTGATGATCGAGGGGGGAGCATGTAGAGGGTGAACAGTGTGGGGCCGAGTACGGATCCTTGGGGGACACCGCAGGTGACAGTGTGTGTCCAGGATTTTTCCTTTCCCAAGGAAACGCACTCGGATCTGTCAGTGAGGTATGACTGAAACCAGGTTAGAACAGAGGCAGAGAGTCCGATGGAGTGAAGGCGGGTGAGGAGGATGTCATGCTGAACCGTGTCGAAAGCTGCAGTGAGGTCAAGCAGGATGAGTAGTGAGGGGGAGCCTTTGTCCGCTGCCACCAGTATGTCATTAGTGACCCGGACGAGGCTGGTCTCCGTGCTATGAGCTGCACGGAAACCAGATTGGAACTTTTCGGCGATGGTGTTTGTGTGAAGGTGGTCCAGGAGGTGGGCTGCCACTACCTTTTCCAGAACTTTGGAAATGAAGGGTAGGTTTGAGATGGGCCTGTAATTTGCAAGATTGTCCGGGTCTAATGTGGGTTTTTTGAGCAAGGGTGTAATGATGGCAGACTTTAGTGCAGGGGGAACAAGGCCAGACTGGAGTGAGAGGTTTATGACTTTAGTAATGAGGGGACTTATGGCACAGATGTTTAGTTTAATTAGGGCTGTGGGGAAGGGGTCCAGGGCACAGGTGGAGGGTTTCATCTTTTTGATGATATCCTCAACCTCTCGCTGCGTGGTGTTGGAGAAACAACAGAGAGGTTGAGAGATCAACGGCGGGGGGGCAGGGGAGACTGGAAGTGTGGAGGAGCTGGAGAGCTGGGAACGGATGGTGTCTACTTTGGTGTTGAAGAAGGTTAAGAAATTGTTGCATTGTTCCTCTGTGAATTCTGTGTGGGTGGGGGATTGGGGTTTGAGGAACTGATTTACAGTGGAAAATAGCTGCTTGGAGTTGCCTGGGGTGTTATTTATAATGTCGGAGTAAAACTGTGAGCGTGCAAGTTTGAGAGCTTTGGATTAGGCCTTCTGATGCTCTTTGTAGGCCAATTTGTGTACCGTTAGTCCAGTGGCCTTGAGACGCCGCTCGAGGACACGGCCAGCTGCCTTCATTTTGCAAAGGTCACAGGTGAACCAGGGGGCTGTAAGTGAAAAAGTGACAGTTCGGGTTTTGATGGGGGCATGGAGATCCAGGAGGGTGATCAGGGAGTTATTGTATTGTCATACGATAATCCCCTCCCCTTTTTACCATGCAACAACACTGTGGGTGTGGCTTCAGCTGGGTCACCACCCATCTGACAACCAGGCATACTTAAGGAACAGGTGGGTGTGGCAACATAAAAAACCTAATTTAAACACTTTCTGTACACTTTTTTCTTTTTTTGAAAAACCTCGACCTCCAAGTATAATCATAATACCTGATGATAATGTTGTGGGGGGTGGGGGGAGATCACAATAGCACACTGTCTTTTAGATCAGGGGTTCCCAAACTTTTTGGTCTCAGGGTACCCCATAAATATATATATATATATATATATATATATATATTTATCCGAGGCACCCCAACATCTTCCCCCTCCCATCACCTTATATTTATAACATATCATCGTTGTCGGGTGGAAACCTTGTATCTTCAAAACCATTCATTTTGTATTTATCATCTATAAAATGTACTAAACTAGTGAAAACAGCAGATCTACAAGCATGTTGTGTGATTGTAGATCTGCTGTTTTCACTAGTTTTGTGCGACAGTCTTGTATGATGAAGCAGGGCTTTACTTTACCAAATGACGTACACATTTGAAACTTGGAGATACGTACGAGGTTTCTGCCAGACAGTGACGATATTTGCCAGACCCAGGGGGTCGGCCTACAAAAGGCTTTGTCGGTCTGTCGGTCTGTCGGTCGGTCGGTCGGTCCCTCTTTTCCTCAGTGTGCCTGTGTTTGCCTCTGACTGCTCATCTGCCCCTCCCTTCCCTTGCTCGGCTGATTGCCTTGAGTGCCGTCACCTGTACAGGACCAGCTGAGTTGAGTTGGCTGACGAGCTGCTGACACTATAAATTCCTCAGCCCATCTACAAGCTCACAAACATTTCCAGCTGCTCAGCCTATACAATCCTGTGTGTTCATGTGTTAGTTCAGTGCCATACTAGTCAAAACAGCCGATCTACAAGTTTTCATTGCGGGTCTGGCAGAACCAGGTGACCTGGTCTAGTTTAGTGATTATGTGGGCATTTTGGTTAGAACTGACTGAAAATAACTTTGTACTTTAAAATGTGTAGTATAAAATGATACTGAATATATTTTCAAGTGTCCAAATAAATTCTAAATATTATTAAATTATCTTGCGGTACCCCTGGACTGCCGTCACGGCACCCCAGGGTGCCTCGTCACCCACTTTGAAAACCCCTGTTTTAGATACTGGACGTTTGATCTGTGTGTGTGCGCGAGTGTGTGCATGTGGGTGCATTCCGGGTCGTCGTGGCTCCAGAATGAAATGGAGAAATGAGCGAAATGAGGTGGGCTTGCAGAGATTTGAGCCACGGAGGCGGCCAGGAGTGCTCTGACGCTGCAGCCTGCTGTTTTAGGAGGCTGGAGGCTTTAATCTTTCTGCTAGAGAACCCGGTCTTGACATTTCATTTGCAGATCGATCTTCTGACACGCGCGGGTTCAGCCACTGGAGGAGTACCATTAATGACTCGCCAGTGGGGAAATCCATTCATTTTTCCTTCCATCATTTAAAGGCCTACTTCATCGTACATGAGTGTCACGTCAAAAACAGTGAAAATAGCCGTGTGTGCACGTGTGCGTGCGTGAGTGTGTGCGTGTGTGTGTTTGTGTAAATGCAATTCACATTGTAAAGTGCTTTGGATAAAGGCAATAATATTGTTGTTGTTTTTAATTAAATATCTACACTGTTTCTCTCCCATAACTGTATAAATATATATATATATATATATATATATATATATATATATATATATATATATTTATGCATATATGCTGAAAGATGCTGTTATAGCAGGTAGACAGTCAGTTATGGCCAGTCCATACTCTCTCCGAAACCGTCATTTTTGTTGGAAAGGTCCGCGTCAACTACAAAATGACGCCACTCACAACTTCTGAAAAGCATTATCCCGAATTAAAGTTTGGAAAGCTGCACGTCAGAAAGTCAGAACTTTCCGACCAAAAGTTTGGTGGTCGGAGGCAGTATGGACAGGCCTTTATAATGCAGACACAAACTCTGTGTTTAGGTCATTAGCATGCCAGAGAGAGAGAGAGAGAGAGACAGAGAGAGAGAGAGAGAGAGAGAGAGAGAGCACATGGGAAGACGGGGGGAGGGGTTCATCCTGATAAAGAAACTAGTTGGAGAGAGCATAGGATTTGAAATCACAGTGGCGTCTGTTCAGCAAAAGCTAAGGTATGGCAACATGACTGGTGTGCAAGACACCAGTTGCCATACCTTAGCAACAGGCATGATGAATGTATTTTAAGAAGTACATTGTATGTACATTGTGTTGGTGCACATTTCCCCAAGCAAAACTAGAAACAAGAGGGGATTAAATGACACCAACATAATTTTCTCTACCCTGCCATATCCTTGCCCGGCAGATTCATCGCACTCGGTGGCAAATTCACAGCGGAAGTTCAGTGAATAACATTAGAGTCTATGAGATCCGACTGGACAGCTCATTCAAATAATAATAATAATAAATAAATAAAAATCTGAACGATAGAGACTCAGGAATATAAAAGAAAATGTTGTTTTCTACGGTGTATAATTGTATAGAGGTATCTAAAGAGCACAAAGTAGGCTACATTTCTGAACTAGCTAGTATCGCAAGACTCCCGGCCATTTCCTGTCTGGAAACCAAATCTCGCGATGGCTCAGAGACAGAAACAATACCTGCCGCTGCCTCAATACAATTATGTACTGTGCACATCGAAAAGCAAGTGATTGTAAAAATACCTGTGATATGTCTTCTTTTATATTCCTGAACCGTATATATGACAAAGATCTCAGTCGTTCTTAAATATTTTTTGTTCATGAGCTGATCCAGCCGTCTCCATTCACTGCCATGCATTTCATCCAACTTCCGGTGTGAGTTCGCCACTGACTGCAACAAATCTGCTGGCTGGAATCGAGTGGTAGAGAAAATGACGCCATTAGTGTAATTTCCTTCTCTCTCTAGAAGCAAGGCAGGCAGCACAAGGCCAGTGTTAGTTTTGTCGACAAAAACTGTGACGAAAAATGGCTGTCGACCACCTTTTTTCACAGACGAAAACTAAATAAAGACAAAACAAAAACCAAGCTATGATGACTAGAAACTAAGACTAAATAATACTTACACATTTAGTCGACTAAAACTAGATTTGTAGACATTGTATTCAAATGACTATCACTAAAACTAAATCAAAATTAGCTGTCAAAGTTAAACCCACAGCCTTGTTTGTGCACATTTCCCCAAGCAAGGCAGATAGCACATGCTAAGCTAGCTAGATATAGCCATAGCAAGTCAAAGGACAGGTGTCACAGGCGTGAATTATGTCGAATGTGGGAACATTCTCTGAATGGAGCTCAGAGTTTGTGAGTTGGATGGTGTTGACATCATGTGACTGTGTCACAAGGTAAACGTGAGCCAGGTAACATGAATGTGTGCTGATGTACATACTTATGTAAGTGTGCATATATATATATATATATATATATATATATATATATATATAAATATATATATATATATATATATATATATATAGAGAGAGAGAGAGAGAGAGAGAGAGAGAGAGAGAGACTTGCCTCTCAACTGTATTCCTGAGTATAAATAATGGTGGTGATGATGATGATAATGATGAGGATGATGATGATGATGAGTACCACCAGGACATGGCTGCTGTCCTGATTAGGCCTGTCACAATTATAACATGATTGTCTAATCGCAATTGTTTGACATAATCACGTTTATTTTGTCATAATCGTCATAATCGTTTCATTGTAAAAAAAAAAAGTATTTTCAAACATATTCAAAAATAGTGTAAATAGCAGATATATAAGCTCACAACGTATCGCGATGCTACACGTTGCTTGTAGATCGGCTATTTCCACTATCAATGTTATATTTTAAGTATAAAGTTGTCAAATTTGTCAGTAATTCTTTTGTATATTGAGTTTGTGTCATATCTGCAACTTCAAAGCCTAAACGCCTACACAAATGTAATTGTCAATGACAAAAACACAATTAAATTGTTAATTGCAAGTATTTCAGTTACAATTAATCATCATGTAAAATGCCCTAATCGTGACAGCCCTATAAGAAACATGAGAGAAAGGGGTGTGTGGATGTGGTGAAAGCTAGGGCATTCACGAATAGTGATGTTTAGTATTCGAATTATTCGACCTCAAAGTATTTGAATAGTTGAATATTCGACAGGACTGGCTAAACTGTTAAATATTAAGTAAGCAAGAGGTGAATATTGTGAAAATAGACGATCTACATGCTCACAACGCCTCGCGTTGCGAGGCGTTGTGAGCATGTAGATCTGCTATTTTCAAAATTTTTATCTGTGGAACCGAGTCACATTAAATGTAATACCTACAATTCCAAGTGCTTGTCAGGGTGGGGGTCCCCTGTTCAAATATATTTATTTTGGGGGTCACAGCCTAAAAAGGTTTGAGAACCCCTGGTATAGAGCATTAACAAATTCATCCACCAGGGGCATTGACAACTCATTCTTATGACTCCCTATCTAGCCAAGCTTTATAAACTAGGCTATATATTTTTTAAAGAGAAAACAATAAAAAACATTTAAATAAGCGAATATTCGACTTTGGTGAACAACATCGAATAGTGACTTTGATGTTCGAATATTTGAATATTCGAATATTTGGTGAATGCCGTAGTGAAAGCAGTGCAGCGTGCAACCCACAGTGGCCATGACTGGACAAAGCTCCATGCCTGGGAGTGACAACAGTGACAGGTTATCTGGAAGACATCACAGACACAGTGCACTCATGCTGAAGCGTATGAGATGGTGTTCCCTTAATGCCTGGCAATTCTCTATGATAACTTTTTTTTGTGAAAAAAAAAATGCCCACATACTATTTTGATTTTATATGTAGGCCTGCAAAGGATTCTACACAAGTGCAGTAATGAAGCAATACGCCACAAGAGGTGTAGAACCCTCTCAGCCGGTGTAAAATACAGGTAACCACAAAATACAGGTAACCACAAGCCTCGTAAAACGGTTACAATATGGCAACATGAAAAATCATAGACATGTACCAATTAAAACTGTTCTATGTCACTATACACAATAAGGTCTGCTCTGCAAGAAAGTTGTCCCCAGCTACAAGAAAGTAGTTCCTGGCCAGGCTGCAAAAACAACACAGGTGCAGATAATTGGTGCACTGTGGAACACTGTGGATAGAAATAACACACCTTGGTTTGATATAAACTGATTCAAGGTGTGGGTTATAGTCTCATATACCACAGCAACCAGCCAATCAGAATCAAGGAATGGAACTAGCCGTTTTAGAATGGTTAATTTGTCATCTGAAAATAGCCGATATACAAGCTCACCACATGTTGCGGTGTGAAGCATTGTGACCTTGTATTTTGGATATTTTCGGCACCGTCATGCTAGGGCTGGGACGGTACGAAAATGTGATGCTTCAAACCGCTGCTTTTGTAAACAATTTGTACCCCAGCATCCACATTCTGAAGGGAATGTTTGAGGCAGTCTGGGATCGTGTAGATCGGCTACTTTCGGCACGCAGAAATGCCGCACTACTACTGAAGCATAGGCCTATGTGAGGCTTGAGAGGGACAACCGTTTAGATGATCGCCGTTACCTGCAGTTTCTGCAACTTTTTTTCTTGGGTGGGGAGATGTTTATTTTTGCAAGGCATTATGGTCTATGTAAGAATACAAAAATGAAAAAGTCAAACAGACAAACGAGGTAGAGTAGCAACAAGCAAGCATGTATAGTATAAGCATATTGCAGCATAGGGTTTTGGTGGTGGGGTAGGTTGGAGGGCTAGTCAGTTAGGGAAAGGGGGGGGGGGGGTCCAGGGCCGGGACGAGCCTAAGGCGCACGGCGAGCGTGGGACGCCGGCGCCACATGGCTCCAGTCTGCCAGGCCTTGGAATTAGTGTGGCATCGTAAAAGAAAGTGCGAAAGCAAAAAACCAACCTTCCCGCTGATCTGAATGACGGTGACAAGTTTGGGGGGGTTTGGTATATCATTAGAGGAGAGGGGGATGATGGCAAAAAAAGGAAAAAGGGAAAGGGAGTGACGGAGGGTGAGGTAAAGTGAAACCCAACAATGATAAAAGCAACGGTAAAAAAAAAAAAAAAAAAAATGAATAAAACAAAACGAGAGGGAACAGGAGGGAGAAGACAAGGAGAAACGAGAGAGAGAGAGAGAGAGAGTAAAACAGGCAAACATCCGCTTACACCCCTCAAAAATGTCATTTCCGATGTGCAACGACTCCGCAAGGCTAAGTAGTCTTTTAGTCTGCAATGGAGTCAAATGACAAAACATGTCATTATGACACATACAACGTATTTCTGAGGACATCATGCGTCACACATGAAACACTGTTCAAGCTAAAAAATCTGGAGTGTTAACTTGACTCAAATTTTACTTCCACGGCAAGATTAAAGGGATATTTCACTCATTTTATCGTCTAATCAGGCTTCCCTGAACAGATTTTAATTTGCTTGATTCAATATTTAGATATTTGATGTAAATGGCCCTCCAGGCCCAGGACCTCTTCCCATACACACCCATTGTAACTTTAAACTCCATTTTAACCATGATAGATACATTAAAAACATTTTTTTCCTGTTGACTCATAATAACCTCCTAATAAGTGAGCAGGCTGTGTTTTTATTTTATTTTATATAACCTTTTTAATTTATTTTTAATAATTCATTTTTGTATATATGTTTTTTTTTTCATTTTCCCAAAGAATTATTAAAAATAAATGAAAAAAAGTTATCGATAAAACACGGCCTGCTCACACATTAGGAGGGTAGTATGAGTCACCATAATAGTTAAAATGGAGTTTGAAGTTACAATGGGTGTGTATGGGGAAGGGTCCTGGAGCAGGAGGGCCTGGTAACATTTACATCAAATATCTAGATATTGAATCAAGCAACTTAAAATCTGTCCAGGATGTTATCAATGCCTGATTAAACGATAAAATGTCCAAAACGTTTTTTTTTTTTTTTTTTTTAAGTGAAGTATCCCTTTAACACTGCATTTTGCCAAATAGGCACACATGGTGGCCTTACCTTCTACCCATGAATTTGCGGGCAAGGTAGCTGGCACTGTCCTTAAATTGTATTTTGGGGCCATTATAGCCGCTGTACATTATGCCGACTACGCGCTATTTGCGCATGGAGGTGTGGCCGTGGGCGTGGTGTTGCACTTTCCCCAAAATTGCTATCTTGGCCACAAAAAAGGACATATCTGATTCTAAAACCACCCGCTATGCCAACTTTGCTTGGTAGAGCGCGTGCCTGCAATGGCCATGTCTGGAGGGGCTGCCTGGGCGCACAATGGCACAACATTCAGAGCCTCCTTCGGAACCCTGTTGTGAATGAAAATGTTTCAGTTCGAAGCACGTTTTCCCATTGAAAACAACTAAAAGGGATATTCCACTTTCAACAGGGAAACACCTCCACACACACACGCATGCACGCACGCGCACACACGCGCACACGCACACACACACACACACCCATTGTAACTTCAAACTCCATTTTAACCATGACAGATTCATTGAAAAGACCCATTATTTTTCTGGTGACTCATAATACCCTCCTAATACGTTAGCAGGCCGTGTTTTTTCGATAACCTTTTTCATTTATTTTAAATAATAATTTGGGAAAATGGAAAAAATGAAATACAAAACATAATTATTAAAAATAAATTAAAAAAAAAGTTAACGAATAACAAGGCCTGCTCACGTATTAGTATGCGTCACCAGAAAAAAAAAATAATGGGTGTTTTTTAATGAATCTATCATGGTTAAAATGAAGTTTGAAGTTACAATGGGTGTGTGGGGGGAGAGGCCCTGGGCCTGGAGGGCCTGGTAACATTTACATCAAATATCTAAATATTGAATCAAGCAAATTAAAAACTGTTCAGGGTGTTCATAAAAGCCTGATTAGACGATAAAATTAC
>NC_137810.1:79899260-79994260 GCF_963921795.1 Nannobrachium achirus | reverse complement strand
ATTATGGATATTCCACTTTCAATATCTAAATATTGAATCAAGCTCATTAACACCCAAGGGGCCAAACTCGTTCAGTAACGAGACAAGGCCACTGGAGGTCGCTGTGCCAAAACTCAGTTGTCTCATCTCTCAACAATACAAAGGGTTAACTTTGTTACATGGAGCTGCATCCGTCCTGTGTACCCTGTGAGAGACGCTGGTGCATATGTCATAACATGACGCGCACAGAAGCGAAATGGTGCGTCTAGGCTGCATTGACATCCTATTCTATGCTGAAACATAAAAACAGCTGTATCTCTGAATAAGGTGCAAAGAATGCCAGGGAAGCAGAGATCTGCTTGTTTTCACGGCGACACTATAACGCGATGGTCGGCCGCGGTTTGGATTTTAGTTTCGCGAGCGTTTGTAAACAAATGGATTATCTTCCTCAATCGTCAGTGGACACTCACATGCACACGCACAAAGCTTCCGAGGCTCTTCAAAATAAAGCGTAAGTGAACGGCGGCACCAGCAACAGCTAGAAATGTTAGAAACCTTGGCTTCCATTGTGTTAAAATCTGTTCAGGGTGTTCACGATAAAATTAACATGTTTTTTAAAGAGGAATATCCCTTTAAGATGTTATTTTTTCTTTACACAAGAACACTGGCTACCTTAAAACATTGGGGACCGATTCTCATCATTGTTTTTGAACATGGGTGAAGTCGTCCTCTAAATGAAATAAAAACAGAAAAACTACAAAAATCGATGACTGACTGAAATTGTTTGATGTTGCAAAACTAACTAAAACTAACCAATGGTGGAGAAGATGTTCTTCATGTTAATCTTTGTTTAAAAAATAAATCCAAATAGCAAAAGTAGCAGAGCTACAGCACCGCGGCCATCTTGGATCACATGACCACATGGGGTGGCAGCCTGCATTACAAACCATTGTAAACAATGGAGCGATGGTCCCAAAATAAGAGTTCTGTTCAACCAATTTCTTTTGACCAAATTGACAAATGGGCAGATGACAACATCAACATTAAGGGTACATCCACGGTATTCAAGGTAAGTTATGGTTGCAACGTTACTGTGTACAAAGACTTAATTAATACAGTATCTGTGCAGTGCTTGCTCCGCCATCCTATTAACTTACTGTATCGTGATTCTGATCATTAATTAATGCGATTAATTAATGTTAACATTAATTGCCATAATGTCAGTTAGCTGTACGTAGATATGAGCAACTTCTAGCTGCTGTTGTTTCCCTGAAACATTGTTTTATTTGTTGTTAACAAATAGTTAATATGAGGCGGAGCAAGCACTGCACAAATAGCAAGTCTTGCAACCTATATCGTGGATGTACCCACAGGCCATTCTATAGCACATGGGTGACTAACTGGTCATTTTGACAGATTTTGAGATTGCAAAGTCGTAGACGTAGGAGCACAAAGCACCAACGAGCTGGCCAGATGTATGGAGAACCGGGATGACTGGAAGCGACGATGGAAGGCTCGTCTGAGGATGACCTAGACAGAAAGTGCAATAACTCTCCCTGTGAAGGTCTCAGAAATTTCCCCTTCCATGACTTTTCCTAAATACTCAAGACATATGTTCTCGTTTTTTTTCCCCCTTCTGAAAATAATATACATTTATACCACTCTGACTGCAATTATCAGTCAAATTGACAGGCAAATTCTCTCCCTTTTTGCCCAGGAGAGCCAATTTGACTGTCAATTTGACTGATAAATGCAGTCAGAGTGGAAGTGATTTTTTTCAGTCACCCGAGTGATGGGGGAGAAAAGGGTGCAGAAAAGACAGGCCTTTTATTTTTTTACTATTTTGTTGTCATTTGTAAATACCTGTCGTGAGTGCTTCAGCGGAGCGCAACCCGGCCTGTCTTGCACTCCCTGCTAGAAGAGGCTAGAATCGCCTAAGGATCTACCATTCAATCAAGTTACTGTAATCCTTCTTTGGAATCCTTTTGGGGATGTTGATGTTTTCATCTGCCCATTTGTCAATTTGGTCAAAAGAAATTTGACCAAACGGAACGAAACTCATATTTTGGGACCATCGCTCCATTGTTCACAATGGTCTGTAATGCAGGCTCAGACGTCTTGCCACCCTATGTGGTCATGTGATCCAAGATGGCCCCGGTGTGAATATGGTCAATGGGACGAATTGTGGGCTAGTAGGTCTGCTATTTTTGCTATTTCTTTTCTGACCCTGTTGAAACTCACCCCTGGCCATATTTCAGAAACACAAAAACGAATACAAACAAAAATATAACCAAAGGCCTGTCCGTACTCTCTCTCCGACCACCAAACTTTTCGTCGGAAAGGTCCGGTTCAACTACAAAATGACTTGCAATTTCTGAAAAGCATTACCCCGAATTAGTGTTTCGGAAAGCTGCACATGGGAAAGTCGGAACTCTCCGACAAAGTTTGGTGGTCGGAGAGCCTTTCAAACAAACAAAATAAACGAACTAATCCACTTTAGAAACAAATTCAAACAAAACTAACGACAACTATGACTATAATGATACGTTATTTTTGGATGCACAGTTCATGCCTCGACTGTACGGTGGCGAACAATATCACAACGTTGGAATCACTTTAAAGTCATACAGTGTAACCTATCTAATTAAAATATTTGATTATAATTGTTCACTAGTTTATTTTTAACAATAGCCATACAAACATGTGTTTTTAGACAACTTAGACTGAATACAATGTCTTATTGTGGCCAAAATGAAGCTTGGCACTGGAAATGCATGGACATGTATTTATTTATCTAATTTAACATTCATACAAAGCAAAGCCCTGCTTCATCATACAAGACCGTCGCACAAAACCTGTGAAAACAGCCGATCTACAAGCACACAATGCCTCGCAATGCAATTCACTAGTTTAGTACATTTTTTAGATGATAAATACAAAACGAACGGTTTTGGACATACAAGGTTTCCACCCGACAACGACGATATGTTATAAATATAAGGTGCTGGGAGTGAAAATGATAATGTAGGGGTGCCTAGGATTAAAACAATATTCATGGAGTGCCCTGAGACAAAAAAGTTTGGGAACCCCTGATCTACAAGAATGTTCCAACGAGACACGCTGGTACATCAGCAATGTTTTGCCACTTTTATGTGACACTAGAGTATGAAGAAAGAAGTAGGACATTCATTTATAAAAACAAATCAAAACTAAAACATAAGAAGTTAAAACAGCAACAAAATAATGCAATATGATAATATAATAATGACTTAAATTAATAATAATTGCTTTCCAAAACCATGGCAGCATGCGTTTTGGATCAGTACTTCTCTGGTTTTTTGAAAATTAATTCTGGGAATTGCAGTTCTAAGAGAACATAGACAGAGGCTGTAATGACCATGGAGTGGTCATAACATTTATATGACACAGTATGACTTTAAGAATGATTTGATTATATCACCGATAGCCAATCAAAACCCATCTAAATTTGCAGGGTGTTGGAACATTATGCTCACATCATTGTGGTTATGGCTATTGTTGGTGTGCATTGCATTTTAGAGCAGTGTTTCTCAACCTTTTTGTCTGCATAGGCACACTTTTCATGTCCCAAGAATCCATGGGCACACCAACATAATACAGGGGTGTAAATATTGTCACTGTCGGGCAGAAACCTTGTATCTCCAAGTTTCAAATATGTACGTTTCTTCGCAAAGTAAAGCCCTGCTTCATCATACAAGGCTATCTATCGCACAACAGTATAGTGAAAACAGCAGATGTGCTTGTAGATCGGCTGTTTTCACTAGTTTAAATCATTTTTAAAATGATAAATACAATACTGGCAGTTCCAAGGGGCACACTTGACCCTTCTCAGGGGCACACCAAAGGTCCCCAGGCACAGTGGTTGAGAAACACTGTTTTAGAGAACCAAACAAAGTGGACCAGTTCTGTTGCTCTTCAAATGGTCTGGAAAACCATTCTTTACATTCAACTGCCCCAGAGCAACTTACCTGTCCTCAATACAGCATTTATTGTCGGAAGCATATTGCTGCCATGACAGCAGGGACATGCTGGCCATTGGGAAAAGCGGGACAACTCCCGAACGGCCGGTTCATTCCTGGCCGTCCAGGCCGGCCATTAGGAAAACAATTTAAAAATAAAATCTAGGCCTTCATTCCATTTTGGGGGCTAGGCGGCCAATAAAGTAAATCGTCACTGTCGGGCAGAAACCTCGTATCTCCAAGTTTCAAATTTATAATTGTTTTTGCAAAGCAAAGCCCTGCTTCATCATACAAGGCCGTCGCACAAAAGTAGTGAAAACAGCAGATCTACAAGCACACAACGCCCCGCCTCGCGGTGCGAGGCGTTGTGTGCTTGTAGAACGGCTGTTTTCACTAGTTTAAATCATTTTTTAAATGATACATACTAAACAAATGGTTTTGGACATACACGGTTTCCACCCGACAACTACGAAATATAACTCATGTAATTCACCGTTTGTCAGCCTTCTGATTGGTCCCTGAGACTCCCTGACTGGCCAACCAGAAAAAACCATTCACTTTTTGCTATCGGGGGTGGAGTTTGTGCAGTGGAGAATGTTGTTTCAGGCTTTCAGCAACTGTCCGCAGTGCGGAGCACGACCTTCGTCCAGTACGGCTGCGGCAGTAGGGGGCGATCTCGCTCATCATAATGAATAAGCTTCAACAAACTAGTTCACATGGACCTTATCAATGGTCTAACTAGTTACGATTGGATACATATATTATATTTTAAATGGGCAGAATTACGAAAAGCCAGCCTATTATGTGAGGAGAACAGATTATAGTTCTCCTCTTCCTACCCAAGATGCAATGCGCTTTCTTTTTCTATTTCTATTCTCTCTCTGATCCAGAGGATTAAACTAATTAAAACATATATTTTCGGGGGAAAATTACTGTTTTGCTATGTAATTACTGTACCTTTTTCTTCCCTTTTTATTAATATCACGTAGATGTGTTTTTTTTGGTACTTTATATAGCTGTAATGAGGCTATGATGAAAAAAAAAATCCCATCCACTTCCACTATAAAAGAATCTGCAATAGTGATTCTGTCCCACTGGGATTAAACAAATTAAAACATTTATTTTCGTGGAAACCCCCTGTTTTGCAATGTAACTACTGTACCTTTGTCTTCCCTTTTTATTAATATCACCTAGATGTTTTTCCTTTGATACTTTAAATTGCAATAATGAGGCTATGAAAAAAAAAAAAAAATCCCATTCACTGCCACTATAAAAACAATCTGCCCAGGGTTAATGTCCCAGCATAGTAACAGGGCAGAATGGGGCGGGATTTGCAAAAGCCTGAATTGGCCCACTGGCTTGTCGCTTGTTATGATCTGAAATGGTAAATCTTTGAGTAGCAGCAGCGCTATAGTGTGTGCCAGCGGCTACGTCATTGTAGTCCTTAGCGGCCATTTCTTGGGTCAAAACACAGGTGTTTCAATTGTTTGATTGCATAGAACTAATGCTATTGTCTAATCAGAACACCTGTGTAAGGCTGTGTTTACCCAAGAAATGGCCGCTCTTAGAACTACATTTGGCCATTTACAGAGAGAGAGATCTCTCTCTATAGCGTGCAACTCTTTTTCCCGGGCTGAATCAGGGGCCCAGCACGTCCCTGCATGACAGGGAAAAGACAATCAAAGTCCCATATCACGTTAGAACATCGAGCGATTCACAGTATAATGTGGCAACTTTTGATTTTCTGATAACGTGAAAGACGTTATTCTTGGCAAAATGTGAAATGTTTCATGTTATATTAGGATGAATTAAAGTATATTGCCCGAAATGTTTATCTTTTATCTCTCTGGCTCCGCACATAAACGTTGGCACATGGGCTACGTGCCAAAGTAGCCCAAATAATAAATGTTAATGACAATTTGACGAAGTATCACATTATAACAAGATAAAACATTTCACAAAATGACATCAAACACTTCACATTTTAACAATGTATTACCTTGTTGAAACATAAAAAAATAGCTTGTTATAACAAGAAACATTCACGATGTAAGGCGAAGGGACTTTTTTTCCCCTAGCATGGCAGCAACGCTGTTCCGTAGTGCATTCAAAGTAAATAATGTAAAGCATTCGTACAATCGTTAGGTGTTCATTGCCTCTCTATTTAGACAGATGATGATGATGACTGTATCGCAATGCAACTTTATTAATTTGCTGAAAATGGTGAACGTCATGCTTATTTGCCAGCGATCGCTAGACAAAGATTAAAAACAACAAAATAACATGAAAGAAAAATAAATACATATTTCAAGAAGTACTACTGAAATGCATCATGAAATGGATTAAGAGCTGGAACAAAAACGAAATAAAAATAAAATAAAATAAATATATATATGTAACAGAGTTGATCCGAACCTCCCCACCCAGCTTTGAACCCGGGTCTCCCGTCCGGGTCTCCCATCACTCCAAAGGGATATCCCTATGGAACGAGAGCAGATACTAGACTTGTGATGGTTCAGGCTGGGGCTGTGACTCTCTCCGCCACACTCACCCCCCTTTGACCTCCTCCTACGGGGAAGCCCGAATCCGGGTCACGGCACCAATGTAACGGAGCCCACCCGGCTTTGAACCCAGGTCTCCCGCGTGAAAGTCCAATAACTTAACCATCACTCCAAAGGGATATCCCTATGGAACGAGAGCAGAGATACTAGACTTTTGGGGGCAGCCATCCAAGGGACTTTGTCTCTGATGTGCTTCCATATGCTAACGTGCACGCACGGACACACGCACTCACACAGGCACGCCCACACGCACTCACACTAGGGCGTTAACGGCTTGTGATTTTTTGGCAAGTCGACTCGACTCAGTAAAAAAGTTGAGTTGAAGTCGACTTTATTGTTTGATTACGTCATCACATCACACACGACCCCCCAGTTATTTTGGGGGGTCCCCAGATGATTAACTTAATGTGAAACATTGTTTTCTCACACTGTAAACAAACCAACACAAAATGTAAGTGTATAGAGGGTATCTTCACATTTCTAAAGTGACAATTTAAAGAGGTGGTGCCATAGTTTTGTACTTTTTCTGGTTTTCATGTGTCTAAGAGGTTGACAGTACTTCATTAGACCCCCTGGTGTGGTTGTTATGAGCAATTATGCATTCTCTTTTTATTTGGGTTTTTAGCTGGAGGATGCCACCTGCTGGGTCAGACGTGCCGTTCCAAAAACACCCATACTTATTACATCGTAGAATCAACCCCTCCCCTAATTACCATTCACCCAACACATGTGGGTGTGGCTAACTTCAGCTGGGTCACCACCCACCATGACAACCACGCACACCAATGAACTGGTGGGTGTGGCCACATAAAAACATAATTTTAACTCTTTCTGTACACTTTTTTAGAAAAATTCTTCCTCCTAGTATAATCATAATAGTAGATAATCATGTTTTATAGAGGGGGAAAATCATGGCACCCCATCTTTAAGGACTTTTTAACCAGTAAGACTCCCTAATCGGGAGATAAGCGACCGTTGGTCGCTTATCTCCACAAATAGGCCAAAAGTTTGTTTTACCAATTATCAAGACATACGGGCAGTTGACAGTTTGCCATGGTTACTCATTGAAGTTGAATCTCCATATATGGAGATAACCTACGCATCACACTAAGTCTGACCTCACCAGCCCATATTTGGGCATGAGCAACTTATGTCTCCATATATGGAGATATGATGACATCACACAGTCCTCAGCCGATGATGTGGCGTGATGTCATACAATACACAAACGAGCCCTACAGTATAAAGGGGCAATTCTTGCCAGGAAAGAAGCATTTCTTCGACTCAGACCTTATCGTCAGGGTTGGCTTATAGCAGCTGTCGGTAGGACCATATATGGATTCTGTTAGTGTGGATCTCCTAACAGGGCATCATCTGGGATACAATCCCTTTTATGCCCATATATGGAGATCCCTAACAGAATCCCTTTTATGCCCATATATGGAGATCCCTAACAGCATCCCTTTATGCCCATATATGGAGATCACTAACAGCTAACAGAATCCCTTTTATGCCCATATATGGAGATCCCTAACATAATCCCTTTTATGCCCATATATGGAGATCCCTAACAGAATCCGTTTTATGCCCATATATGGAGATCCCTAACAGAATCCCTTTTATGCCCATATATGGAGATCCCTAACAGAATCCCTTTTATGCCCATATATGGAGATCCCTAACAGAATCCCTTGTATGCCCATATATGGAGATCCCTAACAGAATCCCTTTTATGCCCATATATTATGGAGAAATCCCTGCTCTGAGTATCTGACATCAGTGTGATGTCACCTGTTTATGCCCATATATGGAGATCCCTGCTCTGCGTATCTGGTTGCTATGGTAAACAGTTGGTTGCTAGGGTAAACAGTTGGTTGCTAGGGTAAAACCATGGTTGCTAAGGTGGTTGCTAACGTACACTAACAGACCAGCAACAACAGACTGTTGCCACAGCAACGTACACAAAGGTTTGTGTACACATGTGGTGTGATGTCATACTGATGCGGAGATATGAGCAGGGCAAAGGTGTGACGTGTGACGTGTGACCGACGGACGGACGGACGGACGGACGGACGGACGGACGGACGGACGGCCGGTGGAGGTTTTCATAGTAAACTGCTCCCTGACGGTCGCAATAAATACCAGTAAGACTCCCTAATCGGGAGATAAGCGACCGTTGGTCGCTTATCTCCAAAAATATCACAACCTCCACCTCTCACGTCATACGGGTAGCCATAGTTACACCTGGAATGTTGAATCTCCATATATGGAGATAACCTACGCATCACACAAAGTCTGACCTCACCAGCCCATACTTGGGCATGGACGACTTATATCTCCATATACGGAGATGGCCATATATGGAGATACGATGACATCACAGAGTCCACAGCTGATGATGTGGCGTGATGTCATACAATACACAAACAAGCCCTATATAAAGGGGCAATTCTCACCAGGGAAGAGAGCATTGCCTGGAATGTTGAATCTCCATATATGGAGATAACCTACGCATCACACAAAGTCTGACCTCACCAGCCCATACTTGGGCATGGACGACTTATATCTCCATATACGGAGATGGCCATATATGGAGATACGATGACATCACAGAGTCCACAGCTGATGATGTGGCGTGATGTCATACAATAAACAAACAAGCCCTATATACTGATGCGATACGATGACATCACAGAGTCCACAGCTGATGATGTGGCGTGATGTCATACAATAAACAAACAAGCCCTATATACTGATGCGGAGATATGAGCAGGGCAAAGGTGTGACGTGTGACGTGTGACCGACCGACGGACGGCCGGTGGAGGTTTTCATAGTAAACTGCTCCCTGACGGTCTAATAAAACCAGTAAGACTCCCTAATCGGGAGATAAGCGACCGTTGGTCGCTTATCTCCACAAATATCACAACCTCCACCTCTCACGTCATACGGGCAGCCATAGTTACACCTGGAATGTTGAATCTCCATATATGGAGATAACCTACGCATCACACAAAGTCTGACCTCACCAGCCCATACTTGGGCATGGACGACTTATATCTCCATATACGGAGATGGCCATATATGGAGATACGATGACATCACAGAGTCCACAGCTGATGATGTGGCGTGATGTCATACAATACACAAACAAGCCCTATATAAAGGGGCAATTCTCACCAGGGAAGAGAGCATTGCCTGGAATGTTGAATCTCCATATATGGAGATAACCTACGCATCACACAAAGTCTGACCTCACCAGCCCATACTTGGGCATGGACGACTTATATCTCCATATACGGAGATGGCCATATATGGAGATACGATGACATCACAGAGTCCACAGGTGATGATGTGGCGTGATGTCATACAATAAACAAACAAGCCCTATATACTGATGATGTGGCGTGATGTCATACAATAAACAAACAAGCCCTATATACTGATGCGGAGATATGAGCAGGGCAAAGGTGTGACGTGTGACGTGTGACCGACCGACGGACGGACGGACGGCCGGTGGAGGTTTTCATAGTAAACTGCTCCCTGACGGTCGCAATGACAAATTAAGTTGACTTGAGTTGACTTGTGTAATGAAGTCGACTCAGTTGATTTGTCGACTTTTTCGTTAATGCCCTAACTCACACAGGCACGCACGTGGGGTTCAGTATGCAGCATGTATGTAAAATATGGCTCCTCCAAATCACAGTGCTGTGTATTGTGTTAGAATGATAATGTTCATCTTTTTTTCTCTTTAACGTACACCGTCTGAGCTTTCGTTCTTTCTTTCTTTCTTTTTTTCTTTCTTTCTTTCTTTCTTTCTTTCTTTCTTTCTTTCTTTCTTTCTTTCTTTACTTTATTTACTTGGACACCATTTACTTGGAGTGTTGATGTTGCCGCATGGAAAACGACTACGCAGTCTCAAAGCTAATAGCAAAAAAGCAAAGAATACTGCAAAAAAGCTTCTTTCCACAAACAATCAGGCACATGAACAAACTGTCAAAGACGAGAACGGTCCAGGGCAAAAGGAATCGCGAACACCCCCTCACTCGTCCCTCACTCGTCCAAATTATAAGCCAATCAAATTAATTGTCTGTATAGCCTGACTGTATGACTACTTACTCTACTGATCAGCTGTTTTTGGGGGGCGAGGGGCAGATTACACTGTGACATGAGCTTCAGACTGTTTCAGACCGTTTTCAGAGAAGCCCATGTCACAGTGTAATCTGCCCCTCAACCCCTTTAGGTGACAGTACCCCTTTAAATCGTCCATACTTAGTCAGTTTCATCTCCTCTTTTGGTTTACCTCTACACCAAACCTATTTGCCAAAAATAGCCGATCTACTTGCGCTGCGCCTCAGCGCTGAGACGTTGAGAGGTGTTGAGAGGCGTTGAGAGGTTGTAGATCAGCTATTGTTTGGCTAAGGTTCACCCCAGAATAGGGATACATCATACGAGGGTTCAAGTTGTTCATTTAAAATAACTAGAGGACCCCCTGTTAGTAACTCTGGGGTCCCGGAACCCCTGTTGAAAACCCCTGCGCTACAGAATTAAATTAACACTCAGAACAGCCCCTCACTCGTCCCTCACTCTTCCCTTTCATATGCTCGAGCCTCACCTACAGTACTAGATACTGTGAGCTGATCTGCACCTATTGTAGCCTACATGAATATACTGTGAAGTTTTCAATTATACCGATCTGTTGCACATAGAACACACTGTGAAGTTGTTTACAAAAAGTTACAGTACAGTAGCTACTACAGGGGAAAAAAATGCCATTGGTGTATAAAATACACCAAACTTTATGCACATGTACAGCTGAGATGTTTTTCTCATTCTCTTTGCTCTTTTGCTTTTGCACTCTCTTTCTTTCCTAAGTCATTATTACTTATTATTTTATCTTTAGATGTGTTGTTTTCTGTTGTTCTGCTTTATTGTATATACCGGTATATATCACTGCATTGTCTGTAAGGATGCCGAACAAAAATATGTTTTACTCTTATGTACCTGTACAAAAGACGTGACAATAAAGTACAACCTTGAACGGTAGCACTTTACAATAATGACCTGTTATAAATCATTTATAAACATTTATAAGCAGTTTGTAGATGAGTAATAAACATTAACAAACCCTGTGAACAAATGTTTACCTAAACATTTATAACTGTTTTAAACATCATTTACATGTTATTAGTAAGGTATTAGTAGTAAACTAATCATGAATAAACCATTTATATACATTCGTAAATGATTATTATACAACAGGTAGTCGGGCTCTCAATGGAAAACAGGCTCTCCAACCGTGCATATAACAAGCACAGATGCACTGTCTCTCATCAAGTAAAGAAATCAGCTGCGTTGGTCACGAAAGACAGCAAGCGCGCCTCTCTCCCCACACTATGCTTGGCGGCTAGGCTAGCGGTTTTCATGTGACGTTCAGGGACATAGTAGGTAAATGTGGCATTAAAAAATTACAAATTCCTATCGAATATCTTAATTACAATGAAATGAAGTTGACGTGTTTTTTTTAAGGGCAACAGTTGTTGCCCTCTTGTGTAATATTGCTTAAATAAATCATTTGTAACCAAAATTATGCATCATTTATATGCTATTTTTAGATAAGTAACTAATCATTTACAATCTACTGATGATTTATAGATGTTAAAGGAATGTTTTACAAAGCATATGTTAACCATGAACAAACTCGGAGGCCACATTAACAGACAGCCAAAGAGTGTGTGTACAAAGTTTGGCATGGATAGGGGCAACAGTGCCGGAGATTAGAGCAGGACCAAAAGTGTGACGTGACGGACAGACTGACTGAGGGACTGACAGACAGCCGTTGGAGGTTTTCATAGTAACTTGCGACCTTACATTAGGGCTCTTGATAACATCTACTAATGATTTATAGATATATTAGGAATGTTTTACAAGGTATACAGATAGCTTGTAAATGATTAGTTACTTATCTACAAATAGCATATAAATAACGCATAATTGTTACAAATGATTTATTAATCATTTATGAATGTGTATAAATGGCTTATTCATGATTAGTTTATTACTTACTAATACCTTACTAATAACATGTAAATGATGTTTAAAACAGTTATACATGTTTAGGTAAACATTTACAAATGTCAATAAACAGTTTGTTCATAATTATTACTCATCTACAAACTGCTTATAAATGTTTATAAATGATTTATAACAGGTCATTATTGTAAAGTGCTACCGAAAATGAAATGCATTTTATTTTCTACTGCCCGTTCTACAATTCTATTAGGCAAGGCCTCTTTAATATGGTAGATCCAAATTATGAGTTTGTGTGGTTGGATGACTCTGAGAAGCTAAAACGACTCTTTGAACATGATATTTATTCTTTTGCTTCATTTCTTGACAAGGCTTGGTCAATGAGAAGGAGGGCCATTTACATGTAAAATAGTATTGTCTTGTTTGTTCTTATTTTGTTCATGTGTATACTGTATGTACATTTACTGTGGACTGTTGTGTTGATGGCAGTGTAATGACATCTTTTTGTGTAAGGTGTCATATAATCCCATATGGGATGGGCCAAATTGATGGCATGACACGTAAATAAATCATTAATTCATTAATTCATTAATTCATTCATTCATTCATTCATTCATTCACACATTTTCACAACTTTTCAAAAATACAGATCTACCAGCTCACAGTGAGCTTCTATATCTGCTATTTTTCAATAGCTAAAGTTTAAAATAATGAAGGCCCCTCCAACTTGGGCCCTAGTAACTCAGTCCCACTTTTCCTCCCCTTGTGGCGCCCCTGGCTCTGCCCATGGACCCGCCCACTCTCTGAGCGGACTGCTTCTCTGGTCTGGTGTTTGTTCAAAATCGGCAGTTTATCCCGTCCGAAATAGAGCAGTGAATGACGGGACTCGATCATTCCACGGTTCACGGAAGTAATTTCTCTATGGAGAATAACATGATTGAGTCATCTTAAAATCACCTCATATAAGCATTGTGGTCCAAAAATAAACAAACGGTCTCCGCGGGGAGGTGGCTCTGTATGGTTTGTGATAGTCAGCCACTAATATTTGATTCTGTCTGTTTCTAGCGAAAATGTAACTAATTTGGCGACAGTAACATTAGCGTTTTCTCACCATCAGCTGATTCTTCATATCCATATGAGTCAAACCGCTAAGATCGCTAAGATCAGTTCAGTGTGGTATCAAGCACTGAAAATAGCCGACGAGGTCGGCTATTTTCGATGTTTCCACCCAAAGGCTCTTTTAAAAATGTCAGCCCCTGCCTCTCTAAAGCCCCTTTTCCCACTACAAGGCAGAACCTGAACCTATGTTTTTGTTACCATAGCACACGGCCCAGTTTTAAACATGGTTCTGGGAACCTTTTTTTAGGTCCTGCTCTTGGTGTAATACTAAACTTGAGCTCCAGGAACCTATGGGACCTTCCCGGTTAGGTCTGGTTATATGGAAACTTGGTCCCAGAACTTCACAGGTTCTTGAAAGTTCTGGGTTCTGGAAAGTTCTGCTTCTAGTTATGGTTCGGCCCTGCAGTGGAAAATGGGCTTAACCTATTTAGGCGTAGGATTATTGAATGCTTTAACTGTTGAAAAATAGCAGATATACAAGCTCACAGCGCGCGCTGCGAGCTTGTAGATCTGCTATTTTTGAAGTTGTGAAAATGTGTGAAAATCTTTGAATATATGTATTTTTAAAGCGAACGTCTCACGTAACTCAAATTTTGCTTCTGGGGGGTCCCTGGAACTAAATATTTTGAGATGGGGGTCCGTGGCCAAATAAATATCATTTTGGGGGTCCTTCACATGAAAAAGTTTGAGAACCACTGACATAGTAGTCTTTCAAGTTCAGACTAACTGAGCTCCAGTTAAGTGAAAAGGACGTTTCTTTGACGATGGCTAACCAGATTGCTGACATAGAAACATGAAGGATTCAAAAGACACTTATAGAATCGGGTCTTGTATATCTGCTATTTTCCAATAGCTAAAGCATAACATAATAATACACAATACTGTGTACCCCTTCTGAATGGGCTTAACATTCTCTGCACGACCCTGATCAGGAAAGAGGAAGATCGAGGAGCACTGTGAGGAAGAGGAGGATGGGTGAGGTGATGGTGGAGAAGCGATGGCGTGATCATAATAGTGTAGGCGATAAAGCGGCATGGGGTGATTGGACGTTTGTTTTGGCGTGCCTATATAGCACTCTTACCTCGGATTGGAGTGCCACCTGGTATGGTAATTAGAATGCAAATAAGATTAGAGAGAGGGCATTAGTCCACAGACGAGAGAGAGAGGAGAGGAGAGGAGAGGAGAGGAGAGGAGAGGAGCAGTAACAAGTGATGCTATGCTAACCAATGGTGGACAATGACCACGTTTTCTTGAATTTTACTTGAAACATAGCCGATCTATACGCTCCCAAGGTGTGTTGTGATTGCATGCATAGTGAGCTTGTAGATCAGCTCATTTTTGAATGTTTATATTTGAATACTATACTGTATAGGAAAGTACTAATTTGGGCTTTCGAATACTAAAGTTAACATTAACATTAATGGTAGTTGAGAAATACGTGTACTGGGGTAGAGTAGCCTTCTTTGTCCACCACTGACGTTACAGTATGATAACCCTTTCCCCTGGAGAAATGATTTTAACCACACAGCAAAATCCAGAGTGTTAATTTAACATTTAGAAATGGCCCAGTAAGGCATATATAGGCCTACACATTTGGTTTCTGGAATCAGGCTGCATGTGTGTGTGTGTGTGTGTGTGTGTGTGTGTGTGTGTGTGTGTGTGTGTGTGTGTGTGTGTGTGTGTGTGTGTGCGCGTGTGTGTGTGGCCGTGGGCGCAGGGGTGGACTGGGCTTATGGCATACATATCGTCGTTGTCGGGTGAAAACCTTGTACGTCCAAAACCGTTGGTGTTGCATTTATCATTTAAAAAATGATTTAAACTAGTGAAAACAGCCGATCTACAAGCACACAACGCGAGGCGTTGTGTTGTGCGACGTCCTTGTATGATGAAGCAGGGCTTTACTTTGCGAAAGAACGTACAAATTTGAAACACAGAGATACAAGGTTTCCACCCGACAACGACGACATGCTCGGTGGGCCGACTATACAAGTGGATTACACACAGAGCAGAGACACATCATATGATTGGCCCACTGGTTTGTCTATCATCTGAATACTGGCCTAGTAGCCCAATCACAGGCTACTGTGGCCCAGGAATCCCACCCACACATTTAACAGCATACAAGCCCACAACGGGCCGCTGCCTCGATGCATTGTGCTTGTTGATCTTCTGTTTGGCTCGCACCGGTTGTGGTGGGCCGGTCTGGGCCAAGATACCAGGGCTGAATTTATGTCCCAGTCCGGCCCTGAATTAGTCCATTGGCCATACTAGATGTCAGTATCCGAAAGGTGGCAAAGGTTACCATGCATTTTTGAAAAGCTCTATATCTGTAGATTATATTTTGGTATGATAACCCTTTCTGAGACACAGCTACATTGGTGTTATCAGCCGCTAGAGTTGGTGTCCCATTAACTTAACACCTTCAAAGCCGTCCGCACTTGCCCGTACTTGCCTCGACCACCAATTAGCCGATCGTCTATTCCCGTACTTTCCCGTAATTTATGAAATTAATCATAATCTTTTGAAAAATACAGTTGCCGGCCGTGCTCTGTCTCTTTAAGAGACCTTGTGCAATGGGATCACGTCAGAAACGTGATGACGTCATCGGCTGGCTCTGCCACTGGGTCCATGAGCGGCCATTACGGCCCCTTGTTATCTGTATGGAGCAGGCTGGCTAGCGCACCCTCTCGTCTTTTTCCATCAGACGACAGACGAAATCAAGCCTTCGGAATGAATGGATTGCATTGGATTAGATCGATGTGCGTGCACAGAAGACGGATTGTATTTTTGGGTGCTGTTTATTATCGCTGTTTTCCCCGTATCGCTCCATGTTAATGACCGGAGGAGATCTGCCTTCTAGACCATCAAAATAAGGTTGGCCAACAAAAAAAACTCCGTTTGCTGGCTTGCACGGAGCGATCCGATTGTGTTGTTATGATTTCGTGCTTTGCTTTTTTAAAACATGTTTATAAATAAAACGCTGATTGCACGGCAGTACCGGGGTTCAGGGGGTTCTGCCGGGGCTTGGAAGGTGTTTTAATATACAGGGGGGGAAAAAGCTAAAAAATAATCTGCTTTAAGTAGCATTTGAGGGGTCAAACTAGGGTTTTTTCATGATTCTGAATCGCTTACAAGCATTTGTTTTGCACGAAAAACATTCCTTGGGCTAAAACGGCACCCACAAAAGTGTGAAAATTGATGACTCATCACTTTTCATCACTAAACCACAGAGATGGGGACTCGAGTTGATTTTGGAGACTAGTCACTCGACTCGGACTCGCCCCTCAAAGACTGTGATATATATATATATATATATATCACATATATATATATATATATATATATATATATATATATATATGTGACTCGTGACTCGACTTGTGACTCGTAGATCAAAGACTTGACTCGACTCGAGTCTCGACCCCCCAAAGACTCCAGACTCGACTGGACTCGAGATCAAAGACTCGTGACTCCAACTCGACTCGTGACTAAAGACTCTTTACATCTCTGCTAAACCATAGTCTTGTGGGTCCGTTTTTAGACCAAGGAATGTTTTTTCGTGCAAAACAGATGCTTGCAATGTATTCAGAATCATGGAAAACCCCTGGTTTAACCCCTCATATGCTACTTGAAGCAGATTATTTTTTTGCTTTTTTTCCCCCTGTATATTATAGTTATACCATGTAACTTTTTTTATAAAACAAATCTTAAAATTGTCCTAACTGTTAAATCGCTAAAGTTTTAGAACACCCACTCCGTTATTTTTAGCTTCTAAAGCACATATGTCAAACTCAAGGCCCGGGGGCCAAATCAGGCCCGTGATCAAATTATCTTCGGCCCGCAGGATTATATTTAATTACTATTAGAACTGGCCCACTGGCCACTGGTATATTGCACATGCAATGCCTGGGATTCGAACCAAGGTCTCCCGCATGAAAGTCCAACATCTTACCCATTAGATCAAAGGGATATCCCTATGGACTGGGGGAAATATTGGAATTTTGATCAGGCTGAGGCAATGTGTCACTCTGCAACACACGCACCACCATAATACTACAAGTCCCACAATGCACTGCTATTGCATTGGCACGCATCGAGGGCTTGTGACCACAAGCCTGCGTTTAAATAAACATTGAACCAGTCCGGCCCTCGACTTGTACCAGTTTATTACATTTTGGCCCCCTGTGCATTTGAGTTTGACATCCCTGTTCTAAAGCCTTCTCTTTATATGTTTTCTATGATCCTGGCCGGGGTCCGGTTTTCACGAAAAAATAGCGTCATCTGCATCATCTGTATACGTTGGCCAATCACATCGCGAATCATACACACATGATACACTACCGGCCAATCACAGCTTATCTGCCATGTCTTCAGGAAGTAGCTCGCTCAGCTACAGTGTTTACCATGGTGAAGGATTCTTAACCTCTTAATCCCCAAATCTTGGCCAGAAAATTACCTTCTACCATGCGTTCTACCCCTCCACGGATTTGTATCGTTGCGGTGTTTTGCGGCACCGCTCCGGTGGTCCGCGGCGGTGGTCCGCGACGACTCCGGGCGAAAAACGGCAGAAAAAAGCAATACCGCTACTGACCACTAGTTTAGCAACTTACACAGTATAGCTTTAAGTTAATGGGACACCAACTCTAGCAGCTGATAACACCAATTTAGCTGTGTCTCAGAAAGGGTCATCCTACCAAAATATAATCTACAGATATAGAGCTTTTCAAAAATGCATCCTTTGCCACCTTTCGGATACTGACATCTAGTATGGCCCATGGACTAAATGTGTGTGTGAATAGAACGAGAGGAAAAAAATGTCCATCCTGTTGTTGTAGCTCTGCCCTGTCTCCACTACGCAGTGTGCGTGAATGGACTATGGGCGCTGTGGAAAGCTAGAACCAGAGGAAAGTTTGCAGAATTGAACCCTATGGCAGGGGTCTTCAACAGGGGGTCCGGGACCCCTGGGGGTGTCCTCAGAGTTACTACAGGGGGTCCTCCAAATCTTTGTGTGATAGAAGCTTTTTCCCTGCTTTTTTATATTAACCACTTGAACCCTAGCGTCCATATTCGGAGAACTTTAGCCAAAAATAGCAGATCTACAAGCTCACAACGCCCGTTGTGAGCACAGTCAGGCGTCACAAGGGGGGGGGTGGGACTGAGTTACTAGGGCCCAAGGTGGGCCCTAGTAACTCAAATAGTTTAACTAAATAGTTTTTGAATGGGGGATACATGACATAAAGTAACAATATATAGAAAAATCTTCTTCCTGTGATGTGGCCCCCTTATTGGTCGTGGCCCTAAGCGCCTGGAACCGGCCCCGCCACCCCACGCTAACCTGAGCGCAGCTGTTTGATCCGTCCGTCGCCGCCGTCGATGTCCACGGGCAGGAAGTCCTTGAACCAGGAGATGTCGGGGTCCGGGTGGCCGCTGGCCGCACACAGCATGGTGGCGGTCCGCGTTCGCTCCACCACCTTCAGCTGGGGGCCCATGTCTATGGTGGGGAACCCGTGGGGCACCTGGTCCTCTGTAGGCAAACACACACACACACTACGGCATTAACGACTTGGTAAAAAGTTGAGTTGAAGTCAACTTTATCGTTTGATGACGTCATCACATCACACACGACCCCCCCAATTATTTTGGGGGGTCCCAGATGATTAACTTAATGTGAAACATTGTTTTCTTCTCACTCAACTGTAAACAAACCAACATAAAGTTTAAGTATTTATATCTTCGCATTTTTTAATACCTCTAAAATTACAAATTAAACATTGTCCAAATTGTCAAATACATAGAGGTAGAAATAGCCGATCTACATGCTCCCGCGAGGCGTTGTGAGCATGTAGATCGGCTATTTTCACGATAGAACCATGTTATACCAAATGCAATGTAGCACTGTAATATTGGATCATTCTGTTCTTGACAATATGCAATCCTACTGTTTGAATGCTGTACAGACGCACACATGGAGCAAAAATAATGATAGGAAAAAATATAAAGGATTTTTTTTTTCAACTTCGACTTCGAGAGTCGACTTGTGTAATGAAGTCGACTCAGTCGACTTGTCGACTTTTTCGTTAATGCCTTGACATGCACACACATTTGAAATGTTTATGTATGACCACATGAACAGAAGTACAAGGATGCCTCGTAAAAAGGTCATAAACAATGACAGTGCAGTCAGGTATTATGAAAGAACAGCCAGTTACAAAGAGCCTAAATGGCAGATCATTGTTACATACAGTATGGTTGACCTACTTGTCAGCAGAGTTGGGATCCGTTACTCAAAAAAGTAGTGCACTACATATTACATATTACCTTTGAAAAAAGTAGTGCCTTACACTACTTCATTACTCCCTGGAGAAAGTAACTAGTTACACTACTCGTTTCACTACTTTTGCGTTACTCCATAAAAAAAGTATGAGATGCATTGCCAACATATATTAGACGTATTCATATTTATTAGATATAATAATATCTAATACAATACATTATATTGTTCAATGAAATGAGTCCCAGGGCTCACTGGTGGTCATTTGAATGAGTTTAATTATAATAATAATAATTATAAAAACAATAAATAAAAATGATAATGTAATTATTGCGGAGCCCCTAGTGCCTTGTTGTAATTTAGGACTCCCATTGTGCAGCAAAAAAAAAAACAGCTGCCATACATTCATGAGTTTATTCATTTATCCACCTGACATTAGCCTATATATGGTTCTGTATCCGTTTGTCAGTAAGTTTAAGCAGATTTCATTCCATTTGGCTCCTATGGATTTTACAGGCCAGGGGTGGACAACCTAACCCTGGCTGGTGGAGATTTTCCCCCAGCAGAGCGCAGCACAGCATAGCAGCTGGGGAGAATGATCAACGAGGCGATTGATTTACTGTGTAGGCCTGGCTACAGCTCAAATAGTTCAAACAGTATCAAACTGATTAGGCTATAGCTATAGCCTATATAGCTGCTGAAACTTCATGCTTAAAACAGCAAGATATCACCAATGTTTTTTGCATAAGGATTAAGGATTATATTTATTCCGTCATCATAAGGACATCATGTCAGAGTGAGTTCACTTGTCAGAGTTGGCTTCTCTCTTTCCCTTTCCCTCTCTCTCTCTCTCTCTCTCTCTCTCAGCCTACATGGATTAGTAGGCTAATTCATTCCTTTGGCTTGCTTATTTCGGGGTTTTGGGTTATTGTATCACATGTAGGATATTAATCTAGGTTGTTAAAGCAACTGTCGGGTTTGCGCACCGTATATGCGCTGCCTGCCACAGAGTGCGACTTTTTTTTCCTCTTCTCTCTCTCTCTCTCTCTTCCTAAAAGTAATTCATTTCTTTGCTTGATATTATAAATCTCCTTGGTGGGGGGTTTTGTTGTATTTAGTCTTTTTATTAATCTATAAGTGTGACTGTTATCAAATGTCGGGTGCCTGCTACTGTTGATTGCAGGCAAGTCACCGTGACCTGCTGCTGCACTGACTCGCTTGTGTTTGATTACCCAATTTTCTCTGGTTAGTTATTTTAGTGAAATGACAGTTCCAATGTTCTAAAAGACAAGTGGTGATGTTTACAATCGGTTCCTGCTGAAGGCAGAGGCAGGAACTGCAGGCACGAAAGTAGCGAGTAGCGAGTAACGTGACCAGGCAGTATTTGTAGTGTTATTACTATTTCGGAGGAGTAGTACCGTTACACTACTCGTTACCGAAAAAAGTAGTATTATTACAGTAACGCGTTACATTGTAACGCGTTACACCCAACTCTGCTTGTCAGACACAGTGGACATAAATCATGGGTAGAGGAAACGCCTCCTCCAAATTGAGCGGCTTCCTATAATGGCTGACATTGAGCAATACCTTGTTAACTGTTTGGCGCTCCTTTTGACGCACAAACACACACGCGCGTACACACAAACACGCACGCACAAACACGCACGCACACACACACACACACAATATAATACATAAACAATATGTTTTACTCAAGTAACGTGAAAACACCCCAAAAGAATTGCGTATGTAATCGCGTACAAGCACTATACGTCACACTTTGACTGCCATAGTTTTTTCCACAACTAATGTACTGTAGATTTACTGCCAAGGCTTTTTCCTGTTGTCTTTACATGATTTTTGAGGGCTCCGTTTACACAGCATGTGTCCATTATGTGCACGGGAGGTTCCGATCACGGCCGACAAATGCATTTTCTTTCATGCAAAAAATAATAATAAATACAACCACGATGATCCGTGTGTAACTTATGGTCCATAGAAAACAGGCCGTTTGGACCAAATGTGCGATATGTGAAAAGATTCTGAGATAAAAAAACAAATCTGCAGCCATGATGAATACAAGTGAATGGACGACAGAATATCCTGACACGAGGCATCACGAGGCATCATGGGAAACTGAGTCTTTTCCCTCTTTTCCCCGTGGTAGAGCGCTGGCTGTTGGTTACCATGGGAACAAGCTAAGACGTGCCTGGAGCGTTATTAGGAATCACACCACAGCTCCAGGCAAACCCTGCCCATGGAAGCTTTTGACTGGCTGAACCGGAGCTAGGGAGCGCTCCTTTTGCACCGCGCGGAGCTGCCGTGTGGTCCGACCACCTAAACCTAACCTTAACCCTAACCCTAACCTCAGTAAAACTATTTCTAACCCTAACCCTAACAGCCTAACCCTAACCTTAACCCCAGTAAAACTATGCCTAAACCTAACCCTAACCCTAACCCTAACCTTAACCTCTGTAAAACTATGCCTAAACCTAAACCTAACCCTAACCCTAACCTTAACCTCTGTAAAACTATGCCTAACCCTAACCCTAACCCTAACCCTGACTAGAGATGGGTATCGGTTCGGTTCCATGGAATCGTTAGCCAAAGTCCTTAACGATTCTGCTATCGTTTCCTGCATATGCGCGATGACATCACACACGCGACGCACTGCCTTGTTTAGACGCAGCCAACATGTTGTCTAAACAGAGGCGTTCTACAGTCTGGCTGTATATTTCACGAGAATGTTCATGTTTTGATAATGAGGCGTAAGCTTTCCTAGTTAAGTTGTTACTCAAGCTCACTGCATGAACGGACAAGTCTATCGCCGTTCTGTGTCCGAGCTAGAGTGCCCAAAAAAGTTTGTTTTGCAAGCCCGCCTGCCGCCGCCTCCCACGTTCTTACTACAAAACGCGCTACATGTCCAATGTGCTCCGTGTTGCTAAATGCTCCCCTATAAATCACATGTGCAAGAAAGAAAAGTATGTAAATCCTTTGATCCAAACTGTAGAAGACAGTGCTTCTGCTTTAGCTGTGTACAGCAGCAGCTCCGCGATCTTCGGCGAGCTTCGCAACCGACATAGAGTAGGCTACAGGGGCGCTGGAACAGCCTGGAAGGGGGGTGCTGAGGGTGTTTCAGCCCCTGATTAGGCTACAGGGGTGCTGCAAGGGGGGTGCTGAGGGCACTTAACACTTTTTTAAGATATATACACACAGAGCTATATTAAAACAATAATGTATTTGACTTTGGGGAATACACTATGTTGAAACAAGGTGTTTGATTATCACATGGTCACCTTGCCACCTCCGGTTGGAAGGGAAGTTGAATTTAAATTTTGTTTTCAAATAAATCCCGCTTTGATGGCACAACAAAGTCTATTTATTTGAGAACTAGAAACTGTCTGTAGGCTCATTGTTGCAAACTAACACCGTTGTATATGGGGAATAATCTAAATCTTAAATCTTAAGATTTAAATCTTAAACTAAACTAAACTAAACTCGTGGAGGAGGTAGAAAAGACTATTGGCCACTATTTCTGACCAGCCCCCAGCATGGCGAGGGGGCTGAGAATCGATAAGAGAATCGATAAGGAATCAAATCGATAAGCAGAACCGGAATCGGAATCGGAATCGGAATCGCTAAAATCTTAACGATACCCATCCCTAACCCTAACAGCCTAACCCTAACCTTAACCCCAGTAAAACTATGTCTAACCCTAACCCTAATGGCCTAATCCTAACCTTAACCCCAGTAAAACTATGTCTAACCCTAACCCTAATGGCCTAATCCTAACCTTAACCCCAGTAAAACTATGCCTAACCCTAACCCTAACCCTAACCTTAACCCCAGTAAAACTATGCCTAACTCCAACCCTAACCCTAACCTTAACCTCTGTAAAACTATGCCTAAACCTAACCCTGCCTGCCGACGTAACGCTGGTGAAACGAGAGGCTCCTCCTGGAGCTGTGGTGTGATTCCAAATAACGCGTCCCGTCCCTGGATGTCTTAACACTTCTACTGCCTTTTACTTTGAAGTGATGCTTGGTGCCTTGGTGCCTTGGTGCCGCGTCGCTTCCTTAGTAGGCCGCCGCTATTATTTTGAAGGGCCGGGCGGATTTGTTTTTGCGCACTTGACTGCAACGTTTACGTAATCTAGTCACATGACAGTGTGGGCCCAGAGAAGAAACATGGCTGCGCCCAGCCGAGTGTAGTTGTCTCCACCAGCCGAAGGCTGAGGGAGAGTATGTTTTCGCCCCTGTCCGTCCGTCCGTCCGTCCGTCCGTCCGTCCGTGCGTCCGTGCGTCCGTCCTCCGAGTTTGTTACCAGCTAATCTCCGGCGCCGTTGGCTCGGACGCTGCCAAAATGAGCACACACACTCCCTGGATGCCAGTTCAGAACATCTGCCCCACATTTTTCAAATTGCCCTGTTCTAGCGCCACCATGAGGCCAATGTTTGCAAAACACATTTCTGTACACTACTCCTACAGATTTTGTCCAAAAATCACGCAAATCGGTAGACAGTATCTCTACAGTCATGTGATCTACATGGATCTCTCTGATTGTCCATATTCCATCCTGATTGGCTGAGATTGGCTTTCAAAGTTTGTAAGATTGGTCCGTTTTGGACAAAATGCCTCAAATCACAAACGCAGAGTGCAATTAACATGAAATCGCGCACACACATTCCCACTAGGATGAGGAAGAAATGCCACTTCAAATTTTTGAAATCAGCCTCATGGTGGCGCTATAACAGGCCAATTCGTGGTTTTACCTATAACTCCACCGATCAGTTTCAAACTTTGTAAGCGCACTCCCTATAGGCCAAGGAATCTTTTTTTTTTCACATCAGCCTTTTATAGCGCCACCTGGAGGCCGACTTATGTAAGACACATTTTTGGATATTACTCCTTCAGATTTTACCCAAAATGAACAAAACTCAGTACACAGTATCTCCACAGTCATATGATCAAGACGGATCTGTCCTGTATTAAATATTCCATCCTGATTGGCTAAGATTGGCCTCCAAACTTTGCAGGATTGATCCGTTTCAAACAAAATGCCTCAAATCAAACATTGCGTGCAATTGTAATGAAATTGTGCACGCACATTCGCAAAAGGCCAAGGAACAAATTACACTACAAAATGTTCAAATCAGCCTCATGGTGGCGCCATGAAAGGCCTAAGATTGGTGAAGCATGCCACCCTTGGACCATTGGACTATTATACCACCACCAGGACGCGTGGCTGGTGGAGACCTGTGCTCGGAAGAGCACTTCTTCTAGTTTGTACTGTAAACATGCCGTCTACGAACAGATTGCAAGATATCTCGATGAGAATAATCTGATTTACGAGTTCCAATCTGGATTCAGAAAATCCCATTCCACTGACACATGCCTTCTCTATTTGACTGACCAAATCAAACGCGAAGCGGATCAGGGCAAGTATAGTGGCATGGTCATGATGGACCTCCAGAAGGCATTTGACACCGTGGATCATGCTATTCTGATTGAGAAACTAAAAGCCATCGGTCTTGACAGCGCAGCAGTGAGCTGGATGCAATCTTACCTGGTGGGGAGGGAACAGGTGGTGGAGATTAACGGTACCCTGTCCCCCCCCCTCCCAGTAAGCTGTGGAGTTCCCCAAGGTAGCATACTGGGACCTCTGTTGTTCCTAATATACGTGAACGACATGGCATCTGCTTGCGACTGCAACCTGTTCCTGTTCGCGGATGACTCGGCTCTCCTAGTCTCGGGCAAGGACCACTTGCAGGTTGAAAAGACACTTAACTCTGAACTGAGTAAGATCTGCACATGGCTTAACGACAACAAATTATCAATTCACCTGGGCAAAACCGAGTCCATCCTCTTTGGATCAAATCATAACCTCAAAAAGGTAGAGAACTTCACAATCAAAGTGGGTGACAAGGTCATAACACGAAAAAACGAAATCTCCTACTTAGGATGTATCCTTGAAGCTAATCTTTCCAGCGAAAAGATGACTTCAAAAGTAATACAAAAAATCAACCAACGAACTCGTTTCCTACAGAGGATCGCCCCAATGGTCAACTTCAACACACTGAAGACCATAGCTGGTGCAATAATCCAGCCCCTCTTTGACTATGGAGTCCACGTATGGTATCGTGACGCCCCACAAGCCCTAAAAACTAAACTCCAAACAGCCCAAAATAAACTAATTAGGGTCCTGCTTAACCTTCCCAATCAGACTCACCTCACCGCTACTCACCAGTTAAGAGTGGGGTGGCTCAGAGTAGATGACAGAGTACAGCAACTTGCAATGGGCCTGGTGTACAAGATACACTACACCACTATGATACCCAAGTACCTGTCAAAATACTTTAAAAACGTTAAGGATGTCCATAATTACAACACCAGAGGCAGTGCCACAGATCACGTTCAACCCAGAGTCAACTCAAAGAAAGGGTCGAACTCGTTCTTCTGCTACACCACAAAAATGTGGAATGCCTTACCGAAGGCCATAAAGGAGTGTGGATCACTAGCATCCTTTAAAATTGCCCTAAAAAACCACTTACAGGCAGCAGCCGTTCACAACTGGTAAAAACCTAGCCCAACCCTACCCTCCCTGCCCCTTCCTTGTATATACTGTACATACTGATTGTTTAGACTTACTGTTACCTGCCCCTTCCTTGTATATATTGTATATACTGTACTTACTGATTGTATAGACCTACTGTTTTCTTTTTTTCTTTACATATCTACTGCATAGTACTGTGTTCTATTTGTCTGTCATTCAATGTTATATGAGATACTTTAATGGTTTCCTGTTGAAATAAGCTTAGTCTTTTCATGGATCTCCTTTTAGTAGACCTTGTACCAGTGAACTGTACCGTCATGAATCTGTACATTTTCCTATGCAAACTTCTAATAAAGCCTTCAATCAATCAATCAATCAATCAATCACCCTTTGGATCAAAATGTCTCTTTTTGAGTAAATGAAGTCTCTTCATGGACCTCTCAATGGATTTACAATCGAGGACGTTCACTTCGCGTGCACGCCCAACGTGCGTTGTAAACAAGTCGCGGGATTTACCGATGCACAGTGGACCACGGAGCCGTATAGTAAGTCATAATATATTTACTGTATTTACAGTAAGATTGACGTTGAGCGTCGTCAATGGCACCATGATTTTAACCCTTTAAATGACGGTGAGGACTGTCAACGGCAGCAGAACAATCCCACCGGTCACAATAGTGACCGTAATTATTTTCTTCATTCATGAGGCTATAAAATGTTATTGAATGATTCATTCATGCATTCCCGGCAATTATTGAAAAGGTTAAAGGGTCCCAATCAAATATGTGCATTGTCATATGTTAACTTTAAATTGTCACATGACCGGAGCTGTTTACTTCCTGTCTGCACAAAGAGGAGAGGATGGAAGCATCAAAGCCCCAAAAGAAAATGTTAGTATAGTATCTTAACGTAAAGATAGGACCATGATTTTTGGTACACATCTTCTTTAAGATGTCTAGTATTGGTGTATGCCCTTTCAATAATGTGTTCAGTGTGGTCATAAAATGAACAAACATATCGACGGCAACAATAGTGACCGGTGGGATAATACCTCATTGAATGCCATTTCAAGATGGCCCCCAAGTACCAGACTGCCACTATCCTAGATTTCTAGTGCACGGATCAATTTTTAGTGCACGGAACAGCTTTCAAACAAAAAAATCCGCTTGGAAATCCGTTCAGGCATTCATGAGTTACAAGCCTTCAAAGTCAGACAAAACAGCCATTTTTGACATTTTGAAAGATGTGTTTGTTATGGGGCTACACATGCAATTTCACAATTGCGATCATGCCTAATACATTTGAGGCATTTTTAGAATTTTTTTTATAAAAAAAAATGTTGAATTTTTTTTTTTTTTTTTCTTTTTCAAAATGGCTTCCAACTCGGGAAACTCGGGCTCTGGCAGCCTGGGACTACTGTAATAACTCGGGAAACTCGGGCCTTGGCAGTCAATGAGATACTTTAGCAACTAGCTACATACTAATACACGTCGAAAATTATTCTCTTTCTGCTGTGTTTTCTTTTACTTTAACTATGGCTCAAATTCTGATATCTTGGATGAAAATGAGCTCCCAGACAAGGCATGCAACATTGCAGTGTTTGCTCAAAGTTAGAAACAGGTTATTAGGGGCAAGCCAGGCTGTTGAATGTACATGCTGAATTTATGCAAGTAGATGAGTGGAACGATGAGTAAGATGCCTAAGGGCAACAAGCATGAGGTCACGCCATGTCCTGGCTATCTGGCCAGTTATTGCGACCGTAGGTCGCATTTACTATCAAACCCTGCACAAAGTGTAAGTCCGTCCGTCAGTCCGTCCGTCAGTCAGTCTGTCTGTCACACCTCACACGTCACACTCTTGCCCTGCTCATATCTCCGCAACCGTTGCCCCGATCCATGCCAAATTTTGCACACACCTTCCTTACCTGCCAAACTACAACCTCCAAGGACCCCCGGAGCTCCAGGGACCCCCAGGTCCCTGGGGGACCCCCAGATGTAAAAAATGACCAAATGTGCTAAACTGACCAAATGACCACCCCCACGGGGCAGCTCACGGGGAATTCCCGGGGACCACCCACTCCTGGTGCTCCAGAACGGATGCAAAAGTGGTGGCGCCCCCAGTGGAGGACCCCCTACACTGCAGCTCACATAAAATGCCGTAACTCCGGCTAGGAGCGACCGGGACAGCCGGGGCCGGTACCTATTCGTCCGCCTTGCCGGCGCGGAGACCCCACCCCTCATTTCTCACATGGCCCTCTTCTAGCGCCACCATGAGGCCGATTCTTGCAAAACACATTTTTGGACACTGCTCCTACAATTTTTGCCCTAAAATCACGCAAATCGGTACACAGTATGTCTACACTCATCCCATCAACATGAATCTCTCCCATATAGCGCCACCTCCAGGCCGATTTTTAAAAACACATTTTTGGACACTGCTCCTACAGATTTTGCCCTAAAATCACGAAAATCACTACACAGTATGTCTACACTCATGTCATCAACATGGATCAGGAAGATTTTGGCAAAACACATTTTTGCCCTATTTGTGGAGATCAGTGACCTACGGTCGCTTATCTCCCGATTAGGGAGTGTTACTGGTTTATATCGGACCAGTTACCCATATATGGAGAACCCTGGTAACCATATCGTCGTTGTCAGGTGGAAACTTTGTATGTCCAAAAAAGTTCATTATTATCATTACAAAAAAATATATATATACTCAACTAGTGAAAACAGCCGATCTACAAGCACAAACAATTTGCGCCGTGAGGCGTTGTGTGCTTGCTTGTAGATCTGCTGTTTTCATTACTTTTGTGCGATGGCCTTGTCTGATAAAGCAGGGCTTTACTTCACGAAAAAAAAAAACGTACACATTTGAAACTTGGAGATAAGAGGTTTCTGCCCGACAGTGATGATATATGGAGATGCTGTGAGACCCCAAACACGCCTAGTTACTCAGTTATTCGTTATGTGAAAGTCCTATGACGTCTATGACATTTGACGTCATCATACAATCCCTTTTGTGCCCATATATGGAGATCCCTGTCTGTAGAACCAGCCACACACATGGTGGTAGGTAAGTTGTAAGATGAGGGATGCAGTATTGATTGATTGATAGGTTAGTTTTTTTTTACCAGTTGCGAACGGCTGCTGCCTGTAAGTGGTTTTTCAGGGCAATTTTAAAGGATGCTAGTGATCCACACTCCTTTATGGCCTTCGGTAAGGCTTTCCACATTTTGGTGGTATAGCAGAAAAACGAGTTTGACCCTTTATTGGTTATGGTTGAGTATGGTGGATGGTAAGTACTGTAGGTAGTTAGATGATGAATGCAGTATGGTGGTTGGTAGTTAGTAGATGAAGGAAACAGTATGGTGGTAGGTAAGTAGTAGATGATTGATGCAGTATGTTGGTGGGAAGGTAGATAGTTACTGTAGATGAGGGATAAAGTATAGTGGGTAGATATTAGGGATGCAGTATGGTGGCACGTAGTTAGATGATGGATGCAGAAAGGTAGGAAGGTAGTTATATTTATTATATAGCTACTCTTTAAAACTTTGATTAAACACATTATCCCACCGGTCACAATTGTGACCGATCATAAAACACACCTTTTCACCTACTTTTTCATGAAAATATCAACAAAAATATGATTGATTATTTCAGGGTTACTAATGACACAATATTTGGATATTCTTATGTCTGGAAAAAAATCAGGATTAAACGGGTTAATGGTCCCTGCTAAACTGCTAGCATAGTATATGGAGATCCCTGATGTGTCCACTATCCCTGATGTCCACATCACTGTGGCGCGAACGTCGCTTGTCGCCCTGAGGCGTCTTACTAGCATTTGATTAGACCAGTGGGGTTATCGTTATTATTCGCAACAGGTAGATTTCAATTCAACCAGTCAGATTGCTTCCTCAGAACCGGGCTGTTGTATTTCCATTATATTACTAAACATGCCTGATATATTGTATCCGTCAGGTGGAAACCTCATATGTCCAAGACTTACTTAAGCAATATTACACGAGAGGGTGTGCATATAACACGGTTATCCTGCACGACTTACCGCAGGAACGAGCCGACGGGCGAGTTCTGTAGGTAGGGCTGGAGTGCAGGATAACCGTCTTATATGCAGACCCTCAAGTGTAATATTGTGACTATACAACTGTTGCCCTTAAAAAAAACACGTCAACTTCATTTCATTGTAATTAAGATATTCGATAGGAATTCGTAATTTTTTAATGCCACATTTAGCTAATAGCTACTATGTCCCTAAACGTAACATGAAAACCGCTAGCCTATCCGCCTAGCATAGTGTGGGGAGAGAGGAGCGCTTGCTGTCTTTCGTGACCAACGCAGCTGATTTCTTTACTTGATGAGAGACAGTGCATCTGTGCTCGTTATATGCACGGTTGGAGAGCCTGTTTTCCATTGAGAGCCCGACTACCTGTTGTATAATTTTCAGTATCCAATTAAAAAATATCAAAAGTAGCACATTGACAAGCTCAAAACCTTTTCAAGCTTGTGGATCTGCTACTTTTGATGCTTTTGTGTGGCGCTGCCATACGTTCAAATAGGGCAGGGGTCTTCAACAGGGGGTCCGGGACCCCTAGGGGGTGCTCAGAGTTACTACAGGGGGTCCTCCAAATCTTTGTGTGATAGAAACTTTTTTTTTCTCCTTTTTTATATTAACCACTTGAACCCTAGTGTCCATATTCAGAGAACTTTATCAAAAAATAGCAGATTTACAAGCTCACAACGCCTTGTGCTGCGAGGTGTTGTGAGCTTGTAGATCGTCTATTTTCGGCAAAGAGGTTTGGTGTAGAGGGGAAAAAGAGCAGACTAAGTACAGAGTGAAAGGTCAAGTTTATTAAGTATTGACGGTTCGAGTGGTTAAATATCGAATATAGAAAACACAAATTTGTCATGAATCCAAAATACACTGATGAATGTGCTGTCAGACGATGAAACAATATGGAATCTATGAACAGGTTGTGGGGGTCCCTGCTTCATCTCTCTATCAACTAAGGGGTCCTTGGCCTGAAAACGTTGAAGACCGCTGAAATAGGACGTTCATTTAAGAAGGAGGTGGCGATAAGAGGTTTCTGGCAGACAGCAACAATGGTACACATATCCTTCACATTATGGACAAAAACCCAACATAACCCCAGCCATGGGCGCTGACTTTTCTCTATTCAAATAGCGGATGTGGTAACTAAACACTGGTGCCCGAGCTCTCGGGAACCCCTTGTGTCCCCGCCTATGACCCCAGCTCAGTGGTGTAAAGTAACTAAGTACATTTACTTAAAGGAGCTATAGTCAACTTTTTCTTGAAAAACGAACGCTAAAATACAAATAATGTTTCGGAAATATTTAAAAAAAATAATAATAAGCTTCATATATGTGTTTCAATTAAAAAATGACCACAAAAACCTTAAAATGTTGATAAAATAATCATTTTGGCCATTGACTTTGTTTACATCTCTTATCAATCCATATAAAAGAATAGAAGAGGGATGTAAACAAAGTCAGGCTGACAATGGCTAAAATGATTATTTTATCATTATTTTATGCTTTTTGTGGTCATTTTTTAATTGAAACACATATATGAAGCTTATTATTATTATTTTTTAATATTTTCGAAACATTATTTGTATGTTAGTGTCCGTTTTTCAAGAACAAGTTGACTATGGCTCCTTTAAGTACTGTACTTAAGTACAACATCCCACTGAGCATTTTGAGGTTTATTAGTTGCCTAATAGTGGTGTTTTTATCTTCTACACCACGCGTTGAAAATCAGTGTTGTAAAGGTCTAGATTTGCAATTTTTTGCTAGTTGTTTAGTCGGCTATATTTACACAGGTTGCTACACTAGACCACTATTAGTCGGATACAAAAAGTCTACATTTCGCCGTTAGCGGCCGTCGAAAGTTGTGAAAAGTAGGGCGACGGTGAGATTCGATCCTATGATCTCTGGCACTCAAGTCGGCGACGCTATCCATTCGGCCATCAATGCTGATATATTAGTATAGACTTTCTGGCCGTATTAAAAGGTGACATTGCCCACCTGTGTTCATTTTAGGGTAGTGCGCATTGTTGAGGAAACTAAATGTATTGGGAGCCCAATATAGCGATTACAATTATTATGTTTAATCAATACGTATTGAATGATTTTGGCGGGGGCGGCGCCGCGGCTGTGTTTGACTGTGTGTGTTGCTGTCAGAAATGTAAATCAGAGTAGCATGCTGTTTGGACGTTTCCACTTTACAGTGAGTGACTACACACAATCACGGTAATTAATTAACACTCTACCGGCTTACCGCGCCTTAGTACCAAGGATAACTTTTACATGGTCTAAAGATAGTCGTTGAAATGCTGTATTTAAAACGACTACACCCAGACCGTCCAGACGTATACCTTATAGTGATGAATGGCTATTAAAATAATTTTACACCAATATTTGGCTATCAGTTCTGCAATGTGCAGTTGTTTTTTAAATAAATATTTATTAAAACAGGGATTAACTTCAATTGTCTACATTCTGTCTAAATATAAACGTAGATACGCCGACTATACTTAGTCGGCTAAATCTCGGCTAGATCTAAACTATACTTAATAATGATCAACGGATATTATAATTATGTTAGTCCAATATTAGGAGATCAGTTAAGCACCCTACTGTTGTTTTTTTAATAAATATTTATCGAATTATGGAATAAATTGCAAAGTATATTTTCGGTGTGAATATAACCGGATTCTAGCTGGTTGAAATGATGGCTAAAAAATAACTAGTCGTGTAATATCCGACTATTGCTCAGTGGGATTGAGTTATTTGTACTTTACTTGAGTATTTCCAATGTTTTTACTTCCACTCCACTACATCTCAGAGGCAAATATTGTACTTTTACTCCACTATAATTATTTGAAAACTTTAGTTATTAGTTACTTTGCAGATATAAATTATAATATTATGAAACATACATGAACCACTATTTTAAACCTATGCTGTTTGAAAATAGCCTATCTACAAGCTTGGGAGCTAACCTGACTGTGACAGATGGTGGCAGCAGTGCCTACCGCCCAGTCCGCCCTTCCAGAGCGGTATGCACTGCTGCCACCATCTGGCGCAGTCAGGTTACTTGGGAGCTTGTAGATCTGCTATTTTCAAACATTTTGTACTTTTGCTTTTGGCACCAAAATATGAATGTGCGCTTATAACGCCAGGAAATAGCTATATTTAATCATCATAATCACATCAATTTACCAAGCCACGTTGAAATACCATACCACAAAATGACCACTAGAGCGAGCCATAGACCATAGACTGTGGAAGCCCCCATGTTAACCCATGTTAAAACCAAGGTTCACAACATTCAAGGATGGGACGATGACGTCGATCCCCATTGACATGAATGGGAGACCCGCGGGCCACCATCGGAGCTCAATACTGTTCAATTCGTGCTTGATCGTCTAAAACCACCATCGGTATGGGCACCGGAACGTATACAGATGACACACAGAAAGTTTCCGAATCAAAATCCGACCTAGTGAAGCTGCGTGAGGGTCGGATGGTTTGCATTGAGCCTAGCGGCTAGCAGAGGCCTACGTAAACAGGAAGCTATGGCTTAAAGGTGACAATGCTTTTATATAAAAGTCGATAAAAGTCACTTGGCAGGGAACTCCATAATGAGATAGTCAATCTAAAAGTCGACCGGCCCTGACTGAGTTAAGTACTTTTGAATTCCATACTTCTACTTGTAACAGAGCATTTCTACATTTCAGTATTGATACTTTTACTTAAGTAAAACATTTGAATACTTTTTTTTTCCACCACTGCCCCAGCTACAGCTGAAGTAAGTTAATATTCTGGCTGAGGGTGGGTTTCAAATTCCTGGGGGGCCTGGACCCCCTCACCGCTCACCCCTCCAATTGTTTGTATGGGGGAGGAAAGTGTACCTTGTTGTGAAGGGAAGTCTTCTGAATGAAAGGCTGAACGAAACTCTATAGTGTAGGAGCCGTCTCAGGTCACTCAGACAAACACACACGCACGCGCACACCCACACGCACACAAGAGAAATGTCACAGCTTGTACACATTTTTACAGTGTATGGGTTGGTTCCCTTGACACATCACTGTGGCATCACAGGTGATATCACAGGTGACATCACCTTTGTAAAAGTCCATACAGTATATGGCTATTCCCCAGAATCCCCTTTATGCCCATATACAGTATGAACATCCCTGAGGTCATTATATCACTGGCCAGATGGCCAAGACATGGCCCATATCTTTGTGGCTGGTTCAGGTAGGGATCTCCATGTATGGGCATAACATATATTGTATGTTGTGATGTCATGGGAACCAATCTAACAGAATCTCTTTTATGCCCATAAAGGTATATGGAGATCCCTGATGTCATCAATATTAAGCCCATATCTAACAGGACTTATGGGATTCCCATATATGGAGGAAGACAGCCCATATCTGTGTGGCTGGTTCAGACAGGAATCTCCATGTATGGGCATAAAAGGGATGCACTATATACAGTTCATGGATCTCCATGAGTAACTGGTCCGATATACATCACTGGCCAGATGGCCAAGAATTAAGGGCGAGTTCGCATGTCGCCCTGAGGCGTCTTACAAGTAGAATCGGGTAAAAACATTGAAAGACTTGCACAAATGATTTTCCAAAGAATAGCAGATCGGCACTCTGTGCCGCGCTGTGAGCTTGTATATCTGCTATTTCTTTATAGTTAAAACATAACATATTGTAAGTCCTCACAAGTATAGTGACACTAAAAACCTGAGTTTGCGTGCGTGCGTGCGTGCGTGCGTGCGTGCGTGCGTGCACAGACAGTGTGTGTCAGACTCCCAGCGTGGCTGCAGGGAGGGAATAGTTGAGACATGAAGTGAAGGTGTAACGTAACCATGCAGTGTTTCCAACACACTGGGCTATATAGTGTTTCTTTTATGCTCTCCCAGAGCAGTGCTTCTCACACATTTTAGTCCAGTAATTTTAGGCCAAAATTAGGCTAAACCTAAAACAAATTGCAATAGTAGCAAACTCAACTGATTCTGTATCCTCATTATGTCCGTAGGTCAAACTAGGGTTTTTTAATTATTCTGAATCCATTGCAAGCATTTGTTTTGCATGAAAAACATTCCTTGGGCAAGAAATGGCCCCTCAAAATGATGGTTTAGTGATGAATCATCAATTTTCACAGTCTTTTGGGGTCCGTTTTTAGCCCAAGGAATGTTTTTCATGCAGAACAAATGCTTGCAATGGATTCAGAATAATTAAAAACCCCTAGTTTGACCCCTCACATCCCACTTAAAGCAGATTTTTTTGGGAGTCATTTTTCCGTTACAGTGTAGTGTATAGTTAGTGAAGGTAGGTAGGTTGTTTTCAAAACTTTGCCCCGGTGGGATTCCTTGGGACTTTTTTTCCCTCACTAAGGACATAATGAGGATACAGAATCAGTTGAGTTTGCTACTATTGCAATTTGTTTTAGGTTTTTTCATATAATGACTGGACTATTTCCATGTCAAAGACCCCATCGTGGATACATGGCTCAGAGTAGATGACAGAGTACAGCATCTTGCAATGGGCCTGGTGTACAAGATACACTACATCAGGGGTTTTCAAAGTGGGTGACGGGGCACCCTGGGGTGCCGCAACAGCAGTCCAGGGGTGCCACGAGATAAATTGATAATATTTGGAATTTATTTGGAGACTTGAAAAAATATTTAGTATCATTTTAAACTTGAAGTACAAAGTTATTTTCAGTCAGTTCTAACCAAAATGGCTATTATCTCAACGTTTTCCTCATAATTACTAAAATATCATCACTGTCAGGCAGAAACGTCTGTCACACAAAACTAGTGAAAACAGCCGATCTACAAGCACACAACGCCTCGCATCGCGAGGTGTTGTGTGCTTGTAGATCGGCTGTTTTCACTAGTTTAGTACATTTTATAGATGATAAATACAAAACGAACGATTTTGGACATAAGGTTTCCACCCGGCAACGAAAATATACTATAAATATATGGTGCTTGTGAAAATTAAAAATTATAAAGTAGTGGTGCTTCGGATTAAAAAGAAATTATGGGGTGCCCTGAGACAAAAAAGTTTGGGAACCCCTGCTCCACTAAGATATCCATGTACCTAACAAAATACTTTATTAAGGATGTCCACAATTACAACACCAGAGGCAGCGCCACAGATCACATTCAACCCAGAGTCAAGTCAAACAAAGGGTCAAACTCGTTCTCCTGCTATACCACCAAAATGTGGAACGCCTTACCGAAGGCCTTAAAGGAGTGTGGTTCCATTTAGCATCCTTTAAAATCGCCCTGAAAAACCACTTACAGGCGGCAGCTATTTGTAACTTGTAAAAACAAACCTAGCCCAGCCTTACCCTCCCCCTGAGCCTTCTATTGTGAATATCTACTGTATATATTATTTGCCCTTTTTTTTGACAATATCTACTGCATAGTACTGTGACACCATGATCTGTCTGTCATTCAATGTTATATGAGATACTTCAATGGTTTCCTGTGCAAATAAGCAGAAACGCTTACTAGGATATCTTTTTAGTTGACCTTGTACCAGTGAACTGTACCGTCATGAAACTGTACCTTTTCCTATGCAAACTTCTAATAAAGTCTTCAATCAATCAATCAATCAATGGAGCATCCTTTTTTTATTTTATTTTTTATTTATTTTTTTAAGGTGCCTGCCGCTCCAACATTGATAGAGTGTATATGTGACTAGGTCTGGTACTTTGTTCCTTATGTCTGCATTGGTCATTTTTCTTTTTTGTACAGATTATCCAAGTACAGAATCTAAGCTTTCATATGATGTATCATTTGTTGAAATTGGAGCATATTTGAAGAAGTTATGGACATTTTAAACTTGTTGCACCATAAACCCCAAAGTGCTTAAAAAGCCATTTGAATGCCAGGAACATTTTGACACCTCTAGGTAGCCAGAAGTGGGTGTGACAATGGGAGGGACAATAGGTACTTACCTACACCCCTAAATCACTCCCCCCAAGTCAAACCACACCCACAGTGGTATAGCTGTCAACTTCAAATGTACTTTTATTCCACTACAATTATTTAAAACTACTATTTAGTAGTAGACCTGTGGTAATATATTGTGCTATAGTGCTTGCAGCCATGTCAGAAATAGTGGCCATTGGTCTTTTCTACCTCCTACCCTCCTTATATGCTCATCCTGTCATTTTCTCCTTTTTGTAGTTTTTATTTTTCACAAAAAAAGTGTATTACAAAAGAAAAAGTTTTTACAGTGTAAAAAAAAGTCTATTACAAAAGAAAGTGTTTACAGTGTACTCTTTAACGTCGGCTACGAAGCTTGCGGAGCATCTGCTGTACACAGCAAATAGTCCAGTCATTATATGAAAAAACCTAAAACAAATTGCAATAGTACTTACTATACACTACACTGTAGTGTATAGTAAGTGAAGGTAGGTAGGTCGTTTTCAAAACTTTCCCCTGATGGGATTCCTTGGGACTTTTTTTCTCTCACTAAGGACATATTGAGGATACAAAATCAGTTGAGTTTGCTACTATTGCAATTTGTTTTAGATTTAGCCTAATTTTGGCCTAAAATTACTGGACTATAAAGCAGACAGCTAAAGCAGAAGCAGTGAAGCACGGTCTTCTACAGTTTGGATCAATGGATTTACACGTTTTCTTTCTTGGGAGCATTAGCAACACAGAGCACTTTTGCAGTACGTTTTGTAGTAAGAACGTGGGAAGCGGCGGGCGGGCTTGCAAAACACACTTTTTAGGGCACTCTAGCTCGGACACAGAACGGAGAAACGTGTCCGTTCATGGGCTGCAGCTTCTCATATAAACAGCCAGCGCTAGCGCGAAGCTAACGCTATAGCGTATCTCGCAACTCAGCCACTCGTCTGTAGTAAAACATAAAGCCCCGCCGTTCTCGAACGCTTCTTGCCTTTTGTGAACATTATATCCAAAAAGTAAAGGTCCTATGCCGGTCTCTCATCTGTTTACTTCATAAGCGTGGAAGAAAATCGAAGCAGCTTGTTGAAATAAAGTTTATATCGCTCATTTTGTCAGCCGGTCCTTTGTTTTTACAGACGCTACCTCCCCTGGTCACGTGGTATAGACACAACGAATAATAGTGGGGAAAATAATGCACCGGCTGACAAAATGAGCGATATAAACTCTTTATTTCAACACGCTGATTGGATTTTCTTCCACGCTTGAAAGGTAAACAGTTGAGAGAAGTGTATAGGACCTTTACTTTTTGGACAGAATGTTCACAAAAGGTAAGAAGCGTTTGTGAGAGGCGGGGTTTTATTTTTTACCACAGACGAGAGGCTGAGATGTGAGATACGCTGTCCATTACGAGAAGATCTGTGGTTTTTCCCGCAGGACAGAGAATGCAGCTTTTCTTTTCTTTTTCTCCGTTCTTCTTGGTCGTAGGCTACTGTGTTAAGTAGAAGCCTACTATGATTTGTAATGTAAACGCTGAGTGAGTTCAGTCTCTCAGCAGTTTAATGCTAAAAGCCAGTGAAACAATTAATAAACATCGACCGATTCCCAAGCGGTGTGTGCGTGAGGAGGAGACGCTTGACGCTATGTCACCAATGAGCCCTTACGAGGCAGGAACGGCTGCGCACCCTCTCGTCTGCATGTAATAAACATAAAATACGGTTTGTTACTCAACAAAGACGGTGTAAGGGTGATGGAAGCCTACTTTACTTAGTGGGAACACTCAGAAACCCCCACCTCACGTCTAAAATACACTTTAATACACTTTTTTTTTTACCAGAGACAAAACTTTTTCACCGGAGGTTTTAGTTACTCCACACCGCCCTCTACAGATCTTGTCAATAGAAATGTCCATTGACCACATTTTGCCTTCCGGTGAAATATTCTGTTATCTGGATAAAAAAGTATATTTTAGACGCGATGTTGGGAACCCACTAAGTAAAGTAGGCTTTCAACTCCCCAAATCCGTCTTTGTTTTGGTGAGTAGCGAAACTGTATCTTTTATTTTCACTACAGACGAGTGAGCGTGTCGCCTGTAATGCCAGCACAAGGACTCATGATGACATAGCGTTTTCAACATGCTGCTTCGATTTTCCACGTTTTCTTTGTGTGTCCGAGAGCGACTGAGATCGCGATGTATACATAAACATCCTTCCAGAATACTGTCTTCAGCAAACCGTTAACATTAGCGAGATGAAGTTAGTTACTGTGTAGACTGTTTACAAGCAGATAGCACGCTGTATGGGCGTGCTGAAAAACGAGACAATGCATTCCTTAAACCAATCGTGCTCCCGTGAAATCGCTATGCAAATCTAAAGAGCTCCATTCTCCGCCTCCTAAAACAGCAGTAAAACTCTCCCAAAGAAGGCAACTTTGCTACACTAATGTTGCCATATACCGACCTTAACAAAGATATCTTATGGAATGAAAACCCTCTTCTATATTCAAACTGTTAATTATATACAAAAACGAAAAACAAAGAAAATTTTAAATCAATCTTATTTTCGCATTTTCTGACTTGTAAAATTGCCGACATTTGGCCGTTTCCACCAGCCTCGGACACATATCGTCACTATCGGGCAGAAACCTTTTATCCCCGAGTTTCAAATGTGTAAGTTTTTTTGTTAAGTAAAGCCCTGCTTCAGACTGGCACAAAGAACTAGTGAAAATGTCAGATCTACAAGCGGTGCGACGCATGGTGCGCTTGTGGATCGGCTATTTTCACTATTCTAAATCATTTTTTAAAAATGATAATACAAAACGATTTTAGACGTACAAGGATTCCACCCGACAGTGACAGCAGCGACTTTAAGCTTTGGGACGGCTACGGCAGATGACAACGGTAACCGGAAATGATCAGCGCTCGTTAGATAAACCTGCCGCCGTCGTGGCCGTCTCTACTACGGCAGAAGCTCCCTTTCAGGGACGTGCTGGGCCCCTGATTCAGCCCGGGAAAAAGAGTTGTAGAGGCCCTCATAGAGAGATCTCTGCGCTGCTGCTACTCAGAGATTTGCCATTTCAGATCATGACAAGTGACAAGCCAGTGGGCCACTTACTGTATATGAGTTATATTTCGTCGTTGTCGGGTGGAAACATTGTATGTCCAAAACCGTTTGTTTTGTATTTATCATTTTAAAAATGATTTAAACTAGTGAAAACAGCCGATCTACAAGCACACAACGCTTCACACCACGAGGCGGTGTGTGCTTGTAGATCTGCTGTTTTCACTACTTTTGTGCAACGGCCTTGTATGATGAAGCAGGGCTTTGCTTTGCGATAAAATTTATACATTTGAAACTTGGAGATACAAGGTGTCTGTCCGACAGTGACGATTTACTTTGTTGGCCGCCCAGCCCCCAAAATGGAACGAAGGCCATTTTATTTTTATTTTTTTCCTAATGGCCGGCCGGGAATGAGTCGGCCGTTCGGGAGTTGTCCCGCTCCAATGGCCAGCACGTCCCTGCTCCCTTTACACGTTGTGGTCTGCTGCATAGACGCGTCTCCATAGGAACCAAAGAATTCAGTAAAAGGGGTGGGACCCCATCGCCGACGGCTGTTTGTTTAACGATTTTGATGGCGATTACGTCATAGCAGCCTTAGTCCCGCCTTGCGTTGCGGTTGTAGAAACAGGCTTTTTTTTTACTTTTAAATATAAATCTGTGAATGTCTCTTTGTCTATCTGTTCTGGTTATTATGTTTGTTAAATTACAGTAAAATAACTACAAATGCAAAATGTAACAAAATGGTCACTTTAACAAGGTATTATAATTATATTCTCCACACTTGTATTCTCCCCATCTTGACAAAATGGTATATTCCCAGCCAGGTTCCGCAGGTCAGCTGCACAGGTGCTATGCATTATTGTTAATTGTGGCACGTTTACTAACATGCCAAGTTTAGCTGCACTTGAACAACCATTCCAGGCTGCCATATCCAGCCCAAGAAACCGTAGAAACGGGGGGAACACTAGAATGTACTTCTTAAACTAAATGTATCATGCCTGTTGCTAAGGTATGGCAACATGACTGGTGTTTTGCACGTGCGCGAAGGCACGCGTGTTCAATGTTGAGTGAAAAACTGAAGGTTCTGTGGTGCAGAAACTAATTGCGATTAAAATGCGTTAATTTTTTTAATCGCGTTAATTTTCTGTAATTAATGAATCGCAATTAATCAGTTAAAGTCCCAGCCTTAATATATATATATATATATATATATATATATATATATATATATATATATATATATATATGTATATATATATAGGTTGCAGAGTGAACAGATAGCAGTAAATAAACAGCTTTTCTCATACAGCGAAATCTGATGGATTCTAATATACTCTGTATCAGCATACACCATCCGGGTGCTCAGTGTGTGCGTGCGTGCGTGCGTGCGTGCGTGATGTGATCGGGTTTTGTTCGGGGGAACCCAATAAGAGAACTCCATTTCTCAACCATATATTGTGATATAATCACTGCTATATCATTGCTATAATCATTCGCACGAGTGTGTGTTCAGTAACAGTGTTATACAGCTCTATATTATGATAGTAATCATTGATATAGAGCAGGGGTCTTCAACAGGGGGTCCGGGACCCCTAGGGGTTCCTCAGAGTCACTATAGGGGGTCCTCCAAATCTTTGAGTGATAGAAACTTTTTTCTTCTTTTTTATATTAACCACTTGAACCCCAGTGTCCATATTCGCGAGAAGTTTCGCGAGGCGTTGTGAGCTTGTAGATCGTCTATTTTTGGCAAAGAGCTTTGGTGTAGAGGGGTAAAAGAGCAGATGAGTGAAAGCTCAAGTTTATTAAGTATTGACGGTTCAAGTGGTTGAATATCTGAAAACACAAATCGACATGAATCCAAAATACACTGATGATTGTGCTGTCAAACAATGAGACTATATGGAATCTATGAACAGGTTGTGGAGGTCCCTGCTTCATCTCTCTCTCAACTAAGGGGTCCTTGGCCTGAAAACGTTGAAGACCCCTGATATAGAGTGTTTGTTCAGTAACAGTGATAAAGGTAGAGTAAGTGATATTCCTAAATAATAAAACATAAATAAAAAAGAAAAAAAAAAGTTCTTATAGTAGCAAATTTCCAGAAGTAACATTAGAGAACCCAGACGTATCCAGATGCTCCAGGGACTCCCCAGAAGCAAATATTTGAGTTACAAAATGTTCTCTTTTAAAACCATATAGTCAACGATTTTCCAAAATGTTCAAGTATAAAATAATTCCGGGTCTAAATGATGTTTAAACCAGTGGTTCTCAAACATTTTCATCTGTCCACAGTATTCAAAATATCCAAGACCTGATTCAGCCCGGGAAAAAGAGTTGTAGAGGCCCTCATTGCGTGCTATAGAGAGAGATCTCTCTCTATAGCGCTGCTGCTACTCAAAGATTTTCTATTTCAGATTATGACAAGTGACAAGCCAGTGGGCCAGTTATTGTACGTGAGTTATATTTCGTCATTGTCGGGTGGAAACCTGGTATGTCCAAACACCGTTTGTTTTGTATTTATAATTCTAAAAATTATTAAACTAGTGAAAACAGCCGATTTACAAGCACACAGCGCCTCACACCGCGAGGCGTTGTGTGCTTGTAGATCTGCTGTTTTCACTACTTTTGTGCGACAGCCTTGTATGATGAAGCAGGGCTTTGCTTTGCGAAAAGAATTTATACATTTGAAACTTGGAGATATGAGGTTTCTGCCCGACAGTGACGATTTACTTTGTTGGCCGCCCAGCCCCCAAAATGGAACGAAGGCCGACATTTTATTTTTAATTTTTTCCTAATGGCCGGCCTGGACCGGCCCGGGAATGAACCGGACGTTCGGGAGTTGTCCCGCTTTTCCCAATGGCCAGCACGTCCCTGGTTGTGAGCTCAGAGATAGGTTATTTTCAGACTTACATGTAACATGCTCATGTGGCCTATAGAGTCGCTTCTTTTGGCCTGGTTTTTGTAGACCTAGTTGCAGAATCAGGCAACACTGTGAGAGCAACGCACCCACCGCACCAAGAGCTGTACACCGGCTTAAATGTCATAACATATTGTGGTTGTGCGAACTTGGCAACCCCCAGGGGTGCGCTCCATTTACGCAATGCCACCTGTAACAGAATAGCCTGTACTTTGGGCGGACGCACACAAAGGGCTCGAGGTGAGGGGAAGCGCTGTGCGAAAAACCATGCAACTATTATCTGTGGAATTCAGAGCTGTGCTGTAAACTATGCTGTTTACTATGTTGTTTTCTCAATCATGGGGGCTTTTAAGCCGAGACATCATTTTGTAGGCAGAGGAGAACTCTGCCCCCAGAGCATTTTCTGTCCCTCGCTATTTCAACAGATCCGAGACAAAAATAACGATTAAAGTATAATTCTAACACTTTCCTTTCAACAACAAAGAGAAGAAAAATGTGTAAATAGTAAAAATAGTAAAAAGATTCACGGAAACTGGGGGCAGAAATTCTCCTCTGCCTACAAAATGATGTCATACTTAACAGCCCCAACAGGCCACCATATAGTATACTTCATACATTATACAGACCCAGAATATGCACGTTTCTAAAGTGACTATTGAAGTACTTTTAAGACTTTTTAATACTGCTAAAATAAAATAAAAATAAAAAAAGTATATATATACTATACTAATAGTCAAATATGATCTAAGAAAGAGGCAAACATTGTGAATATAGCCGATCTACGAGCACATACATAACACCTCACTTTTTTATATGATTATATTGGGGGTCCCAAGTTCAAATATGATTATTCTGGGGCGTCCCCAGTTCAAATATGATTATTCTGGGGCGTCCCCAGTTCAAATATGATTATTCTGGGGCGTCCCCAGTTCAAATATGATTATTCTGAGGGGGTCCCCAGTTAAAATACTCCCACTGAGCAATAGTCGGATATTACACGACTAGTTATTTTATAGACGTCATTTCACCCGTCTAGATCGTTTATATTCACACCGAAAATATACTTTGCAATTTATTCCATAATTCAATAACAATTTATAAAAAAAACAAAAAAAAACAACAACAGTAAGGTGCATAACTGATCTCCTAATATTGGACTAACATAATTATAATATCCGGTGATTATTATTAAGTATAGTTTAGATCTAGCCGAGATTTTGGTTGTGGCCTGAACATTTGAGAACAACTGATCAGTCAGATTACACAATGATGGCGTTACAGGGAGTGCATTCAAAGGCACAGGCTATGGAAAGTGACTGATCACATTTACTCAAATACTAAATCAGTAATGTCCAAGTCAGACCCTCTATAGACGTCATAATACGACCTAAAGAGACCTCCAAAAGACCTCCAAAAGACCTCTGTACAACGTCCAAGTCAGACCCTTCTATAGACGTCACAATACGACCTCCAAAAGACCTCCGTACAACGTCCTAGTCAGACCCCTCTTTAGACGTCATAATACGACCTAAAAAAGACCTCCAAAAGACCTCCGTACAACGTCCAATTCAGAACCTCTATAGACCTCACAAAAGACCTCTCATGCAAATCTATGGTGTTTAGAGACATAGTAAAATAAATACATTGAAGTGTGTGTGTGTGTGTGTGTGTGTGTGTGTGTGTGTGTGTGTGTGTGTGTGTGTGTGTGTGTGTGTGTGTGTGTGTGTGTGTGTGTGAGTGCGGGGAGGTGGGGAGGCATTAAGTTGAGGTCGCCCTGGGGCACCTCACAGGGTTAATCTGGCCCTGTCCAAAAGACCTCCGTACAACGTCCAAGTCAGACCCTCTAATTCAGGGGTCTTCAACAGGGGGTCCGGGACCCCTAGGGGGTCCTCAGAGTTACTACAGGGGGTCCTCCAAATCTTTGTGTGATAGAAACGTTTTGTTTTTCTTTCCTCAGAACTTTAACCAAAAATAGCAGATCTACAAGCTCACAACGCCTCGCGCTGTGGGGCGTTGTGAGCTTGTAGATCGGCTATTTTAGGCAAAGGGGTTTGGTACGTGTAGAGGGGAAAAAGAGCAGACAGAGTGAAAGGTGAAATATTGACGGTTAAAGTGGTTAAATATCTGAAAACACAAATTGACATGAATCCAAAATACACTGATGATTGTGCTGCCAAACAATGAAACTATATGGAATCTATGAATAGGTCTCTCTCAACTAAGGGGTCCTTGACCTGAAAAGGTTTAAGACCCCTGGCCTAAACTGTGAACTGTTTTGTCAGCTTTAAGCTTTAGTCACTATAGTAACTGATTATTAATAGAAAAATTACAATAAGTGATACATGATGACATATTATTATAGGTTAAACATGACATTACATTGATGAACACATAATTGCATTACAAATATGATGATACGATTGCAAAATGATTTTTACTCAAGTGGAACGTCCGACATCCTATGAGAGATATTCACAACACAAAAACATTACACGATTAACACATGGCCCAGTGCATGATGGGAATGCGGGGTGGGGTTTCATGTCACGCAGAGAAGCTGGAAGCAACAATGTCAAGGTCACGACCTCGGAAGAAACAGGTGTGCCGAAACACACACACACACACACACACACACACACACACACACACACACACACACACACACACACACACACACACACACACACACACACATTCAGGGACGTGCAGAGAATGTTAGAGAGGCAGGGGCTGAAATTTCTAAAAGAACCCTTTGGTGAAAATATCTAAAATAGTCAAAACTGCATTCCTGGTCTAGAGAGGGCACTTTTTACAGACAGATAAAAGGGCAGGGGCTCAAGCCCCCTTTGATGTCTTTGTGCACGTGCCTACTCACACACACACACACACACACACACACACACACACACACACACACACACACACACACACACACAACATGCTCACGCGCCCCCTCCCCAAGGTGGTGTGAGTTCGGCAGGGGGTCCCTCGACCCAGAATGTCTCTCCCATGCTCTGGGGTCAAAGGTGACTTCCTCAATCCTCCCACCCTGTCAGAACGCCAATATAGTTCATGTTCAGAAGCAGTTTGCAAAGATGTCGTGACTCCCAGTGAAGGAAGAAGTACTCACATTTAGCACTTAAAGTAAAGAAAGTGGATTTTTTTAAGTTACCGTACCATGATACAGAAGCTCACATGATGCACAAGCTTGTAGATCTGCTTTGTTTAAATAGCCAAAGTATGAAAATGCCAGTTCCAGTCCCTGGAAGAAAATATTTTGAGACGTGGGTCCGTGGCCAAACACATATCACTTTGGGGTCCTTGACATGAAAAAGTTTGAGCACCACTGGTATATACATAGTTTTTTTTTTTTTTTTTTTGCTGTACACAACAGTTTTACCATTCACCCAACCCTGTGGGTGTGTCTAACTTCAGCTGGGTTACCACCCACCATGACAACCAGGCATACACATTTAGCACATTTTCATGTGGCCACATAAAAACATCTATTCAGTGGTGTAAAATAACTAAGTGCATTTACTCAAGTGCATTCTGCCAATGCATTTAGCAGAAATCCGCAAAATGGCAGCAAATCGCTCCATTCCCATTGAAATGCATTGGCAGAATTCGTCCTCATAGGTAGAATTAAAGCGTGCCAACAAACACATGATAGTGCTGTCAAACAAACTGTTCAAATTCTATGAAACAACCTTTGAAATCCATGAAAATGTTCGTGTCTCCCAGCGGTTACTCCGCCGGTCATCAAATCATTGACAAAAACTAAAATCTTCATGAATTCATGGCGTCTATAATTGATAGAAAATACGTTGTTTTGGGGGGGTGAACTACTCCTTTATTATACAGTCTTATTACAAGTAACACACCAATGGCGAGTGGCGACCATCGGGTCAGAGCTTCTAAATACGGCAAAAACTTGTCGTTGTGTCTTTGGACAACGACCATGGCGTTTTTGAGGCGATGCACAGCGGTAACATAATCTGCCTCTCGCTAGCACGGCGGTAACGTGGTTCTCAACCTGCGGGTCGGTACCACCCAAAAAAGAAAGAAAAGAAAGAAAAAAGAAAGAAAAAAAGAAAGAAAAGAAAAGAAAAAGACTAGTGACAGTCCTATATTTGTCCATCTGCAATTGTGCCGACCAGGTTAGCATAATGTGTGGACGACATTGATGTCCGTTACTGCATTCTAACACAGTGGCTCTCAACGGTGGGCACGTGATTTTGGGGGGGTCCCAGATGACAGTGAAATGACAATTTAATTTAACCTAAAAAAAGATTTTTATTTCCTTTTTTTTTTTACTATATCTACTGCATAGTGTTCTATCCGTCTGTCATTCAATGTTATATGAGATACTTCAATGGTTTCCTATGGAAATAAGCTTAGTCTTTTCTAGGATCTCCTTTTAGTTGACCTTGTACCAGTGAACTGTACCGTCATGAAACTGTACTTTTTCTATGCAAACTTCTAATAAAGTCTTCAATCAATCTTCAAGAAAGAAAAGAAAAAAGTCTATAGCTGTATCAAAGGTAATCAAAAAACGATGTTATAAAAAGTGGTCAAACCTTGTCCAAATTGTCAAATAAAGAGAAGATCATATCAGCTATTTCAGCTATTTATCTGTGGAACCGAATCAACCAAAATGTATTGTCTCAATTTATGATTGTGATGATTATTTTGGGGCGTCACAGAGAAGCACTGTTCTCACATAATCCTCCCTGACAGAAATGAGGAGAGAGACATATTCTGAGTTCAAAGTCAACATTGAGAAACACACTTTGAAGCTGTCACTCTTTCTAGAGAAGCTCTCGTGAGCGCTAGGAAAAACACTGACAGCTATATTTCCATGCCTTACCCACAAAAACTTTTTTTTTTCCTATTTTGAAATGGAGAAAAAAGCTGACAAACAGCCTAAAAAACATGCACATCCAAAGCCATATAGGCTGGGTGCTGGACTAAAAGTAATCAACAATACAAAAGAAAAAAGTCCACACACCAAATTTGCAGTTCCCAATATAGAGCTTTACTGTGGTAACGTTGCGAGCTGTATGCTCTTCCTCAGGATTCCTCCTATTTTGAAAAACATTTTAAAATACTTCAAATAGTCGATCTACATCAAGGCGTTGTGCGCTTGTAGATCAGCTATTAGAATGTCTTTCAAAATAGTAAAAAAATGGCAAGGGGTAAGGCATGGGCCAAAATAGAGCCCTGAGTGTTTCACATGTCGTTGCTGTAAGGCAGAAACCTTTTGTTTGTTTGTTTTGTAATTCCCTAATTCGCCATCAAAGTGGGTCAGACATAAGCAGAGAAAATAGCAACTTGTGTGCCGTAAGCTTGCTTGCGTTGTGAGCTCCCGAGGTTCTATATGTTTTATGTTGTCATTGGTTCCTTTGATGTTTTATGCCAATGTGTTTTTAAACCCTTTATAATTTACAACAGGGGTCTTCAACAGGGGGTCCGGGACCCCTAGGGGGTCCCCAGAGTTACTACAGGGGGTACTCCAAATCTTTGCGTTATAGAAACTTTTTTATCTCCTTTTTTTATATTAACCATTTGAACCCTAGCATCCATATTCTGAGAACAGCTCGTAGATCGGCTATTTTCGGCAAAGAAGTTTCGTGTAGAGGGGGAAAATAGCACACTAAGTAAAGAGTGAAAGGTCAAGTTTATTACGGTTCAAGTGGTTAAATAGCTGAAAACACAAATTTACATGAACCCAAAATACACTGATGATTGTGCTGCTGCTGCCTGTCAAACGATGAAACTATATGGTATCTATGGGTTGGTGGGGGTCCCTGCTTCATCTCTCTCTCAACTAAGGGGTCCATGGCCTGAAAACGTTGAAGACCCCTGTGACGGTTCCCTCATTAGGAGGATATACTGTAGGCCTGTAGGCCGTAGGGTTTGATATATTGGTCACTCCTTGGTTATAGTTATTTGCTTTGTATTCATTTGTTGTTTTCCTTCCCATAGGACTGGGGAGCAGCATCGTTAAGACTGATTGGTGTGCACCTGGGCCCGGTCCACACCTATAAAAGCCTGCTTCCCCAGTCCTCTCCCAGCTCTCCTCACTCCAGCTCCTCTCCCACCATTCCCCTTATTTGTTATTTCTGTTAGCACATGCAACACTCACACATTACATCTCTCACTCATCCATACATGCACTTCACTACTGACTTGACTGACTTCCACACCTCACTCCTCATTTTGGTATGTTTTCTTAACTTTGATTATTTAAATAAATTGTTTAAACTTTGTTTTGACTGCGTCTCCCCCAGTTTTTGTTATGTTCCATGTAAACCCTAGACCAGGAACATAACAAGTGGGGGCTCTCGCCGGTAATTTTTGACTTTTTATGCAGTGAGTTTGGAGAATCAAGTGATTCTCCCTTCTGCATTTGTTTGGTAGTGCTGCGCCGCAATAGTAGAGTCAATTGGCTAAATTCTGCAATAGTAGAGTCAATTGGCTAATTTGGGCGTTGGTTAATGGCTCGTTGGCGCTGTGGTTTTGTGAAAGCAGTGTCTTCAATTGGGAATCATTCCGGGGGTTCCTTTGTCCTGTTTGATCAACAGTCTGGTGAGTACAGAAAGCGCTGCTATGCTTTTTGGTCTGGACTTTAAGTTTGGGGAGATGCAGTTAACTTTTTGGGTTGAATTTAATTTGAGTTTCATTGGTTAAGTTGCATTAAGTATTTGGTTAAGTTTGGTGGGGAGGTTTTTCCTGGTTTATTGTGCTGCTAAAGTGAAAGTTAAAGAGTTTCCTGGCTGGTTTTAATTCATTTTTCATACAAGTGTCCCTGTGAGGTGCGTTTTTTATTTTTCAGCTACTGGGGTTAAAATAATGCAAGTCGTTTAGGCCCGGGTGGTTTAGGTGCACGGGGCGGCTGGAGATTGCGGGTGCGTACCGGTGTGTGCGTACCCCGTCTCGGGAGCGCAGCCAGGTGGTGTACGCAGGTCGCCAGCTAGTGGTTGCCTTTCCTACCCCTGGGTTAAGCTAGGCCTTTGCGGTGGCCTTCATGTGCATAAATACCCACCGTTAACCAGCACATCCAGTCGGGTGGAGTTAGCGGGGTGGTTTAAATAGTGGGGCACTTGTATTTTGTTTTGTTTGCCAGCGGGGGAATCTGTTAAAGCGCACGTGAGCCAGGATGGTTACAGTAGATGAATTTGTAGATTCTCCTTCTGAGGAACTGTTAAGTCAGTGCACCAAAGACCAATTACTTAAAATAGCAGAAAACTATAACATTGAAATTGGGCCAGTTGACAAGAGATTAAAGGAGACTTTATTTCAAGTGTTGAGAGAGAATTTATTTGAGAAAGATGTTCCTGTTCATGAGGGACTACTGTCTACTCCAACAAAGTCAGTGGTCACAGCGGTGGCGCCGCCGTTTGTGATGCCTGTAGTGTCACCAGGTTTGAATTTCGAACAACAAAAATAGTTAATTTTGTTGCAAGCTAAATTACAAGCAGATCAGGAAAAGGTGAGGCTAGACACACAGTGTGCTCAAGAAAGAGTGAGACTAGAAACTCAGTATGCAATTGAAAAAATGAAACATGATACTGAACAAGCTAAAATACAGGTTGAGCAGAACAAGTTAGATTTGATAAGGGATGGTAAGATGGAACCTGCTGCACAAGTATCTCCTAGACCTGCAGATCAGTCCGAGGGGTCGTTTGACATAAATGGAAATCTCCGTCTGGTGCCCAAGTTTTCAGAACGGGATCCAGAGACATTTTTTGTAATGTTTGAGCGGGTGGCTGACCTGCGTAAATGGCCTGATTCGGCGCGCACACTGCTGTTACAGTGCGTCTTAACCGGCAGGGCGCAAGAGGTTTTTTCGGCAATGAGTGTGGCTGACAGTCAAAAATATTCCCGTGTTAAAGCAACGGTGCTTAAAGCCTACGAGCTCGTCCCCGAGGCATACCGCCAGCGGTTCAGGTTTTCTAAGAAACATGACAAGCAGTGTCATTTGGAATTTGCACGTGATTTAACTACGTCTTTTAACCGCTGGTGCAACGCCTCGGAGGTAACAGAGCTTGAAGAGTTGTGTGACTTGATGATTTTGGAGCAGTTTAAAAATTCTGTTCCTGCTCGAGTGGCGACGTATATTAATGAGCAGAAAGCGCGCACTGCTGCAGACGCGGCAGCGCTCGCTGATGATTTTGTCCTGACGCACCGTGAAGAGTTTAATGCGGGAGGTGGCAATCATGCTGCCAATGAGTCACATGGCCGATATGATAAACCTCATCCTGTCGAAGCTAAAAGTAACAGCAGTGGTAATGTGCGTGAGTCGGAAAAGGTCTGCAATCATTGTCATAGGAGGGGCCACTGGAGATCAGATTGTTTTAAGTTGAACGGTTACCCAAAGACTGACAATTTTAATGCAGGTGATCGGCAACCAAAAGGGGCTGGCATGTCCGCTCCAGTTCATCCGGTGTCCACTTGTGTTACACCACATTTCGGTCAAAATAAAGATGCAGTAGTTGCAGCAGTAGATTCTTACCGTCCATTTATCATGAAGGGTTCTGTCTCTTTGGTGCAAGGTGGGGAAGAAGTGCCCGTAACTATTCTGAGAGACACAGGGGCTTTTGACTCATTTATTCAGGCTGGTGTTCTTCCTTTGACTAATGTTTCTGACACTGGTGACAAAGTGCATATCCGGGGCATAGACATGAACATACTGTTGGTTCCCTTGCATAAAGTGATGCTTAAATGTGAATTGTTCCAGGGAGAAGCAAAGCTTGCTGTGCGCCCAGCACTGCCGGTTCCAGGGGTGACGGTCATCCTGGGTAACGACCTGGTTGGTGCTCGGGTGTGGGCAGAGGGTCCACCACCGGCAATGGTGACATCCGTTCCCCTGGTGACGGGGGAAGCGAATAAAAGTGACCGTGACGGTCCAAAGGTCAAAGTATCTGAGAAGTTTCAAAGTATCAAAACTGACAAGCCTAAAGAAAAGTTGGCATTAGTTCAGGATAAGATAAAACCGGTGTCTGGCGTTAAAGCTGAGTGCCGGGTCTTTAGTCCAGGAGACCAGGTCCTGGCTTTACTTCCATTGGTCACTTCACCATTTCATAGAATTTCAAAGTTTTCTGGTCCACACAAGGTGGTGAAAAAGGTCTCAGAGCAAAGTTACATGATCTCAACACCCAATCGTCAGAATTCCACCCAACTGTGCAATGTAAATTTGCTCAAGAAATATTGTCACTAAACCCAGTTATTTTCCACTCTCCAGATTCTCCATTTAGGCTCAGTGGGTCCTTCTTTTGTCCTGTCATCATCCCAAGGTCTTCATTGATCAGTTGCTGGGGTGATGGCCTGCAGGGGGGGTTAGCCATTGGAGGAGCAAGTGGTTGGGTTTGGTAATACAGTGCTGGTGTTCATTTGGGATTCTGTTTTTTATACGTTATTATTACTACTTACCAGTGTCATGTTAAAGATTTAAATGGGGTTATATAGCACCTCTAATTCTAGAGTTTGGAGACCCAAAAATGTTTGCATGACCTGTGTTATTCTTTTACCCTAAGATGTCTCCTGGGTTTTCTCCATTTTAGGCCATCATGTTTGTCATCTCTTAAAAGTGCTCCTGTGTACAAAGGCTGCTGAGGTGGTGGGCAGGATGGTGTGGCGGGGTGGAGTTAAAAGTGGATATAGGGGATAAATAGTACAGGTAGTATGTATACAACATTTAAAGTACAATATTCAAAGTAACAGGGTGTCCGGTGATCCCCTTGGGACCCCGTCTTTATGGGGGGGGGTGTGACGGTTCCCTCATTAGGAGGATATATGTAGGCCTGTAGGCCGTAGGGTTTGATATATTGGTCACTCCTTGGTTATAGTTATTTGCTTTGTATTCATTTGTTGTTTTCCTTCCCATAGGACTGGGGAGCAGCATCGTTAAGACTGATTGGTGTGCACCTGGGCCCGGTCCACACCTATAAAAGCCTGCTTCCCCAGTCCTCTCCCAGCTCTCCTCACTCCAGCTCCTCTCCCACCATTCCCCTTATTTGTTATTTCTGTTAGCACATGCAACACTCACACACTACATCTCTCACTCATCCATACATGCACTTCACTACTGACTTGACTGACTTCCACACCTCACTCCTCATTTTGGTATGTTTTCTTAACTTTGATTATTTAAATAAATTGTTTAAACTTTGTTTTGACTGCGTCTCCCCCAGTTTTTGTTATGTTCCATGTAAACCCTAGACCAGGAACATAACACCCCTGATTTACAAGACTTCGCATTCCTAAACCTATAATTTGATGGCAGTCTCCTACTGAGTTTCCTATTGACCGACGACCCGGAGTGAATTATGGGAAATGAGACAGATCCATATTGATGACATGACTTAGATACTGTGTGATTTTAGGGCAAAATCTGTAGGAGCAGTGTCCAAAAATGTGTTTTGCAAGGCTCGGCCTCATGGTGGTGCTAGAAGAGGGCCATGTGAGAAATGACGGGTGGAGGTTGTGGTTTGGCAGCCAAGGCGTGTGTGTGTGCAAAGTTTGGCATGGATCGGGGCAACGGTGGCGGAGATATGAGTAGGGAAAAAGTGTGACGTGTGACAGACTGACAGACAGACAGCCGGTGGAGGTTTTGATAGTAACTGCGACCTGACGGTTGCAACTATTTATTATAAAGGCAGGTTTTGGACATACAGGGTTTGGCGACATGCGCTTTCTCTTCACGTAGGAGGGCTGTGTTGGCGTTGAGACGAGCAGTTCCCTAGCGGAACCCTCAGGGGGCGGTGTTGAGCATTACGCTGATCTGTGCTGAACAGAGAAGACATGCTGCGTTCCCTCCCCAGGGGCGTCACACCAAATTCTGGGCCCTTGGTAGTTGGTACAAGGATTCACTGCGGGGCCCCTGTGCTTTAACTATTGAAAAATTGCAGACATACAAGCTCACACCGCGCTGCGAGCTTGTAGATCTGCTATTTTTGATAAATCATGAAAATCTTTGAATATTTCAAATCCTTCTGAGTTTTTTTTTTTTTTTTTTGAAAAACCTTTGTTTCTATGTCAGTGGGACTCAAACCTTCTCATGTGAAGGACCCCCTAAATGGTATGTATTTGGCCACGGGGTGACGGAACCCCATCTCAAAATATTGAGTTCCAGGGACCCCCCAGAAGCAAAATTTGAGTTACAAATGTTCGCTTAAAAAATACATATATTCAAAGATTTGCACAAATTTTCACGACTTTTTCAAAAATAGCAGATCTACAAGCTCACAGCGCGGCACTCGGTGCCGCGCTGTGAGCTTATTTGCTATTTTTCCAATAGATATAGTTACTAGGGCCCCTCCACCTTGGGCCCCAGTAACTCAGTCCCACTTTCCTACCCCTTGTGACGCCCCTGTCCCTCCCTACCTGTTCTGTGCCCAGTTCAGCTGAGGTTACTGCAGCTTGAGCTCGCGCATGTGTATACGTGCACTGCTATGTCCTCAACACCACTGGAGAATAGCAGTGTGTGCACGTGTCTGTCTGTGCTGTGTGTGTGTGTGTGTGTGTGTGTGTGTGTGTGTGTGTGTGTGTGTGTGTGTGTGTGTGTGTGTGTGTGTGTGTGTGTGTGTGTGTGTGTGTGTGTGTGTGTGTGTGTGTGTGTGTGTGTGTGTGTGTGTGTGTGTGTGTGTGTGTGTGTGTGTGTGTGTGCGCGCGTCAGTAGCATTTACAAGTATTTACATTTCAAGAGTAGTTTATTTTGAGGATCTGTACTTTTGAGTAATTTAAAAAGTAAATACTTTTACTCGTTACTTTATATTTGGACAATGAGCAAGAGTAGTTTAAATTCAGTAAATAAGTAAAGTAAATTCAGGTTTTTTTCACCTTTTTAGTACCTCTGGTCAAAAATAGGCCAAATTGTCAAATAATAGAGGCCAACATTGTGAAAATAGCAGATCTACATGCTCACAACGCCCCGGTGGCATTGTGAGCATGTAGATCTGCTATTTTCACAATGGAACAGACTAATGTAATGCCAACTCCTACAATTCCAAGTGAAAGAAAGTACTTTTACTTTTTACTCAAAGAGTAGTTTTTAAACTACAACCACATTCATATACGTGTCAGAGAATAGCAGATCTGCAAGCTCACAATGCACAACGTATGGTTTTAAATCAATGCATGAATAAAAATAAAAAAAACGTTCCACATTGAAGCCTCGCAAAGCAGTTTACCACAGTCGTTTCATTTACCGGCGATGGCTTTTTTTATATGAAAAACTGGGCTGGCTTTTTCCTGCCATTCGTAGAGAGTTGTATTTATTCATAAGGCCCAGTGTGGCAAGCTCCCATAGTATTCATCTTCATTTTTTACTTTGGATCACGTGATCGCAAAAAAAAAATAATAATAATCATACGATTCACATGGGATTGATAGAAATATATCGTCGTTGTCGGGGTGGAAACCTTGTATGCTCAAAACCGTTTGTTTTGTATTTATCATTTTAAAAATGAGTTAAACTAGTGAAAACAGCCGATCTACAAGCACACAACGCCTCGCGCCGCGAGGCGTTGTGTGCTTGTAGATCTGCTGTAGATCTGCTGTTTGTATTCGTCATCTAACTATTAATTTACCGAATGTCTGTGTGTGAATGAAAAGTATTTAAAAAAAGAAGAAAAACGTACAAAGCTGCAGCTAAGGCGGGAACGATAGCTCAGATTAAGATGCAGTCTTTTGTGTGTCCATTGTGCACGACGGACACACATGCGTCCACGTTAACAGGTACAAAAATCATGGCGTGATTTTAAATACATGAATACTAGGGCTGTTTGATAAATCGATTCATAATCTAAATCCGATTTTTGCTTTTGTTCGATTTAAAAAATAAGAAAATAGTCAAATCAAGTTTCACTTTAATTATGGTAATTCCGGAATGGATCTCACTCATTAGAGCCTTGCACAGGGCAAAAAGTCCACAGCCCGGTCCTCCTAAAGCACGACAAGGTCCGACACCAAATTAATGTAATTTCTCTCTGATGTGCCCTTTCTTTGATGAGCAGCGCACAGACTGGGCATCTCTATGATAGTACAGCAAACACAGAACAAACGCTGAGCTTGTAAACTTGCTGTTTTAGTTGATTGATTAAACGGGCCACACACACACGCACGCACGCACGCACGCACACACACACACACACACACACACACACACACACACACACACACACACACACACACACACACACACACACTAAAAACGTGTGGGTTATTTCTATAACCCAATTTCTGTGTTGCTTCTGTTGGGTTACATTTCTGGGTTTTCAGAGCAATAAACATTTCCTGGGTTATTATGAGAGCACAGGACAGCTGTGCTCACATACAGAAAGTTTGTCTGTCTGGATGGATAGATGGATATATTGGCTATAGACCTTTATTCCAAGTGTACATTCAGGTGTCTTATTGGTAGTAATATTGCTGTTAAAAATAGTCTGTTTCATAATAATATAGACCCTGTTTCATAGCAATATAAAACCAACACATCTCACTTAAATGTGTGTGTGTGTGTGTGTGTGTGTGTGTGTGTGTGTGTGTGTGTGTGTGTGTGTGTGTGTGTGTGTGTGTGTGTGTGTGTGTGTGTGTGTGTGTGCGCGCACACGCGTGCGAGTGTGCATGCGTGCGGTGAGAGATGGAAAATCATTACCGCCCTGATCGCTCTCGTGCACAATTAGAATAAAAACAAATGTAATTGGCTATGTATCGGGGATCGCATCCTGGTCAATATATCTCAGGCATTGTGTGATCGTGATCCCTTGATAAATCGGTCGTGTGAAAACCACCAAAAAGGCACTCGTGGCACAAGGGCACGGTGGCGCAGTGGGTAGCGCTGTAGCCTCGCAGCTAGAAGGTCCTGGGTCCGAACGGGCGCTGTGGACGCTGGGGGCGTGTTTCCTCCTCCGCGTCATCAGCGCCCACACCTTAGGTGGGGTTGGCGAAAGGACCATTCTGTGTGGAGTTTGCATGTTCTCCCTGTGTCTCCTAGGGTAGGTATCCTCACAAAAACATGCAGTAGTCCTGGGTTCTATAATGCCTCCCCCCTGGCTAGCCAGGTAGTCCCCAGGCGTGGCAGAGGGAAGGGCAGAACCCAGGATTACAGCTTGGCACTGGGTGAAAAAATGGGAAAAAAGGCACTTGTGTAGTGTGAAATACTCTAACAATCCAATAATCGCCATCCACTTAAATATCTCACAGTGTGTCCGAGCCTTAAATGATGACAAAATTGGATCCATATTCCTATTCCTTCCTTTTTGTCCCCACATTCCCTGAAAAAAGTAATACTAGGACACACTAGGTTTCCTTCCCCCACCCGGAACACGGTTGATATCAACAAGAACATTAGGATTCTTTGCAGGGTGGCAGCCAGCCAGCCAGGCAGGCAGGCAGGCAGGCAGGCAGGGAGTTTATTTTGATTAAAATCACTAGAGGGAGACCGGCTTTTCAAGCCGCACGTATCGGCACAGGGCTTCAGCGCTGCCCAAACCCACTAGCTAGAACGACGTGTTCACCAAGAGTGCAGATCTCTTACCGCCGTCCATCTTTCTGACAATGTTTAGGGGGCTGTGTGGGTGTGTGTGCACGTGTGTGCGTGCATGCGTGCGTGCGTGCACGTGTGTGCGTGCGAGCGTGCGGCGTGCGTGCGTGCGTGCGTGTGTGTGAGCGCAGGAACTAAAGCAACAACAAGACAATCTCACAACTGAAAAGTGTTGTCCTAGTGGTTGAGAGTAAAGTACATTTACTTACCTAGATGTAAATGTAGTCATATTTAACCCATTTAGGCCTAGGATTATTGAATGCTTTAACTACTGAAAAATAGCAGATATACAAGCTCACAGCACGGCACCGAGTGCCGTGCTGCAAGCTTGTAGATCTGCTATTTTTGAAAAGTTGTGAAAATTTGTGAAAATCTTTGGATTTTTAGGCAAACGTTTGTAACTAAAATTTTGCTTCTGGAGAGTCCCTGGAACTAAATATTTTGAGATGGGGGTCCGTGGCCAAATACATATCATTTTGGGGCTCCTTCACATGAAAAGGTTTGAGCGCCACTGACATAGTAGTCTCTCAAGAACAGACTAACTGAGCTCCATTTAAGTGAAAAGGACCTTTTCTTTGACGATGGCTAGCCAGATTGCTGACATAAAAACATAGGTTTTTCAAAAAACCTTAGAAGGATTCAAAAGACACTTATAGAATCGGGTCAAAATTCAAATTTTCACAACTTTTTACAAATAGTAGATCTACAACCTCGCAGCGCGGCGCTGTGAGCTTGTATATCTGCTATGTTTCAATAGTTAAACCATAAAATAATAATACACAGTAATGTGTACCCGTTCTGAATGGGTAAAAAAAAAAGTATCCAGGATAAGAATCAAGATTTGTTTTGGATGTCTGAATGGTGTGTGCTAAGTTGGCCTTTCACCAGTGAAGTTTTTGTTTTAGGAAAGTTCATGGAGAAGGCATGGCAGTTGCGTTGGAGGACAATGTATCCATGAGTGTTTATCTATTTTGTTTGTGTTGTATCTTGGTGTATGACAATTTTGTGAGTGTCTTGTAAGCCCGTGCGGGCTGGGCATTTTATGATGCAGGACACTATAATAAAAAATATATACATATAAAAAAAAGTGATGACTCATTACTTTTCACAGTTTTGGGGGGCCGAATGTTTTTCATGCAAAACAAATGCTTGCAATGGATTCAGAATCATGGAGAACCCTTAGTTTGACCCCTCACATGCTAATTAAACCAGACTTTTTTTTTTTTTTTTTTTTTTTTTTTTATATTTCTAGTGGAGTCAATGGGACAGTGAATGTACACATGGCCATAACATTTTTTCGCGATGTTTCCAGCAGAGCAGGCCTCTCATTCTGTGGACCTTATTGACCAAACTAATAGATAAAACAGAAATAAAAAGTACAGCAGAAAATCACAGGTCTCTCACATTTTGGTGATTGGGTCCCTGGCTACTCCAATCGCACCTGATTTGGAGAATGGAGTGTTCCACCTCAATCCTAACTCCTAACACTGTCATGGCAATAACAGTAAAGAACACCCTCTTTCATGGAATATTGCTTAATTAAAACATAATGGCATTGTTGTTTGACGCCAGAACCCCGAGCTATACTGTTTTACTGCCGTCGCACAACGGAGACATTTCGTTACCGGGGTGAGTTGACAAAGTCTAGCAGAACAACACTTTTAGCACAAGGTTGTTTGTCTTGTCCATCAGTTTGAGTGCCTGATTGGATAATTGCCCTTGAGGCTCCATCAATCATTCTCCCTCCTTAGTTCCAAAACACACCTGCAAAATCAACTCTAACGCGTTCCCGTTCAATAAACACTGTCACATAGAGATGTCAGCCCGTTTTATCAGCTTGTCCAACAAGCAGGGGCGTCGCACCAAATTCTGGGCCCTGCATGGGTACAAGGATTCACCGCGGGCCCCCCATGAATGTTCTTCATGGAGGGGCTTTAACCCATTTAGACTGGGAACGCATTATTAAACTATTATTATTATAATTATTATTACACTATTATTTTGTGCTCTTTGTGTGCCCGAGAGCGACTCAGAGTCAGATCACGATGTATAAATCAAAAAATAAATCGTGTTTACACGCTGTATGGGGCAGTGCTCAAAGCGTGTAATTCGAGACAATGAGTTCTCAGAGCGCAATCTCTCCTCCCCCAAAAAACACGGATAACTCCTTAGCCTAGTTTAACAAATAAAAGTAGCCATTGTATTACCTTAAAACAACTATCTTTTGACATGATACCCTTGTTCTAAATTCGAACTGTGTGATATGGAGAAAAAAAAAATACAAAAAAACGAAATTGACTTCATTTTCTCACTTTTCTACTGTTTGAAAATCGCTGAGTTATAGACCTTTCCACCAGCACTGGTCACATATACAAGCTTGTAGATCTGCTATTTGTGTGCAAGTCTTTGAATATTTCAAATCCTTCTAAGGATTTTTGAAAAAAAACTATGTTTCTATGTCAGTGGACGTGGTGCTCAAACCTTTTTCATGTGAAGGACCCCCAAAATGATATGTATTTGGCCACGGACCCCCGCCTCAAAATATTTAGTTCCAGGGACCCCCCAGAAGCAAATTTTGAGTTACAAATGTTTGCTTAAAAATACGAAGGATTCAAAGATTTGCACACATTTCCACGGCTCTTCAAAAATAGCAGATCTACAGGCTCGCAGCGCGGCACTCGGTGCCGTGCTGTGAGCTTGTATATCTGCTATTTTTCAATAGCTAAAGTATAAAATAATTAAGGTCTCTCCACCTTGGGCCCTAGTAATTCAGTCCCACTTTCCCGCCCTTGTGACGCCCCTGCCGACAAGCAAGAAGCAAACAACTAACTGCCACTTTGCTCCTTCGAGCTCAGAGTTCCACTTGGAAGTCCTTGTTATGTCTTGTGGATTTATTAACCCATTAAGACCTGGAATAATTTTACACTTTAGCTATTGATAATAGTGCGCTGGTACAGGGGCTGCACCGCGACTCAGCGTGTCACGTATGCCTTGATGTGTTACAAATGTTTGTATATATGTTTTGAATACATGACTGCTGTGTCGTAAGACAAATTTCAGTGTGAACTGACAATAAAGTACTATATCATATCATATCATATCATATCATATCATATCAATAGCATTTAGAGTCGGGTCAATATATTCATTATAGTCTTGCTCAAATTGTCACGATTTTTTTGTTATAGTTAAAGCATAACATAATGTTCAAAGCAGGGATGGGCAACTTTGATGATGTAGAGCAGGGGTTCCCAAACTTTCTTGTCTCAGCGCACCCCATAAACATTTCATTTAATCCGAGGCACCCCTACATTATAATTTTCACTCCCAGCACCTTATATTTATAGCATATCGTCGTTGTCGAGTGGAAACCTTGTATGTTCAAAACCGTTCGTTTTGTAGCCGATCTACAAGCACACTGTGTGCTTGTAGATCGGCTGTTTTCTCTAGATTTGTGCAACAGTCTTGTACGATGAAGCAAGGCTTTGCTTTACCAAAAGACGTACACATTTGAAACTTGGAGATACAAGGTTTCTGCCCGACAGTGGCGATACTTTAGTGATTATGTTGCGAGGAAAACGTTGAGATAATAGCCATTTTGGTTAGAACTGACTGAAAACAACTTTGTACTTCATGTTTAAAATGATTCTAAATATTTTTTTCAAGTGTCCAAATAAATTCCCAAATATTATCAAATGATCTCGCGGCACCCCTGGACTGCCGTCGCGGCACCCCAGGGTTCCCCCGTCACCCACTTTGAAAACCCCTGAGGTAGAAAACCAATGCAACGGATCATACAAGCTATCGTCGCAAGACAATTAAAGAAGAGCGACGTCTTAGTCCATGGCTACACAGAGCTGGATTTTTCATATATCCCGGTTTTTCAGATATCCACATAGAAACATATCTAGATCCACACAGAGCTGGATAATTCATATATCCTGGTTTTTCAGATATCCACATAGAAAAAATATCTAGGTCCACACGACAAAGGTCTAACAAGCACACACACAGTAAAGTCTTCAGAGATATCCGGGTTCCCCGTCTACACGGATCCAGTGAATCGGATATTTTTCAATCTCTCCACTTATTTATCCGGATTCAAAAATATCCAGTTTCGCGGCCGAAATATCCAGCTTCGTGTGGCTGCAAGCCCCAACAGTACCAAAAAATGTCTAGATTCAGAAATATCCAGCTTCATGTAGCCGGCACCTTACCTTCCAGAACGGTGAGTTTGGCACTGGTGTTGATCTCTCCCGCGCTGTTGGCGGCCGTGCATTCGTAGATGGCTTCGTCGCGGTGTGTCCTCAGGGGCTGGATGCGGAGCACTGATCCCGAGCCGTCGTCAAACTCTATCACCTGGACAGAAGGAGGTCACGCTAAGTCAAATCTATGCTGATGACACAGTACCCTGTACAGAAGAGGACAGGTAACTCAAATCTATGCTGATGACACAGTAGCCTGCATGTGTTCCTAGACCTAGACTTTGACTTTAACCCATTTAGGCCTAGAATTATTGAATGCTCTAACCTGTGAAAAATAGCAGATATACAAGCTCACAGTGCGGGCTTGTAGATCTGCTATTTTTGGAAAAAGTCGTGAAAATGTGTGCAAATCTTTGAATATAATTATGTATTTTCAAAGCGAACGTTTGTAACTCAGATTTTGCTTCTGGGGGGTCCCTGGAACTAAATATTTTGAGATGGGGGTCCGTGGCCAAATAAATATCAGTTTGGGGGTCCTTCACATGAAAAGGTTTGAGCACCACTGACATACTATAGTCTCTCAAGAACAGACTAACTGAGCTCCAGTTAATCTTAGAAGGATTCAAAAGACACGTATAGAATCAGGTCAAAATTCTAATGATAGATAGATAGATAGATAGATAGATAGATAGATAGATAGATAGATCCCAAGGGGGAAAAGAAGAAGGAAAATATCTCCATTCCGACATATCTCCTTTACGACACTAACCCTATCTCTTAACACAATCAATGCCAGCCCATTTCAGTGTTTTTTTACAACCACAAGAAAACACTGTTTACACATCTATCCGTTCTGTCCATTCTTTTCAGTACCCTGGGTGACGCTAAATTCCACCATAGTTACACTCATACAACCATGATAACAAAATGAGCAAAAACCGTCGCGTCGTCGCGTCAGGCGCGTTGGGTGCCCGCGGAACCGGGTTGCCACCAGCTGCTCAGATCTTTTTTTGGAATGAAAATCCGACTTACGGTTGAGGAGGAAAGTGTGTTTTTATGTATAATGCATTCTAACCTAGAGTCACAACAATGCAGACACAGATGGGCTGTGCACTTCCTCGTTTTCGTTCAGTCTCATGATCTGCCACTGGAGGGAGGCAAAGTGTTTGGTATGAAACCCTTGTTTGTTAAATCAGCAACAATAATGTATTTTGAGTTGTTTTATAACAAAAATAGCCTATTCTCGTCAACCTTCGTCTGTGGCTTGGTTGCCTAATTAATAATTCTCGTCAATCTACCTCTGTGGCTTTGAAAGAGTTAACCTCTATGGAAGTGTTGCCACTCCAACAATAAGAAGTCACTGTCGGAGTGGCGACATGTCGGAATGGAGACATGTCCCCAGTACAGAAGAACTCTGGCCATCAGACCTCCAGGTTTTAACCACTTTCACCCTATATGGTTGACCGGAGTCCAACAGGGCTCTGTGTTCTGTTATCACACTTGGTGCCAAACACCAGTTTCCCGAGCTTTGGCCTTATGAACCCTTGGCCAAACACGTTTTTTTTTTTTTTTTTTTTTTTGCACCCCCTACTTCCGGTTTCGGACTAGCCTGGCGTTGCTCATACTAATTCCTCACTGCGTGTCGGATATTAGTCTGGACTCACAAGCAGAATTTTAATTTCCAAGGGGTGGTTTTAAAAAAATATTGTCAAGGTGACATGCTCTTAACACATGGGCTGCTCAGGTTTCTAACATTTCTAGCTGTTGCTGCTGCCGCCGTTCACTCACGCTTTATTTTGAAGAGCCTGGGAAGCTTCGTGCGTGTGCACGGGGGTGTCCACTGACGATTGAGGAAGATAATCCCTTTGTTTACAAAAGCTCGCGAAACTATAATCCAAACGGGAGCCGACCATCGCGTTATAGTGTCGCCGTGAAAACAATCAGATCTCTGCTTCCCTGGCGTTCTTTTTACCTCATTCAGAGATAAAGCCCTTCTTATGTTTCAAAGTAGAATGGAAAGGAATGTAAGCAGGCTCCGCTATTTCCTCTCCCCCTCTCTCTCTCCCTGCTACGGGGTGACGTAATGGACTCGGGTCATTCAGAGGGCAGGCTGCAGGCACGTACAGTTAACCCTATGTTGCCTCGTCTCTCAACGAGATAACTCCTTTTGGCTTGGTGACACCTAGTGGCCTTAACTCGTCACTGAACGAGTTTGGCTCCCAAGTTGTTAATTGCTCCCTTTGAACTTGAAAGGGGTTGTGAACTGTGGTAATTGATTGAGCCATACAAGTGTCAATAGCTCGTTAGTGATCTCTCTTATCAATGAAATCATCAAAGACTACGACCTGTTTGATGTCTGTAATAGAGTGGAGGGGGGATGTGTTTGTATAAACACAGACTCGCCTGATTGGCTGAATGGTTCTGAACCAGGTCACCACCCACCAGTGCCCTAAGCCTACAGCCCTGATTGGCTAACCCTTTCTGGTGGCTGGTGGAAATAGAATCTCAGAGTGCAGTCAGTAGCCATGTTTCCATAAGCTTATTCGCATTAAGACAAAGCGAATTTAGCCTGTTTCCATTTGTGGGTGTCATTTGAATTAGCGATGGTCACATGAGTTAATCGGGCTGATTTTTTCAGACCGAACCGAGACGTGAGCACTGCACGTCTGACTGAGCTTGTAGATCGTCCACTTTTGGCACGCAACACTGTGTGATGATGAAGGGTTAGCCGCGGATGGCTTGACTCCGGGAGGTGAAAACGGGAGGAATTTACACACGGTCCGTGTCACTCCGTGTGTAAGAAACAACAACCGGTTTGTTTTGTGGGCTAACGCTATACAATGGACGTTAGCGGCAGGGGAAAGCGTTAAGTTGGAGGACGATATGGACCCAGAACGTCATAATCTATTCGCATTTATTGTCTGACCCGTTTCCATTCACAAATGCACATTTAGTTTATTCGATAAAGCCTCAAAATCCACCTCCTCCAAGCGGATAAATGTTTTTGCGGATAATGAAAGTTTATTAGAATTTTGAAGTGTTTCCATAAAAAGAAATTAAGTGAAAAAGGCTTAATGCGCATTAAGAGGCTTTATGGAAACGCCGCTAGTGTCCGATGTCGGGTCAGTCGGATAAGCTGGTGTCCATAACCACCAGACAAGGCTCTGGTTGTGGCCCAAATCAGCCAATTGACTGCCATGGCAACCCCTGCCACTTCCCACACTCTCCACACATTCTCCACAGGCGTTTGCCACTGCACAACGATTTTCCACAACTGGCGATCATATAAGCCATTACACTGATCTCCATATATGGGCATGAAAGGGGCAAGGACTGACATATATAGAGATCTCCACATATGGGCATAAAAGGGACACAGGCAGACAGACACACAGAGAGATCTCTATATAGGGAAGGGGTGTCCAAAGATTTTTCAAAGGGGGCCACATTAGAAATATTAAAACACCCAAGGGCCGACTACATCTCCTGACATAATGTACTTACGTTCGGACTATAACAAAGTCACATACATATGCATGGCAATTAGGCCTGTCACGATTTACGAAAAAATCGATTTAAATCGATTTTATTGGGGGACGGTGAAAATCGATTTTTTTAAAAACGAATCGCGATTCGACCACCAGAGGTCGCCCTCGACTTAATCTCCATTCTGTCTTCAACGTCTCTGCTAACGTCAGGCAGACACAGGCAGCGGCAGCTACAGTAGGAAGGCTCACCCACGCACAGCTGCCAGCGTGCCTCCATTGGGCTGCAGAGAAGAGCTCCGCGATTTCGATTGACAAAGAGAGCAGTTAGTTGAGTGCGCTGTGTCATTACTTTGCTGCTACAGAGCATAGCACTAATCAGTGCTAAGGGCTAACAACAACAATGCTACGTACAGATGCATGTCTCTGCCACTGGTTACAATGTGGAAACAACGTTTCTAGTGAAAACAAGAATTGACACAGTCAATATATAAGCCGGTGGAATGGTAAACAAGAATTGACACAGTCAATATATAAGCCGGTGGAATGGTAAACAAGAATTGACACATTCAATATATAAGCTGGTGGAATGGTGTGTTAGAAAGTCAGGGACTTTGAACAGTCTATCCACAATGAGACACTAGGTCTTGACTTTGATGAATTATTGATTTTGAAAAGAGGGTAAGAGTTGTTATTATGCCTTAGTTTGTGCCTGGCTTACAGTACAGTTGGCTTGATATGTACCACAAAAAAAATGCATTCTTTGATACAGTATTGAAAAAAGTGTAAGAGTGTTGTTTAAAAAAAGAACAGGATTTGACATTTAAGAATTGATAAGTTTACACTATCTGTCATTTGCTATTTGCTACTGTATAGAGGATAAGAGAACATCTAAAACATACAGGATTCCTTGTAAGAGAAGACAAGTGAACTGAAATGTTATTGTTGTTTTTTGTCATTTGACAGTTCTACTGTATTGAAAAGAGCATAAGAGAAAACAATATTGTTAAAAGCAAAAAAAATACTGGAATTGTAAGAATTGTGGATTTTTTGGGTAATTTCTCTGGAAAATAAATTTGTTGAAAAAATCGTGAAAAAATCGTGACATCGTGAATCGTCAACCTTGAATCGTGATTCGAATCGAATCGTGGGTTTAGTAAATCGTGACAGGCCTAATGGCAATTACTATATTTTATTTAAAGGACCGCTGTCAGCCCCAAAATTATAATAGTATGATACAGTAGGTCACGTGGTCTATTTGAAAACACCCTGAAATAAAATGTCCCATCGCCCGCAGCGTAGCCCCCTCCACTGCCCGCCTACCAATACCAGCCGTGGAGCTTATTGAATCCGTAGGAGGAGGAAAGGAAAGGCCACAGATGAGCCTAGGATCCATGGGGTTGGGTTTGCCATCAAGAACCAACTGATCAGTCAGCTCTCTGAACTCCCTGTGGGAATCAGTGAGCGCCTGATGACCCTCCGTCTGGTGCTTGCAAACAACCAGACGGCAACAGTTCTGAGTGCCTATGCACCAACCCTAGTTTCCGATGAGGAAGTAAAAGAGACCTTCTATGCCTGTCTGGATGAGGTATTGTCAAAAATCCCCAAGGAGGACAAGATCATTCTTTTGGGAGATTTCAATGCCAGAGTGGGCCGAGACCGCCACCTATGGAAGGGCACCATTGGAAAGGAAGGAACCGGAAACATCAACTCCAACAGAGTTTTGCTTCTCAGCAAATGTGCTCAGTACGACCTTACCATCACCAACACCATCTTTCGCCATAAGAACAAATTCAAGGCTTCGTGGAGACACCCTCGCTCTAAACAATGGCATCTTATTGACTATGTCATTGTCAGAGCCAGGGATCAGCGTGACGTGAAAAAGGCCATGATCGACTCAGAGGACTGCTGGACAGATCATCGCCTGATACGATCCACGATGTCCATCAGACTCAAGGGGAAGAGGAGATTGCAAAAGAAGCAGAGCCGACAGAAACTAAACCTTGAGAGCCTGAACTAACTGAAGCCAACCGCTTACTGCCACTGTCTGAGGAAGTTCTCCCAGAATCGCAGTGCGGTTTCCGTCCATCTAGAGGCACAGCAGACATGATTTTTATAGCACGCCAACTCCAGGAGAAATGCCGTGAGCATAAACAGCCTTTGTACATGGCTTTCATAGACCTGACAAAGGCCTTTGATACGGTAGATCGCCAGGCCCTGTGGAGCATTCTTCTGAGGTATGGCTGCCCGGATAAATACGTCAGAATACTGAGATTACTACATGACGGAATGACAGCCACAGTGCTCAACAACAGCGGCTCCTTGTCTGAGCCTTTCACTGTAGAGACAGGGGTCAAACAGGGATGCATCATTGCACCCACTCTGTTCTCTGTCTTCATTGCCGCCATACTCCACCTCATTGGCAAAGAGCTACCACAGGGAATTCCAATCTGGTACAGAACTGATGGCAGGCTCTTCAACCTTAACAGGTTCAAAGCCAAAACCAAGATCAGAAACACCACCATCATGGAACTCCAGTATGCAGACGATAACGCCATCGCAGCACACTCTGCAGAAGACCTCCAGGGCATCCTGAACGTCTTTGCTAAGGCATACAGAGTCCTTGGTCTGGCCATGAACATCAAGAAGACCCAGGTGCTACATCAACCTCCTCCCAACCAGCCATCTACTCCGCCCATCATATATGTGGACAACACTGCACTTGTAAATGTTGACCACTTCCCCTACCTCGGCAGCCTTCTCTCCTCCAAGGCGCGGACATTGACTCTGAGGTCAACCATCGACTGAGCTGTGCCAGTGGAGCGTACGCCAGACTCCGGAAAAGAGTCTTTGAAGACCGAGATCTACGGGTCGACACCAAGCCCCTCTACAAGGCTGTGGTTCTCCCCACCTTGCTGTATGGGGCAGAATCATGGACAACTTACAGCAGGCACCTGAGAACTCTAGAACAACACCACCAGAGAACCTTGAGAACCATACTCAGGATCAAATGGGAGGACAGACGCACAAACATCAGCGTTCTGGAGGAAGCCAAAATACCCAGCATCACCACCTTAATAATGCAGCACCAACTCCGATGGACAGGCCATCTCATCCGCATGTCCGACACCCGTCTCCCCAAACAAATGCTATACTCCCAGCTGGAGAGAGGTCCGCGAGCTCCAGGCGGGCAAAAGAAACGGTTCAAGGACAACATCAAGACCAATCTGAAGAAATTCCTGATAACATCTCAGGACTGGGAGCACATAGCCTTGAACAGGCACTGCTGGAGGGCAGCGGTGCAAGAAGGTGCAGCACATCACGAAAAGGAACTCCGCCATGTCGCAGAAACCAAACGACAACTCCGTAAGGAAAGACAAAAACAGGCTCCAGCACGACCACAACCCACCACCACTTTCCCCTGCCCACAGTGCACAAAAATCTGTGGATCCCGGATCGGCCTCTACGCCCACCTGAGGACCCACAAGTAGACGACCCCGAGAAGAAGACAGTCATACTCGTCCCGAGTGACCGCCGATGATGGTGTGTGTGTGTGTGTGTGTGTGTGTGTGTGTGTGTGTGTGTGTGTGTGTGTGTGTGTGTGTGTGTGTGTGTGTGCGTGTATGTGTGTGTGTGTGTGTGTGTGTGTGTGTGTGTGTGTGTGTGTGTGTGTGTGTGTGTGTGCGTGTGTGTGTGTGTGGCCCCGTGCGAGGCGACTCAACGAGCGTGAGGACAGCTAGCGGGGGCTATGGGCAGTGGGGGAAAATGTGGCAAGCCCCCCGCATTTAGAGCCCCGGCGAGAGGCAACATCCCCTCTCCATTTTAGCGAATCCGTCAATTCAACAATTAAACATAAACAAGCATATTCACATGAACAATGGCAAAGTAACAACCAGATTTGGGTGGAAATATAATTTTTATATGCACACATATATATATATATATATATATATATATATATAAATTTGTGTCTTTAGCGCTTTAGTGCTAGCCCAGTAGCCCTGTGGGAGCAGAGCATAGGAGCAGAGAAGTTGCTTTATGAGGGCTGCGAGAGCGATGGGAAGAGAATGTACATTGTACAGACATACAGTAAGTGACAGTCAATTAATTAATTTTATTGGCTTATCGCACATTCCCACAATGACATAAAAATGTTTAACTTGTCTTTTAAGATGATTTCTTAAGGTGACAGTACCGGGCAATGCGTATAAACGTGATTGCTAAGAAGCCTCGTTGAAATGATCGACCAAACACAAATTTCATGTTTTGTTGGCTATAATGAAATATATATCTATTTCTGCCCCAGAATACAGACACTAGGGAGCAAGTGGATAATTGTGAGATCAGTGTCACTGTTAAGGGCCGTTTATACTTCCGTATGTTTGATTTTGAGTATGTTTTGGGTGAGAGAGGATGTGCAGTAATTATGTCGTCATACAGTGGCGGTTTTTGACCTATATTGCGCCCTGTGCCAGGTAGTATATCGCCGCCAATCGGATATTCGCGGGCAAATTATGCTTTTTTTTAAGTTAAAAACGGTTCGGTTCTACACAGCGGCAGAACCATTTTGGGCTTAATATAATAGTGTTTATTAAAGCATGATCTGACTGTCTTAGTCTTCTTACCTTGGGCTGGGAGATGGTTCTTTCACAGTCACGCACAGTGAGACAAGACTATAGAGTTCCTATATCCTGGCTGATAGAGCCTGAGGTCTGTGTTTTGTAGAGTAAAGTCGGGAACAAAAATGATCCTCTCCATGTGATGTTTCAGGGCAAGCAGCAGACTGACTCCCAGTGACATACAGTACAGTATATTATGTTGTAAACCTGAGGTTACCTTTGTAGAGTTAGGGAGTATTTCGTGACGTCCTGTGTTATTCCTCTGAGCTGGAACTGGGCTTCAATGTGTTGAAACCACGGCCGTGGGTTATGCTGCCAAAAGTCCGGCAACTTGACGATAGCGGCGTAGATGTTGGCATTAACGTTAGCCATATCGTTAGCACCGACGTTCGGTGCGGGCGCTGCGGGAACGTTAACGCCGGCGACGTTGTCTTCGTTGTCGGACATGTCGTATTCACTCACGGGGTCACCAGTGTAGAGTTAGGGAACAGCGAGACAGTAGACGTAGGTGCAGTCGAGGTAGTTTACTTAACTCCACATAAACTTGTATCACGTACATACACGGTGTGCATCAAGCTTGCAGCACAACAACAACACATCACCCGGAAACGGAAGCCCCAAGACTAACTAACCCCCCAGCCCTTAAAGGCACAGTACTCCTTGGTGAATGTCTCTCACAGTCTGTACTGTATATGTGGGTCACCACACCTTTATCTTACCACCAGGGGTGTTGTTGTATTCGGTCTGTCGGTTTAACTAGGCAAGGAGTGGGGGGGCCAGTGCACCGCTGGCCCCCCCTGGCGGCCGCCTCTGTCGTCATACTTAGTTCGTCTACGGTATGTACGTGCCACCGACCCACTCTCCGCTCCAATTCTGCTGTTCTGCTGTGCGCCTTGCACGGCTCGCAGCACAGAGCACACAGGAGCAGAACGGAGCAAACACAGCAATTCTCAGCGCGCCCCGATAAGTCTTTTTATAAATGCTTTGTGTTAGTTAACTTCATATCACCAGCCAATCAAAGGATACTCACCGGACACTCACCTCGAGTAGCCCACATCTCTCGAATCTGGTGATTAATCAATAACCAACAGGATTTAATAGTGTCCGTCTTATTAAAAAGGACAATGTCTACGTACATAAAAAGGAAATGAATATGTCTTTTTCAACACATTAGGCTAGCCTAGCTGTCCATCGAGGCTCACTGCCGTTTCACTTAACCATGGGCTCTTGATGAGAACGCCGTTCATGCCAGGTATGGTTGATATTTACAGACATGGAAGAATGACATCTTTCCACTATTTTTGCAGAGGAATAGTTATTTTCCTCACCATACTGTCCCTACTCGGTTGACAACGGTGGCCGCGGGTACTTCTTGCTACGGACCAGTAAGTCCAGTATGTTCAGTTGAGGGGTGTATGTAATCATACGGACAGGAAGATAGAACGGACATCAAACGGACCAAGCGGAAGAAATCTCTCTTCTAGTATGCATGATACTTTAATGAGCGAGTGTTCATCAAGGTATCCCTGAGGGGTTTTGACAAAGCTGTTGAATGGGTTCAGTGGACAGCAGCTATGCCCGGCTTTAGCCGCCTGCTGACAGCAAACACATTCTTGCTCTAATGAAGGATGCAGTGAACTGCAGTCTCTTCCTGTCTAGAGGAGGGTGATACCCCGGGCCCGTGCACGCACGCATGCTCACACAAATGCACATGCAGGGACGTGCAGTGAATGTTAGAGAGGCAGTGGCTGAAATTTCCTTTCGGTGGAAAATATCGAAAATAGCAGACCTAGCGCTGCGACGCTTTGTGAGCTTGGAGGTCTGCTATTTTCGGTACTTGATATACCACAATGAACTAAGCATAATCAAGTCAATATGGAGATGTGGCGTAACGGCATGGGATTCTACAGAGAGGGCAATTCTTTCAACATAAGATGTTCAGGAGAGTTTGGACAAGGCAATTCTCTTGAATGCTGCCTTCAGGTAGGTCCATGCAGAGCAGTGTATGGAGAGTGGCGTCACGCTTTGATCTCGCCTCAGACCGGAAATGGCGTCGCTGGAGCCTGGTTTCATTCTTAACAAACCTCAGCCCCGTTCACCTCCATTATATTCACATTGAATGCTGGAGAATGGGTCCATAAGTAGGCAATAGTGAAGTCCAGCAAATTAACAATTGAGGTTTGATTTTAGATTTTTGGTGTTTATCCTTTTTTTCCATATTATCTAAGTGTGTATGTTTGAGAACCTTCTCATTGCAACAGATATCAATTTTAGAATAATTAAACAGTTTAAATTAGTTTGTAAACAGAGCTGTGTTTTTGCCAGACCCAGGGGGTCGGCCTACATAAGGCTTTGTCGGTCTGTCGGTCGGTCTGTCGGTCTGTCGGTCCCTCTTTTCCTCAGTGTGCCTGTCCCTGTTTTCCTCAGTGTGCCTGCTCACCTGCCCCCCCTTCCCTTGCTGGGCTGATTGCCTTGAGTGCCGTCACCTGTACAGGACCAGCTGAGTTGAGTTGGCTGACGAGCTGCTGACACTATAAATTCCTCAGCCCATCTACAAGCTCACAAACATTTCCAGCTGCTCAGCCTATACAATCCTGTGTGTTCATGTGTTAGTTCAGTGCCATACTAGTGAAAACAGCCGATCTACAAGCTCACTACGCTTTGTTGCTGAGACTATAAAATCCTGTGTGTTCATGTGTTAGTTCAGTGCCATACTAGTTTTCATTGCGGGTCTGGCACGACCAGGTGACCTGGTCTAGTTGTGTTGCGGATGGCCATGACATCACTCACTCACTACTTCTCCTTAACTGTGCTGTGACTAAACCAATTGTCTCTCTCCTCACTCAGGCTGGCACACCTGCAGCAGATCCCAATCGCTGCCTTCCCAATCACCAGCCTGCTATAAAAGCCAGCCAGCTCAGTCTCTCCGCAGACACAGACACAGCAACATCCCAGTCCCACACTATGATTTACTAGTTTTTGTAACCTTAATTTTGTACTTTTCCTTTGGCCTGGAGATGGCCGGTAACCCTGTTTTCGGTTAGTTTTTTAGTTCTTTAAATTGGGTTTTTGTTAGGGAGGGAGGGGGGCCAGCTTCAACGTCCCTATAGGGGGTGGCCTGCGCCCCCCTCCATTCTTTTGCTTTCTGCCGGCTTCTCCAGGTCCCTTTGATTTCCTGAGTTCATCTTATTTGGTAAAGTACATTGATTTTGAAATTGAAGTTACCTAAGTTGTTTTTGTTAAAGGCTTAAAAGTGTGGGAAAGTATTTACTAAAACCTGTTAAAACTGTTTAATAAAACCCGTTAAAACCTGTTATGGTGGGTAAAAGGATAAATAAAAACCGCTAAAACTTTCCATTTCGTGGTGTCCTTCCTTATGTTGAAGTCTCCATTTTGAGCCATTGGTTATTTTTCCTTAAATTGTTTGGAGATCGCAACATGGAGACACACATTAACATGTCAAAGCCAACATTTAGATCTGCAGTTTCTGTTGGCTAATGTGTCACTGTTGTTCTCAGGTTTCAGCTGCAGAACACCACCAATAGGTTAGGACTGTTGAAGGGTGGAGTTAACAATACATTGTTCACACCCCTTACCTGACTGCCAGTAGTGTGACAAACTTTGAGAGCTCTTTACTCAGATCCTTGGTTAGAGGTTTAACTACATTCTAATAAGCATATCTTCTTCACACAATGTCATATTCAGATTTCAATGAATGACACGTCATTCGAAAGCTTATATTCTGTAATTTCATGATCTGCAAAAAGCTGAAAAATACCAATGTCTACATAAGGACCCTTTCTCCAGCCTCGGTCACATTTGTTTAATTGGCATCAGGTCTTAACACCTGGGGAGCCAAACTCGTTCAGGGACGAGACAAGGCCACTAGGTGTCACTGTGCCAAAAGGAGTTATCTCGTCGACAGACGAGGCAGCATAGGGTTAACTGTACAAGCTGCTGGCTGCCCTCTGAATGACCCGAGTCCATTACGTAACCCCGCAGCTGCAGGCAGTGAGAGAGAAGCAGAAAATGGCGGAGGCAGCTTACATTGCTTCACATTCTACTTTGAAACATAAGAAGGGCTTTATCTCTGAATCAGATGAATAGAGCGCCAGAGAAGGAGAGATCTGATTGTTTTCACGGCGACACTTTACCGCGATGGTCGGCCCCGTTTTCGATTATAGTTTTGCGAGCTTTTGAAAACAAAGGGATTATCTTCCTCAATCGTCAGCCACCCACGTGCACACGCACGAAGCTTCCGAGGCACTTCAAAGTGAATGGTGGCGCCAGCAACAGCTAGAAATGTTATAAACCTTAGCAGCCCATGTGTTAATGGGTTGGGGGGGAAAAAAAGATTTGTGTGACAGTCCCAGTGTATGCGTGTATGTGCGTGTGCGTGTGTGTGTGTGTGTGTGTGTGTGTGTGTGTGTGTGTGTGTGTGTGTGCAGGCTGCCCAGGGCATGCTGGGGGACAGGTTCAGGGTGGTACCTCAAAGCGCTGGGAGCTGACTTTCTTGCCTTTCTTCATCCAGGTGATGCGGGGCTTGGGTTCGCCTGCCGCCTGACATACAAACGACGCTACGCCCCCCGACACCCCCGTCTGGTCCTCGGGAGCCTGCAGGAAGCTGGGCATTGCTGTGAGAGAGAGAGAGAGAGAGAGAGAGAGAGAGAGAGAGAGAGAGAGAGAGAGAGAGAGAGAGAGAGAGAGATCATGTTCATGTTTAAAACGAGCCCTTCTCTAAAAAGAAATGCAGGTACTGTTTCAAAACTTCATGTTTATTTATTTTTTTAAACTTTCATCTCCTGCAAAAAAAATCATAAAAAGATTTGTAACTGATGACCGCGGTTGCCATTTTTCTGTTCTATATGAAAGAAAATATGTCACACGAAAATTTCAGGAATACTCAGATTACATTTACCAAGATTAATTTTACCCCGAGCCTCCAAAATATGGAAAAATCTATAAAATACCAAGGCACTCGGCAATGAAATCATTGTTTAATCGAAGGCACTCAGCCTACAAAGAACGTTTTTATTTTATTTATTTTTTATAAACAGACATGACTGACACTGTATCTGTGGTTTTCTAGTGTAGTGGTTAGAGCAAACGCCTTTCATACAGAAGGTTTGGGGTTCAAATCCTGCCTACACTTTATGTCAGCAAAAGCATAAAACCACGACATTTAGTAAACTACATTTTGGGTCCCTGAACAATGTTAGATATGGAGCCATCCCAAAAATGCCTCACCTTGATGGCTATTTTAATATCCTGCTTATTTATTAAAAAAGACTCTTATAACGTGAGTGCGGGTTGCTTCTCTTCATATTTTAATATCCGCCATTACCAAATAATGTATTTTGCATCATAACACCTGAACCAAGCATGATAATGCAGAATATGTGATGTCTTTTATGTTTTGATGGCCAAGGATTACACTGATATCATGTACAGCTTCATAAACTGTCCAGGTGAATAGTTAATGGTTAATTCATTGATGTGAGAATAAGATCCCGGACACTGCTAACTCAGGCTTGGGTGCGGCAAGTTGTGCAGCAAGTAGTTGCTGAGAGCCTCAAAAATGCGTCAAATCACGCATGCAGCGTCCGATTGCTGTGAAAGGCCCAAGAACACGTGGCACCCTTTTCACATTGGCCTATTATAGCGTCACCAGGAGGCAAAAAAAAACTACCTGACGTGCCCAGAGACCTGTTCTCAGAAGAACTCTGCTTCTAGTTTTTCTTTGATTTCTTTTCCCACTTTTCTTGCTTTTCCTGCTTTTTTGCCATTGCTGCTTTCCTACTTTTTCCTGGCTTGACCACTTTATCGTTGTAGTAGTAGTATTGTTTTGTAAGATTGTGAGAGAGACAGACAGACAGACAGACAGACAGACAGACAGACAGACAGACAGACAGACAGACAGACAGACCAGGGGCGTCAAGTATGGCAGGGGTATGCAGCTGCCATACCCTGGGTCCAGGTGGGAAAATAAAAGTTACATTTAAATATAAATCCATGAATATCTCTTTGTCTATCTGTTCTGGTTATTATGTTGTTTAATTACAGTAAAATAACTACAAATGCAAAATTATATATATTATAATTTCCACACTTGTATTCTCCACATCTTGACAAAATGGTATATTCCCAGGTTCCGCTGGTCATCTGCACAGGTGCAATGCATTATTGTTAATTATGGCACGTTTACTAACATGCCAAGTTTAGCTGCACGGTTCCAGGCTGCCAAGAAACCATAGAAACAAATAAAATGTACTTCTTAAAATAAATATCTGTTGCTAAGGTATGGCAAAATGACTGGTGTCAAGACACCAGTCATGTTGCCATACCTTAGCTTTTTCTGAACTGACGCCACTGAGACAGACAGACAAACAGGCAGAGAGGATAAGACACTGATCGACACATCTTTCAGTGTGTTCTAGGTGTTGTAATAACAATCTTGACAGGTTGCTTTCACAAGCATGTGTGTGTGTGCACACCCACCGCCATGAAAACACAATGTGTCTTTTTGTATAGACCCTAAAACCCTCTGCGTAAACCTAACACAAGCTAGCGCTACAAAAAACATTGCATGTGCACATTTTTAATAGACCCTGACGAGTTTAAAAAAACAGACCTGTGAGGCATGCAGGATGATGACAGATGAAAACAGGTACATTATAAACAGTACTCACATGATTTACTTAGGTAAAAGTATCAATACTGAAATTTAGAAATACTCTGTTACAAGTAATGGTTTGGAATTTAGATTTAGGCTGCAGCCACACCGGGGAAATCTCGCTCTTTCGAACGACCGTCAGTTGGACAAAGGAACGTCGGGAGGGTTAGCGACTTACCCCACAGAGTTTGTGTTCAGAGTAAAGGGGAGCACACACTGAACGCGGACGGCTGCGCAGCGTCGCGGTATCGACGGTGGGAAGTGCCGCGCGGTAACCCCAACTGGACGCGGCGCGCTGCCACACAGCACATCCATTTCCCCGGTGGGGAGAACCATGGGAGAACATGTTCAACGTGCGGCAACGCTCGAAAAATAGAACAGCGGCATATCGGCGCGGCAGGCGAGGCGGCAGACCCGCGTCTGCATGCGTCTGTCGCCGCCGGTGTGGGTTAGTTCATTGAAAATAATGGAGCCGTATGTTTTGACGGGGCGCTTCCGCGCCGCCTCCGCGTCCGGTGTGTGTTCCCCTTAAAGGCCCAGTTCAGGGAATTAAGCTATTTCTTTATAGACACATTTTATTTGTAGAATATTCATTTCTGAAACACTGTTAAAAAAATTGGAACTTTATATTGCAGCATTGTGATATAAGACTGCTTTACGTTTTTTAATCATAACTGGGGTGTCATATTTTAATGCTTGTCACCGTGGTGCGCAATCTGCGCATCACGGTGATAGCTATTAATTAATTACATTTGATAGCCTATGAGATCAGTTACTAGGCAAATTCCTCCCTTCTTCCAGCTAGCCTGGTCGCTAACGCTAACGTCCACACTGTTAACTTCCACTGTTGTTGCTGCTGCTGCAGTGCTTCCCCCCCCCCCCCCCCCCCCCACACACACACACACACACACACACACACACACACCCCACACCCCCCACACACAAACACACGCACGCGCGAGTGCATTAATCCATGCGCCTCCACGGAGTTTAGCTGCTGCTAGCCTGCTAGCATTAGCCACGTCCCTCAGTCTCTCTACAGTAGCTAGGTCTCTGTGTGTGTGTGTGTGTGTGTGTGTGTGTGTGTGTCTGTGTGCGCATGCGCGTGCGTGTGCGTGCGTGTGTGTCTGCTGTCTGCACGTCCTGTGACGACGACACGAAACACTGGAGAGTGATATTTTACTTGAGTAAAAGTATCACTACTACTGCAAAAGTTTTCAAATGCATCAAATATTTTGAAAATAGCAGATCTACAAGCTTGACACATTGTGAGCTTTTTTCTTTTCTTTTTTTTAATTTGGAAAAAAATATATATAGCCTACTCAAGTCAAAGTACCTCAAAATTATACTTAATTAGAGTACTTGAGTAAATGTACTTAGTTACTTTTTTGAGTAAAAGTACTTTTTTAACACCCCTGAAAACGGAAGCAGATACTTCCATGAGTGGGCGTGGCTTCATGCTGTACATGGGCCACGCCCCTACAGCCCTTGGCAGAAAGGCCAGAAAAATATGTATTGGATTTCACACATTTTTGAAACATAATTTTTCAAAAATTAATATTTTTTCATCATTCAAATTTTGTCTGTTGGTTAATAATACATTACTCTGTTGTATGACAAACTGGGAATACCCTTGTTATCATCTTTATTTGACTGAACACCCCCTTTAAGGGTTGGAACACGAACGGTTCCAACACCCGAACGGTGTCGAACAGATGACACGTAGTAACAGGGAAATGCTCCCAGCCACACCAAAGTACATATGAGAGCGGATTCCCCATTCCACCAATGCATTTCAATGAGAACGGAGCGTTTTTATTTTGAAGATATCCTCTTCTGGCATGAAACTGCCCCCTTCCCATTGAAATGCATTGGCGGAATGGGGATTTCACTCTCATAGTTATGTTGGTGTGGCTTCAGCCTTGCTTGAAAAAAAGCACAAAAGTATATCAAAATGCTCTTAAAGTACCAAAATGTAAACTACCCATTATGCAGAATATCCCCATTTCACAAGTTCGAAATGTATAAAGAAAATCTTTTAAGATCTATTGTGAGTAGATTGTCTGTTTTTGAATGGCCGAAATATACTTAGGGCTGAAGTGGTTAGTGTATGTGTCTAATAATAATGTGTCAGATAACAGTAGTGGAGTACAAGTACAATATTTGCCTCTGAGCTGTAGTGGAAGTAGAAATAAAAGTACTGAAAACTGGAAATAATACGGTATTCCAGTAATCCAGCATTTGAGTAGACATACTCACTTTACACCACTGATTATAAATCCTTGATGTTTGGCTCTGTGTGCCCAAACAAACAAGGGTGCAAATCCCTAGCCTGAGGCTCTAATACTTACACTGTAACATGTCAGTTTGCAGCAGGGATGTGCAGAGAATGTTAGAGAGGCAGGGGCTGAAATTTCCAAAAAGAGCCTCTAGGTGAAAATATTGAAAATAGTAGACCTCCAAGCTCACAGAGGTCGGCTATTTTCAATACTTGATACCACACTAAACTAAGCATAATCACGTCAATAATGGAGATGTGGTGTACAGCTTGGATTTCTAGAGAGGGCAATTCTTTCAACATAATATGCTGCATTCAAGTTCAGAAGGGTTTGGACAAGGCAATTCTCTTGAATGCTGCCTTCAGGCATGGCATGGAAAGAGGACATTTGCATTTCTGACCATAGTGAAAACTGCATTCATGGTCTGGAGAGGGCACTTTTTATAGACGGGTTAGGGTTAGGATTAGGTAAAAGAGCTCAAGCCCCCTTTGATGTCTATGTGTGCACGTGCCTGGTGTGCAGGTGATTTCATGTTTATAACCCCCGGAGTCCCAAATGTGAGCATGTCCTTAAAGGAATAGTTCACCCAATAGTGTCCACCCTCTAGTACAGTGCTCGTTGCAAGTTGACAATGATGAATGTGCAGATAAAACATATTGAAAATATTGATTTGATGTTCGTTTTTTTGTCTTTTCTTCCATAAATGCCGTAGGATTAGACCACACATGGGCAAATGACTCAACTTGCGACCGGCATTGTCCCGCTTGAGTAAAAGAAAGGTCCATTTGGTTCCATTTGTACAATCTCAGAGTTACAGACCTGTAAGGGTCCATTTGGTTCCATTTGTACACTCTCAGAATTACAGATCATGTAAGGGTCCATTTGGTTCCTTTTGCACACTCTCAGAGTTACAGACCCGTAAGTGTCCATTTGGTTCCATTTGTACACTCAGAATTACAGATCCTGTAAGGGTCCATTTGGTTCCTTTTGTACACTCTCAGAGTTACAGACCTGTAAGTGTCCATTTGGTTCCATTTGTACACTCTCAGAATTACAGATCCTGTAAGGGTCCATTTGGTTCCATTTGTACACTCTCAGAGTTACAGACCTGTAAGTGTCCATTTGGTCCATTTGTACACTCTCAGAATTACAGATCCTGTAAGGGTCCATTTGGTTCCATTTGTACACTCTCAGAGTTACAGAACCGTAAGGGTCCATTGGGTTCCATTTGTACACTCTCAGCACAGACCCAACACAAAAAAAGGAAAAAAAAAACGCTTCACAGAACATAATTTCACAAGACAGAACGTGTTGCATTGCCAGATAAACAGATTGTGTAAATGCATACGACACATTGTGGAGAGTTTGTTATGCTTGTGTTTGGCTGGTGTGAAGCCAGCAGCGTCCCTACAGAGCAGTTTAACTGCTCTGTAGGGACGCTGCCAACATCCCACTGCCGTTGACAACTGTTCAGAAAAAAAAATTGATGAATGGCTTGTACGAGTGATTAAATTGTTCCCCATGCCACAACGTGTGTGTGTGTGTGTGTGTGTGTGTGTGTGTGTGTGTGTGTGTGTGTGTGTGTGTGTGTGTGTGTGTGTGTGTGTGTGTGTGTGTGTGTGTGTGTGTGTGTGTGTGTGTGTGTGTGTGTGTGTGTGTGTGTGTGTGGGCGTGCGTGCGCTAGTACTGGGAAGCAATCGAAAACATTTACTCAAGTAAACACGTACATGCATATCTCTGCTGTCGGGCTGAAACCTCCTAACCCAAAATGTACATTTTCGGGAAAATGAGCTCAAGTGGAATTAGGAGGTTTTTACCGAAGGGCTTTTTACTACTTTTCATTGGTTCAATATAATTTTAACCAACACACAGACGTAAAGGGTGTTCAATAGCACATATTTATGTAAAAAAGACAGGGTCAATCTGGTGGAGTTAGCTGGTTTGGCAGAAAGTGTGGAGTTAGGAGGTTTTGTCCCAAGCACTTTTCACTACTTTGGTTGAATATTATTTTAACCAACACTCAGATGTAAAGGGTTTTCAATAGCCCTGATTTATGCCAAAACCTAAAAATGGAGTTGAGAGGTTTTGGCCAGATAGTGACGATATACAGTATACCATTTATATAGCACTTTTCTGAGCTGATATACCAGTAAGACTCCCTAATCGGGAGATAAGCGACCAACTCCACAAATAGGCCAAAAGTTTGTTTTACCAATTATTACACTCTATGTGAACATTTACATCAACAAATCCCAAGTACTGTTTTTTAGGGGTGCTGAGTGTGGCGCAGCAGCGTGTCATGCATTTTCTGCAGGGCCTTGTCAATGGCTTTGCGTTCTTGCTGCTTTTTGTTGTTGTTGATCCTCTGGAAGCACGCCCACTCGTTTGCGTGCAAATCAGCTGGATAGAGGCACAAGCCTTGCAGGGAGGTAACTCTGGAACAGCCAACGTAAGTGATACCCAAGGAGTGCTCAGAGGTTCCGATGTCAAGGCGCACTGCAACCAACTGTTTACCATAGCAACCATGTTTTTTTACCTTAGCAACCAACTGTTTACCATAGCAACCATGGTTTTTTACCCTAGCAACCAACTGTTTACCCTACTAACCAAACTGTTTACCATAGCAACCATGTTTTTTACCTTAGCAACCAACTGTTTACCCTAGCAACCAACTGTTTACCACAGCAACCATGTTTTTCTTTACCCTAGCAACCAACTGTTTACCCTAGCAACCAATTGTTTACCATAGCAACCATGTTTTCTTACCCTAGCAACCAACTGTTTACCCTAGCAACCAACTGTTTACCATAGCAACCATGTTTTTTACCTTAGCAACCAACTGGTTACCATAGCAACCACTGTTTTAGACCACTGTTTCTTGCCGGTCTTATATAAGGGTCATTTGTGTACGGTGTGATGTCATACTGATGTCAGCAGTGTGATGTCATACTCCAAATCCTAACAGTTTTTCAGAAAACTGTTAGGATTTAGAAGTCATTTGTACAATCGTCTTCAGGACTTAAAGGGGTATTTCACTTTCAAAAAAACTTTGGTCTAATCAGGCTTTTGGGAACACCCAGGACAGTTTTTGAATTTCTTCATTCAGTATCTAGATATTTGATATTCATTTCCCCCAAGTTTCCCCCTTCCAGGACCTTCCTATACAAACCCATTATAACTTCAAACGCCATTTTAACCATGATAGATTCAATTAAAACACCTGTACCTTTTTCTGGTGACCGCTGACACCCTCCGAATATGTGAGCAGGCCGTGTTTTTTCGATAACCTTTTTCATTTATTTTTTTATAATCTTTTATTGTATTTAATAATATTCATTTTTCCAAAAAATGTATAAAAATCAATGAAAAATCGTATCGAAAAAACACGGCCTGCTCACGTATTTGGAGGGTGTCAGGAGTCACCAGAAATAAGTACAGGTGTTTTAATTGAATCTATCATGGTTAAAATGGAGTTTGAAGTTATAATGGGTTTCTATAGGAAGGTCCTGGAAGGGGGAAAATGGGGGGAAATGAATATCAAATATCTAAATACCGAATGAAGAAATTCAAAAACTGTCCTGGGTGTTCCCAAAAGCCTAATTTGACGATAAAATGACAAAACGTTTTTTTTTAAGTGAAATCTCCCTTTAATGGGTTAGATACTTGCCATACACAAACATTGCAATCTGATCAATTTACACTCCAAAGAATAACAGAGACAATTGCACTGCCCTCCCAGGCTATTCTTCCTCCAGCTGAAGTTTAATCTCTCTCTCTCTTTCAATTACTGTAGGCCCATTACATCAGCTCTGCCAGACGCCCCAATCAGCTCGATACAGCTTCATTCAGCAAACCATTTCCCTTGGCCGAACACACTCAGTGATGCATGGCGAGCAAGCTGACCTTTAACCAGATCTATTGAAGTCAACACACAGGAGCGTCACAAGAGGGGGGGAGAGTGGGACTGAGTTACAAGGGCCCAAGGTGGAGGGGGCCTGGAATTATTTTATACTTTAGCTATTGAGAAATAGGAGATATACAAGCTCACAGCGCGGCATCAAGTGCTGTGCTGCGAGTGTGCAAATCGTGTGCAATAATAGGCCTATGTATTTATTAAGCAAACATTTGTAACACAAATTTTGCTTCTGGGGGGTCCCTGGAACTAAATATTTTAAGATGGAGGTCCGTGGCCAAATAAATCATTTTGGGGGTCCTTCACATGAAAAAGTTTGAGCACTACGACATAGAAACCTTAGAAGGATTTGAAATATTCAAAAATATTCAAATATTCAAAAAATAGCAGATCTACAGGCGAGATCTGCCACGCTGTGAGCTTGTATATCTGCTATTTTTCAATAGTTAAAGCACAAAATAATGCGTAATAATGCTTTCCCAGTCTAAATAGGTTTAACCCCCTCCTCCCCCTGTGAAGAACATTCATGGGGGGCCCGCAGTGAATCCCTGTACCCAGGGCCCAGAATTTGGTGCCACACCCCTGACCAATAGGCTCAATGCACAGCAGAAAGAAACCCTCTTCCTTACTTCCTTCACAGGTCTTACAAATTATACCAATTAAAGGGATATTTCACTTTAAAAAAAACTTTTGGCCAACACAGGCCGAAACGTTGTGTTTTATTCCGCTGACTATAATAAATATTTGGGGAGCTTCGAGACGGTGTGCGGTCCTTCACTTCTTTTTTGTTGTCACCTAAACCTAACCTTAACCCAACCCTAACCTCGGTGGGGGTATTTCTGAATGGGGATGTCTGCCCCCTTAGTGGAGCACAGTTTATCTTTTTTTCTTTTTCTTTTTCTAAAGACCAAATGGGCCCATAAGGGTCAATTCCTTGACACTATCATTAACTTAATCTGTATTTTGTTTGAGTGTTGAATGTGTAATGGGCATCAATGGTAATTGGAAACAAGCTCTGGGATTTTTGTGTTAATAAAGTATTCACTCACTCACTCACTCACTCACTCACTCACTCACTCACCCTAACCCTAACTCAGGGGCGTCAATTGGGTATGGCAGGGGTATGCAGCTGCCATACCCTGGGTCCAGGTGGGGAAAATAAAAGTTACTTTTAAATATAAATCCATGAATGTCCCTTTGCCTATCTGTGCTGGTTGTTAAATTACAGTAAAATAACTACAAATGCAAAATGTAACAAAATGGTCACTTTAACAAGGTATTATGATTTTATTCTCCCCATCTTGACAAGACGGTATATTCCCAGGTTCCTTAGGTCAGCTGCACATGTGCAATGCATTATTGTTAATTGTGGCACGTTTACTAACATGCCAAGTTTAGCTGCACTTGAACAACTGTTCCAGGCTGCCATATCCAGCCCAAGAAACCGTAGAAACAGGGGAAAAAATAAAATCTACTTCTTAAAATAAATGTATCGTGCCTGTTGCTAAGGTATGGCAACATGACTGGTGTCCTGTTGCTAAGGTATGGCAACATGTCATGTTGCCATACCTTAGCTTTTTCTGAACTGACACCACTGCCCTCACTCACTCACTCACTCACTCACTCACTCACTCACTCACTGTACATTGGTAATTCACTTTTAATGGATAAGGCCATCTCAACTCTAAGTGCACTGAAGTTACTGAGCCATAAGTCATAAATACAATGTATACAGTGTGAGCTAATCTTGTCTCACAGATGCAGGCTATGACATAGCATGCATTGTCACTGGCATTCTGACTTCATAACCATAATCAAGCTTGCTGTCCAGTTGGGATAAAATACAAATAAATACAAATATCATTCACTTTCAAGCACACACTGTTCTGTTACTACTTTAAAGAGGTGGTGCCATAGTTTTGTACTTTTTCTGTTTTGTATGTGTCTATGGAGTTAACATTACTCTAATAGAACACCAGGTGTGGTTATTGTTACGCATGAGTGCACAGTTGGCTCCAGGGTAAACATTACCATGTTCAGTTCACTCAACTAGTCGTGTGCTTCATTCTTGGATATAACACTTATAATGTGCAAATTTGCCTTCCCTGTGTATTTTTGGTTACTTCCACAAAGCTGAAAGCCTCGGAGTCAAAAGGCCCAAATGAAAAACACTGAGTTAATGACATCATAGAATCCTCCCCTCCCCTTTTAACATACACCCAACACTGTGGGTGTTGCTAACTTCAGCTGGTAATGTAGGGTCCCGACCAAATAATGTATAATGCGCAGCAAGCGTCCTTCTCTTCCCTATACTCGTCAGCCAAGCTGGTCTGTGTCATATATTCTAATTAAGTCCATTGTACTTCCTGCAAGTAGACTTAAAAATAAAACCAGTTGCCTAATCATATAAAGGGAGTGTCTTATTTTGAAATCCACCGTTTCAGAGGAAGTGCTTCTGCTTGTTGTTATTGCTGCGGTGAGAGCATAGAATGTAGAAAATTTGAGAGGAGTCAGCATTGCTTCGGTCTCTCTTTCTCTTTATAGTTTATTGTGTCTCGCGCCTGGAACAACATCTCTCTGTGATACAGTTGTGCTCTGTGTGTATAGTCCTATACAGGAGTGTTGTCAATTAAAATAAGCATGTCGTCATGTAGGCTAACTAGATAACGGTTCATTGCTCTTAAATGTTCAAACCATATTTTATATGGCTCTGTTGATCTACCGGTAAATCAGTGCTGAAACTTTCTCCTCTAATGATTCTGTTTTTGCACAGTTGGAATTGGCTTGACATTTTGTGATTACTTATCTTTCTGACGCTATTGTATATTCGTCCCCTTCTCTTGTATCATATTGAACAATTAATGAGCGACCCGAAAAAGGGGGCCGTAAAAATGTGTACACACACAGGGACAAGCTGTGACATTTCTCATGGTAAACTGCGACCTTCAGTCGCAATCATAATACCTGATCAACATGTCTTAGGTGTAGGGCATTCACGAATAGTGATTTTCAGTATTCGAATTATTCGACCTCAAAGTATTCGAATAGTCGAATATTTGGACTGGCCAAACTGGCCAAGCTGTCAAATATTAAGTAAGCAAGAGGCGAACATTGTGAAAATAGCTGATCTACATGCTCACAACGCCTCGCAACGCAAGGCGTTGTTATCGGCTATTTTAACAATATTTATCTGCGGAACCGAGTCACATTAAATGTAATACCTACAATTCCAAGTGCTTGTCAGGGTGGGGGTCCCCAGTTCAAATATGTTTATTTCGGGGGTTACGGCCTAAAAAGGTTTGAGAAGCCCTGGTATAGAGCATTAACAAATTCATCCACCAGGGGCATTGACAACTCATTCTTATGACTTCCTATCTATAGCCAAGCTTTATAAACTAGGCTATATTATTTTTTTAAAGATAAATAAAAAAATAAGCGAATATTCGACAATGTCAAATAGTGACTTTGATATTCAAATATTTGGTGAATGCTTACTTAGGTGAGAAATAATCATGGCAACCCCATTTATAACAGAGCAGTGCAGCTTTCAAGTACTATAAGTATACACTCTATCCAGCAAAATTGTGGTTTCTCTAAATGCATGGGATCCACTGAGGTAATGGACCATAGCTTCCTTTTGGGCATGCCCTCGCACAGAATGCTAATTCATGCAAATGACTTATTGAAGTATCTCTCTCTCTCTCTCTCTCTCTCTCTCTCTCTCTCTCTCTCTCTCTCTCTCTCTCTCTCTCTCTCGTTATATTATCATTTCATTCAAGCTTTGAATTGATGTACTTTGGATGATGAATTTCTAATTTGTTGAATTCCACAGATACACCAGCCATAAATAACAACACAAACTAAAGCCGGGCTCAGGACTTTCAAAACCTTGAACGATTTGGAAATCTGGTAGCAACACACGCTACCAGACACACGCACGAACGCGCACGAACGCGCACGCACGCACGCACGCACGCACGCACGCACGCACGCACACACACACACACACACACACACACACACACACACACACACACACTATATTTGAACTGAGTACCAAAAAAAGAAATAAAAAATCAAATAATAAAATAACACACACACACACACACACACACACACACACACACACACACACACACACACACACACACACACACACCGACACAAGCACTTTGTAGGAGTTGTAGGAGTTGACTCGGTTCCATAGAACCCTTCTTTTTCACTTTCCTTCTTAAAATTGCTAAATACAAGGCACAAATACTTAGTTTATCCATAGAGATATCCATATATGGGCATGGAAGGGACAAATGGTAAGACAGAATACATGTCCCAACAGATCCCTCGTGACTCGCGCCAGGGAAACCACACTTGCATCTTTCTAGTTCTGTACATGAGATATGATGCTGTACTTACTGTCAGCATGAGTGGGTAGCAGCAGTCTGGTCAGCAGCAGGATAAACAGCGCCCCCCTGGTCAGGGCTGGTAGATGCAGGTTACTGCAGGCGTCCATGCTCTGGCTGTGGACCCGCCTCCTGTGGTCTTGTCACCACCGCTGATTGGCTAAGAGCTCATGAAGTAACAGATTGACACCTGCAAGGAGAAAGAAGATCCGTGTTGAACAGTGCCGTTCTAATGCTCTTGCACATTGAGTCTGTGCTTTTCAGCCCAAAATAATTGCACATTTACTCAACATTGATTGATTGATTGATTGAAGACTTTATTAGAAGTTTGCATAGGAAAAGGTACAGTTTCATGACTGTACAGTTCACTGGTACAAGGTCTACTAAAAGCATGCAACTACTTGCAACCATTATGTCATTATTAGGGCATTAACCAAAAAGTCGGCAAGTCGACTGAGTCGACTTCATTACACAAGTCGACTCCCACCAGAGAAAGTCGAAAGTCGAAGTTGAAAAAAAAAAAATCCTTCGTATTTTTTCTATCATTATTTTCGCTCCATGTGTGCGTCTGTAGCATTCAAACAGTAGGATTGCTTATTGTCAAAGACATAATTATCCGATATTACAGTGCTACATTACATTTGGTATAACACGGTTCTATTGTGAAAATAGCCGATCTACGTGCTTGTGAGCATGTAGATCTGCTATTTTCACAATTTCTGCCTCTATATATTTGACAATTTGGACAATGTTTAATTTGTCATTTTAGAGGTATTAAAAAGTCCTTAAATTGGCACTTTAGAAACGTGAAGATATCCTCTGTACTCAAACTTTATGTTTGGTTTGTTTACAGTTGAGTGAGAACACTGTGTTGCACATTAAGTTCATCATCTGGGGACCCCCCAAAATAATTGGAGGGTCGTGTGTGATGTGATGACGTCATCAAACGATAAAGTCGACTTCAACTCAAGTCGAGTCGACTTGCAAATGTTTTACTATTTTGAACATTTTTAAATATATCAAATAGCTGATCTACAAGCGTACAACATGTCGATGTAGATCGGCTATTTGAAGTATTTCAAAATGTTTTTCAAAATAATAGAAAAAAAGACAAAGAAGTTTAGAGGCATGCAGTGGTGTCAGTTCAGCAAAAGCTAGGGTATGGCAAAGATGGGAGTCCTCATGGATAAGAGGCATTACATTTTGTATAACACGGTTATATTGTGAAAATAGCAGATCTACATGCTCACAACGCCTCGCGCTTGCGAGCCGTTGTGAGCATGTAGATCGGCTATTTTCACAATGTCTAAAAAAAAACGCATTTTGGCAGTTTTTTTACACAGGTTTCTACGGTTTCTTGGGCTGGATATGGCAGTCTGGAACAATTGTTCAAGTGCAGCTAAACTTGGCATGTTAGTAAATGTGCCACAATTAACAATAATGCATTGCACCTTTGCAGCTGACCTGCGGAACCTGGGAATATACCATTGTTAAATTATTAATTAAGTTAAATAAGTATGTATATATATACATCCATAACCAAAATAAGAGACAGAGACCAAAGGACGTATATCTTAGATTGCTGTATTTTAAGAGAGCAGACAAGGAAGACAGACAGTGAGCATACCATCCTAGTGGTAGCTTTCTAAATCTCTCTCTCCCAAAATGGAAGTTTAACATGTATATAAAGAGTACAGTTATAACAGTATAAGTCGTGGGACTCATTGATTGGTTCCCAGATCATAACAAGGAAGACAGTGACACGTAGTGTTGGTAATTTTCCACTAGTGACATACAGTATAAACCAAAACATGATTACAGTCATGGCAACCAAAGTTACTATGACCTGCAATCTATTAGCCTGAGCCTACAGTATCCGACCAAAATGTGGTCTCTATACTGTAAGTTCAGTTCATAATATATCCTATATGGTCATATGAGCTTCATACACAAATCACAGAATTATGTATCATAATTCTACCTAACAATCATTTTGTCAAGATGGAGAGAATACAAGTGTGGAGAATATAATTATAATACCTTGTTAAAGTGACCATTTTGTTACATTTTGCATTTGTAGTTATTTTACTGTAATTTAACAACATAATAACCAGCGCAGATAGACAAAGAGATATTCATGGATTTATATTTAAAATAAACTTTTATTTTCCCCCCTGGACCCAGGGTATGGCAGCTGCATACCCCTGCCATACCCAATTGACGCCCCTGGAGGCATGGAGGAAAATATAGCTGCCTGGTCTCTTATCCCTGCGTGGGAAAGTACAGTACATTCATTCTGCCATGTCTGGTAAAGGCCTTTTGTTACAATGTTAGAAAGCCTCACTTTCTCCTCTCTGAGCCTGAAGTCCAGGGCAGATAACACACGCACGCACACACGCACGCACGCACGCACACATATGCACACCAGGGAAGTGCCGAGAATGTTTGAGGCCTTTTGGTGAAAATATTGAGAATAGCAGCTATTTTCGGTGGGTGATGCCACACTGAACTAAACATAATCAACGGAGAGGACAATTCTTTCAACATAAGATGCTGCATTCAAGTTCAGGAGGGTTTGGACATGGCAGTTCTCTTGAATGCTGCCTTCAGGTATGGCATGGAAAGAGGGGGGCATTTTGCATTTCTTTCACCATAGTAAAAACTGCATTCATGGTCTGGAGAGGACACTTTTTTTACAGCCTGATTAAAGGGCAGGGGCTCAAGCCCCTTTTGATGTCTATATGTGCACGTGCCTGACGCACACGCACATGCACGCGCACAGGGATGAAGTCATTCATTCAGAGAGAGCATGGAGGAAGGGGGCAGGGGGGAAGAGGGAGACAATGTGCAGGATGGACTTCCATGAGACCAGGGGCGTCTATTGGGTATGGCAGGGGTATGCAGCTGCCATACCCTGGGTCCAGGGGGAAAAATAAAAGTTACTTTTAAATATAAATCCATGAATGTATCTTTGTCTATCTGTTCTGGTTATTATGTTGTTAAATTAAAGTAAAATAACTACAAATGCAAAATTTAACAAAATGGTCACTTTAACAAGGTATTATAATTATATTCTCCACACTTTTATTCTCCCCAACTTGACAGAATGGTATATTCCCAGGTTCCACAGGTCAGCTGTACAGGTGCAATGCATTATTGTTAATTGTGGCATGTTTACTAACATGCCAAGTTTAGCTGCACTTGAACAACCGTTCCAGGCTGCCATATCCAGCCCAAGAAACCGTAGAAACAGGGGGAAAAAATGTATGTACTTCTTAAAATAAATGTATCATGCCTGTTGCTAAGGTATGGCAACATGACTGGTGCTTCGAGCGCGTGCAAGACACCAGTCATGTTGCCATACCTTAGCTTTTTCTGAACTGATACCACTGCGGAGCTGTGTGTTCTGACACAACCCCAAGGCACAAGCCGACATAATTCAGAATGAATGGAAGTGTGTGAGTGTGGCCGCTTGACAGTTTGTGTAATGGGAATCCTGAAGCTAAGAGCCGGACTCGCACTCGATGTCTATCCACTGAGCGAGTATTGTTTCCGTACACGATGACTTGTAAAGGCCCTATCATTGTGACCGTAGGTCGCATTTACTATCAAACCCTGCACAAAGTGTAAGTCCGTCTGTCTGTCACACCTCACACGTCACACTCTTGCCCTGCTCATATCTCCGCAACCGTTGCCCCGATCCATGCCAAATTTTGCACACACCTTCCTTACCTGCCAAACTACAACCTCCAAGGAGCTCCAGGGACCCCCAGGTCCCTTGGGGACCCCCAGATGGAAAAAATTACCAAATGTGCTAAACTGACCAAATGACCACCCCCACGGGGCTGCTCACGGGGAATTCCCGGGGACCACCCACTCCTGGTGCTCCAGAACGGATGCAAAAGTGGTGGCGCCCCAGTGGAGGACCCCCTACACTGCAGCTCACATAAAATGCCGTAACTCCGGCTAGGAGCGACCGGGACAGCCGGGGCCCGTACCTATTCGCCCGCCTTGCCGGCGCGGAGACCCCACCCCTCATTTCTCACATGGCCCTCTTCTAGCGCCACCATGAGGCAGATTCTTGCAAAACACATTTTTGGACACTGCTCCTACAATTTTTGCCCTAAAATCACGCAAATCGGTACACAGTATGTCTACACTCATCCCATCAACATGAATCTCTCCCATATAGCGCCACCTCCAGGCCGATTTTTAAAAACACATTTTTGGACACTGCTCCTACAGATTTTGCCCTAAAATCACGAAAATCACTACACAGTATGTCTACACTCATGTCATCAACATGGATCAGGAAGATTTTGGCAAAACACATTTTTGCCCTATTTGTGGAGATAAGTGACCTACGGTCGCTTATCTCCCGATTAGGGAGTGTTACTGGTAGTACAGTCTGTGGTGATAAGCTATCACCGCGGTGTAGTCTTTTAAAGTCAGAAAACTGCGAACCCGACATCTCTCCTCGGTTTTTACCCTCAGACATCTCCCCATCATCCCGTTCACTGATTGGTCGATCTTGACCAATCAGCAGTGTGCCCCCTGGTTTCAGAGGCACAATGGCGCAGTGATAGGACTTCACCACGAGTCCGTAACTATGATAGCCTCCACTTGTTTTCTCATTCTTAGGTGATAGCTTATCACCTAAAAGTTGAGGGGAAAGCTCTTCACCTCGGACTATGTTTTTGGTGGAGATGACGGAGGCACGCCGTCTCAAACGGACTTGAGCCACCGCCGAGCGAGCCAAGTCGAGCAGGTCGCCGTGTCGAGTGTTGCGAAGTCCGCTTGAGCCGACTCAGTGCCGTCCGAGTTATGTCACGATGGGAACAGAATTGTAAATCTTTCGGCACCTCTGCACCGTCTAAGTGAACATATAGCGCTCCCTATATGTCTGGTTCGGTCAATCACAAGCCGCGGCCGACAAGGCATCGTGTACAGAACAATTATCACTTCTAGTGCTGGGGAAAGCATATCAAGAGGTGTAACGATCAGGGGCGTCACAGGGGGGGGGGGGGGGGGGGGGGGACTGGGACTGAGTTACTAGGGCCCATGGTGGAGGAACCTTAATTATTTTATACTTTAGTAATTGGAAAATTGCAGATATACAAGCTCACAGCGTGGCACCAAGTGAGAACATTTGTTAATCAAATGTTGCTTCTAGGGGTCCCTGGAACTAAATATTTTGGGGGTCCTTCACATGAATAAGTTTGACCACCACTGACATAGGTCTTTCAAAAAACTTTAGAAGGATTTAGAAGACATTTATAGAATCGTGTCAAAAATATTCAAAGACAAATTTTCATTATTTAAAAAATAGCAGATCTGCTATTTTTCAATAGTTAAAGCACTAGGCAACGAGGTCTTATGCACACCTGATATAGACTTAGAGACGGGTGCGTAGGCAGGGTTCAATGTATACTTTCAATCATGCACCAGTAGCACATATGACCCGCACACCATCTTACACTTAGCCAAAACACTCCTTTTTATTTAATGATAATGCAACGTTTCGGTCAACGACCTTCTTCAGGCATATCTGCTCACACATTGTAGCAGGACAGCTAAATACACACACAGAGATCTATACAACCAATCACAGTCTCCCTCATTACAGAGATGAGTGATGACAAGATCACTTTAACTTAATGATCGCCACCTGTTGAGGCTCATCTCTGTAATGAGGGAGACTGTGATTGGTTGTATAGATCTCTGTGTGTGTATTTAGCTGTCCTGCTACAATGTGTGAGCAGATATGCCTGAAGAAGGTCGTTGACCGAAACGTTGCATTATCATTAAATAAAAAGGAGTGTTTTGGCTAAGTGTAAGATGGTGTGCGGGTCATATGTGCTACTGGTGCATGATTGAAAATAGTTAAAGCACAAAATAATGTGTAATAATGCATTCCTAATGGGTTAAACCCCTTCCCCCTCATGGAGGCCCCGCAGTGAATCCTTGTACCCAGTGGGACACCCCTGTTATAGTAACCACTGAATCTTATCTTATCGCCATGAAAGAACCAATATAGTGATGCATATTGTATCGCTGTTCAAATGTATCGTTACACGCCTAAATGCAGGGTTCGAATTAAGGGGGGGCCAATGGGGGCTTGGCACCCATAGATAAAGTCTGGGCCCCCATAGTCAAAAACCCCTATGGGGTCTCAAGCTTTTATCTGAGTACTACTTTTTTTCTTTTCTTTTTTTTTCGATATTGGACTGACAGTCCCACATGTTATCATACCTAAATGTCCAAATAGATAAACGTAATCCCACCTGAAAGATGCAGCTGTGATCAATACACCAACGACCAATTTATTCTGCAACGGTTGCGCACTGTATATCCCCATCGCGATCCCATATTCAATCTACAAACTCACAAGGCGGCGTGCCGCACCGCGTTGTGAGCTCAAGATCTGCAAAGTGATTTAGGCTATTGTATGTGTTGTATCCTACATCTCGCTGCAGAGAATGCATTAATAATTATGAGAATAAAAGTAGGCTATATGTAATCATTCAAATTATAATTATTATAGGCTCCACTAAATGGTCAGTCCTATGTAGGCCTATTTGTAAATGTAAAGGGGGGGAAACAGCTTGTTTACAGTTCACCATTGCTACTCTTATATTAGATTGTATTTATTTTTATTCTCTGTATCACAATGCAATGTCTTTGTAAAGCAGTCAGTCTTGCAGTTCCCTAACATTGTTTAACTATGAGTTAATTCAATTAGCCTTTCATTATAGCCACCCGAAAATAATATTGTGAAAGGAAAAACATGATTTAGTACAGGAAACCCGTTTTAGGCGACTTTATACCTGAAAATATCATTTTTAGCCGACTTTATACCCAAAAATACCAGAATTTTCGGCTGGCGCTATGCGCCAGCGAGATGTCACCCAATTGTGACGGCCCCCATACAGTAGCTCTCTGGGTATAATTCAAACCCTGCCTAAATGTGTCCCTTTAAAGGCAGTGGTGGAAAGTAACTACATTGAGTCAAGTACTGTACACATCTGAGTATTGACTATATACATCTGGAGTATTTTACATTTTCAGTACTTCTAATCCACTACTGTCTCGGACAGGGGCGTCAATTGGGTTATGGCAGGGGTATGTATGCAGCTGCCATACCCTGGGTCCAGGGGGGGAAATAAAAGTTACTTTTAAATATAAATCCACAAATGTCTCTTTGTCTATCTGTTCTGTTATTATGTTGTTAAACTACAGTAAAATGCAAAATTTAACAAAATGGTCACTTTAACAAGGTATTATAATTATATTCTCCCCATCTTGACAAAATGGTATATTCCCAGGTTCCGCAGGTCAGCTGCACAGGTGCTATGCATTATTGTTAATTGTGGCACGTTTACTAACATGCCAAGTTTAGC
>NC_137810.1:79874260-79894260 GCF_963921795.1 Nannobrachium achirus | reverse complement strand
TTGATATTCATTATGCATTTGTTATATTGTTGTTGATGTTCTGACATGTTTATTATAGTGATGTATTATCTGCTTATTGTAAGTCGCTTTGGATTAAAAGGGTCTGCTAAATGCCTAAACTGTAAACTGTAGCGGAGTAGAAATAAAAGTATTGGATATTGGGAATACTCAAGTAAAGTACAATACAGTACTGGTACTGTACTACTAGTTTTGCTACTTTTGAATTTGAATACTGAAAAGTAGCCTTTTTGGATGAGGTATCCACCCGATGCTATGGATGAATGATGACCTACCTTTTGAAGACAATATTGAAGAATATAACATTACAAATAAGTGAAAAAGTACATCAAAATGTTGTTTTTTTTTTTTTTCATTTTCCACTTTCTCTCACGTAGCCCCTGTAGTACCTCTGTGTACCCCTAGGGGTACATGTACCCTAGGGTGGATCTTAAATTACCTTTTTTAGATTTTCTTGAGTCTCACCCCCCAAATATGTTCCAATGTACAAAAAAATGCTTTGGTTAAAATTTGGTTGAATTTCAAGCATATTTAGAGGTAGCTCAATCAAGTCAAAGATTGTACATCTTATTGGTCAAAATCGAATTGCACTGCAGGCACATTTAAGTTATACATTACACATTATTCTTATACTAAGCACAGAAATTATATTTTTTTAAGCTTACAAATCTAAACACAAATCTGATTACATGTTTGTCATATGTCAAACCAGAATTAATGTATTGTAGGAAATAGCAAAGCAAATTAGCAAAGAATGACAAATTGCTATTTTTCATTTAACATGCACAGACATGTCTTTATTGCACACTCTTCAATCATACTCACAACACAACAAGCACACAGCCCCACTTCCTTGTTTACCCCCAAAACCCCCGAAAGTCACTGCAGTATTAGTAATTCAGTAGTTACTGATCAATTAAAGTTTGTTTACGGCTATCGGGATACTTGTGCCGATGGTTCTGCACAATTTGCAGCAAGTATTGGAGTTGGGACTCATCTTTAGTAATGAGACCACAATATTCTTGTATTGGGGCAACCCCACGCTCTGCATGATCATTGACAACATTCATCGCCTTCACTACAGCCAGAGCTTCTTGGTAGTCCACCCTGGGCTCAACGTCAAGGAAGTCATCTGGGAGATCCATCATTTTGAAAAGCACTTAAATGTTCTTCCTTGCAATTGTTCCAAGGTCAACAGTAATTCTCTTCATATGCCCTTGTTCATGATCTTCATTTCCATCTTTCATGGCTCTCACCATCAGCCTCTTCGTTTGCACGCTCACTTGACTGTCAAACAATGCAAGTCTGACGATCTCTGGAGCCAAATACCATAAGTGATTGGAAAACTTTTGAGAAGCAGCTTTAGACACCTCAGCATTTATTGATGAATATTCCAGCAACGATTTTAACAGCTGCCAAGTCATTTAGTGGAGCACTGACAGCAACAGGTGCCATCATCCATGCCTTCACATAATTGCAAACTGCAAAAATGCACAAATCCATGCATGCTTTTTCTTCCCTGAAGGTCAGTTTGAATTGGCCATGAAACATCGGGATCTTCATACAATAAATAACCTTTGCCATCCAACGGGCATGATGGGTAGCTCCTGGAGCTCTGAACCGGATACCTCGAGCAGCGAGGTATCCGGTTCATCAATAAATGCTGAGGTGTCTAAAGCTGCTTCTCAAAAGTTTTCCAATCACTTATGGTGAACAGGGGCATATGAAGAGAATTACTGTTGACCTTGGAACAATTGCAAGGAAGAACATTGAAGATTTTTTCCAAGGTGCTTTGAGTGGGAGCCCAGGGAGGACTACCAAGAACCTAGTCTGGCTGTAGTGAAGGCGATGAATGTTGTCAATGATCATGCAGAGCGTGGGGTTGCCCTAATACAAGAATATTGTGGTCTCATTACTAAAGATGAGTCCCAACTCCAATACTTGCTGCAAATTGTGCAGGACTATCGGCACAAGTATCCCGATAGCCGTAAACAAACTTTAATTGATCAGTAACTACTGAATTACTATTAAATACTGCAGTGACTTTCGGGGGTATTGGGGTTAAACAAGGAAGTGGGGCTGTGTGCTTGTTGTGTGTTGTGAGTATGATTGAAGAGTGTGCAATAAAGACATGTCATTGTGCACGTTAAATGAAAAATTGCAAATTGTCATTCTTTGCTTTGCTATTTCCTACAATACATTAATTCTGGTTTGACATATGACAAACATGTAATCAGATTTGTGTTTAGATTTGCAAGCTTAAAAAATATAATTTCTGTGCTTAGTATAAGAATAATGTGTAATGTATAACTTAAATGTGCCTGCAGTGCAATTCGATTTTGACCAATAAAATGTACAATCTTTGACTTGATTGAGCTACCTCTAAATATGCTTGAAATTCAACCAAATTTTAACCAAAGCAGTTTTTTGTACATTGGAACATAATTGGGGGGTGAGACTCAAGAAAATCAAAAAAAGGTAATTTAAGATCCACCCTAATGTACCCCCATTTGAGAACCACTGCTGTACACCATTGCAGGCACACATCGCATGCATCGCACACAGGGGTGTCACACCAAATTCTGGGCCCTGGGTACAAGGATTCACTGCGGGCCCCCCATGAATGTTCTTCACAGGGGGAGGGGGTTTAACCCATTTAGACTGGGAATGCATTATTATTACGCATTATATACACACACACACACACAAACACACACACACACACACACACACACACACACACACACACACACACACACACACACACACACACACACACACACACACACACACAGATGATTAACTTAATGTGCAACGTGCAATTTATTGAGGGTATCTGCACATTTGATGTGGGCCTCATCTCCAAGGAGGATGAGTCGGCCTACAGGAGGGAGATCGAGCGGCTGCGAAGCTGGTGTAGCAACGACAAACTGGAGCTAAATGCACTTAAGACAGTGTAGATGGTGGTGGACTTCCGCAAGGACCCAGCCCCGCCCCCTCCCATCATGCTGGGTGGCACTCAGGTGAACTCTGTGGAGTCCTTTAAGTTCCTGGGGATGATCATCTCCAGGGATCTGAAGTGGGAACTTAACATCGATACCCTCCTGAGAAAGGCCCAGCAGAGGATGTACTTCCTTCGGCAGCTGCGGAAATACAGACTGTCGAGGTCCATGATGACCCAGTTCTACACGGCCATCATTGAGTCCATCCTCACCCACTCCATCATCACCTGGTTCCCCGCTGCAGCTGCAAAAGATCTGGTCAAGCTGCAGCGGGTGATACGCTCTGCGGAGAGGGTGATTGGCCGTCCCCTGCCCTCCCTCAAGTCCCTGCACGACTCCAGGGCGCTGAGGAGGGCAAGAAAGATCATGGCTGACCCCTCCCACCCTGGCCACGGCCTCCTCACCCTGCTCCCCTCTGGGAGAAGGATGCGGCATCTGGGGGCCACGACAGAGCGACACAGACGCAGTTTGAACACTACTGCACTTTACTTATATTATATTTATTTATTTTCTTGCACTGTGTTGTTTGTGTTGTTGGTTGTGTGAAAAAAGGGAGGAATTGAATGCACACTTGTAATGTTGCCAAAACAAATTCCTATGTGTATTACACAATGGTAAATAAAGTAATCTGAATCTGAATCTGAATCTGAATTTCTAAAGTGACAATTTAAGGACTCTTTAATACCTCTAAAATGACAAATTAAACATTGGTGAAATTGTCAAATATCAGAAAATAGCCATTCTACATGCTCACAACATGTAGATCTGCTATTTTAACAACAGAACCGTGTTATACAAAATGTAACGCTCTAGTGCAGGGGTTCCCAAACCTTTTGGTCTCAGGGTACCCCATGAATATGTTTTTAATCCGAGGCACCCCTACATTATCATTTTCACTCCCAGCACCTTATATTTATAACATATCGTCATTGTCGGGTGGAAACCTTGTATGTTCAAAACCATTCATTTTGTATGTATCATCTATAAAATGTACTAAACGATCTACAAGCACACAACTGCGAGGCGTTGTGTGCTTGTAGATCGTCTGTTTTCACTAGTTTTGTGCGACAGTCTTGTATGATGAAGCAGGGCTTTGCTTTACCAAAAGATGTACACTTTTGAAACTTGGAGATACAAGGTTTCTGCCCGACAGTGGCGATATTTTAGTGATTATGTTGTGAGGAAAACATTGAGATAATAGCCATTTTGGTTAGAACCGACTGAAAATAACTTTGTACTTCATGTTTAAAATGATACTAAATATTTTTTCAAGAGTCCAAATAAATTCCAAATATGATCAAATGATCTCGCGACACCCCTGGACTGCCGCCACGGCCCCCCAGGGTGCCCTGTCACCCTGGACTGCCGCCACGGCCCCCCAGGGTGCCCCGTCACCCACTTTGAAAACCTCTGCTCTCGTGAATAAATGTAAGCACCTAAATGCAGCTGTTTTTTTTTTTGTTTTTTTTACTGACAGCTGGCTGGTATTCATGATGAGCCTATGAATTACCGTGAAGTTACAAATGACTGGAGTATAAAATTAAAGGTGGAAATCCATAGTCTTGTGACATCATCATTTGACAAAAAAAAATAATAATCAATATTTTTGGGAAAAAAGAAATAAATGGTAAATGGTGCATTTATATAGCGCTTTTATCCAAAGCGCTTTACAGAGACTGTGCATTACATTCACCCATTCACGCACACATTCATACACCGGTGGCGGAGGAAACCATGCAAGGCACCAACCTACTCACCGGGAGCAATTAGGGGTTCAGAGTCTTGCTCAAGGACTCTTCGACATTAACTCAGGGGGAGCCCGGATTCGAACTGGGAACCCTTCGTGCTCTAATAACGGTCTCTCTACCCCTGAGCTATGCCGCCCCTATATAATAGATTTTTATTATCGCGAGATCAATGGCTTCCACTTTAACAAAGCAACTTTTCAGGAATGGAAAGCCTGCATGTTCTTTTAGCTTGGATTCCCAATCGATGATGTCACAAGACGATGGGAAACTGACCTGCCCACAACCCTCCTCTGAGACAAAAAAAAAAAAGAAACAAAAAGATATATATATATTTTATCAATTTATTAGTGAGGACCAATTATATGAAGATAGGTTGAAAAGTGGTGAAGTCTTCCTTTAAACATGTAGGAATTTAGCCAGTAAGAAAGATGTGTTGTTGTTTTTTTTGCATAATGTACATTCCTGCCTGAGTCAAAGTACTCTTTTTTCCTTGAACGTGTTAAAAGCAAATTGGATATGCAGTTCATGACTGCAGTACAAGCAGTTAAATTAGAATATGTTGTATTAATATTGTACAGTAATGGGAGCTGTACAAGTCCTAGTAGGATGTACAGTATGGATGTTATAGAGTCATTCTCCCCCCTTTTTCCCCCTCTTTTTGTATTAACCTAGAGCAGTGGTTCTCAACCTCTGGATCAGGACCCCCAGGGGGGGTCCCCAAATTATTATAGAGTAGTGAAGTGTGACATACTTTACACATCCTACCTGGTTCGCATTTTCTTCCCCCATTCTGAATTCCCATAGACCTTTTTCATATCGCGTCATATAAGAACTGTGTTCCAATTATAAACAAATTATCTCAGCGGTTTGACTCATATGGATATGAAGAATCAACTGAACTGATGGTGAGAAAACGCATGTTACTGTCGCCGAATTAGTTACATTTTCGCTAGAAACAGGCTTTATCAAAAATGAGTGACTGACCATCATAATTTTGGACCGCAATGCTTATATGAGACGATTTTAAGATAACTCAATGTTATTCTCCATAGAGAAATTACTTCATTGGAACCGGGGGATGAGTGAGTCACGTCATGACTTCACTGTTCTATTGTTTTTATTTTTAATGTGCCTGACTAAGCATAGTCAAGTCAATACTGAGAGGACAATTCGTTCAACCTAAGCTGCTGAATTCAAGTTCAGGATGCTGCCTTCAGATATGGAAAGAGGGGAATTTGCATTTCTTTCACGAACTGCATTTATGGTCTGGGAGAGGTCTTTTTAGGCAGTACAGGGGCTCAAGCCCCCTTTGATGTGTGCACATGCCTGACCAGGACCCCGTGGCTATTTGGAGTTGGTGGGCCGGGGAGCGGTTCAGGAAGCACTTGCACTGTGATCCCATGTGGTGATAACAGCTGAGCACCACACCGGTGCCACAGCTTCATAAACACCACAGAAATATAACGTGCACTCAGTGCTCCACAGCGTCCACACACAGCCTGACACAGGAAGCCATTAAGGTCACTAAGGCCAAGAATGCGTCTTTGTCGCTTTCGATTTTAAAGTTGCTATAAGCAGTTTTCTGCTGACATAAGCAGGAAACAGGCTTATTTTAATTTTTAATTTTAATTTTATTATATTCAGGCCGGCAAGTTGATAAACTCTTTTTGTGCACTGTTTCTTTTTTTTCTTTTTTTTTACTCACAGTCACTCACTGGACCCTCCCCGTAGGTACACGACACGACTCTGTGGCGAGATATCTAACTGCACAGCAGATTGGTTGCTCCAGTCTGTGCACTCAGGGGAGTCACAAGGGGGGGGGGGGGGGGGATTGAGTTACTAGGGCCCAAGGTGGAGGGGCCCTAATTATTTTATAAATTAGCTATTGAAAAATAGCAGATCTACAAGCTCACAGCACCGATCTGTTATTTTTTTTAAGTCGTGAAAATGTGTGCAAATCTTTGAATCCTATGTATTTTTTTAAGCGAACCATGTGTAACTCAAATTCTGCTTCTGGGGGGGGGGGGGGGGGGGGGGGTCCCTGGAACGAACTATTTTGAGATGGGGGTCCGTGGCCAAATACATATCATTCTGGGGGTCCTTCACATGAAAAGGTTTGAGCAGAACTGACATAGAAACATACGTTTTTCTAAAAGACGAATTTTCACGATTGTTCAAAAATAGAAGATCTACAAGCTCACAACGCGGCACTCGGTGCCGTGCTGTGAGCTTGTATATCTGCTATTTTTCAATCGTTAAAGCACAAAATAACATGTAATAATGAGCTCACAACACATGCTGATTGGACAGAGGGGGACAAGCAGCCTCTGTGCGGTAAATTGATCTGCTTCAAGCGTAAGCGCAAGTTCACAGCACAGTGAAAGCTCTGCAAAACCATAAATCCACACCATTCCCATTGAAATGCATTGGTGGAATCCACTCCTCATAGGTAGAATAGTTTTCCGGTGTGACCGTGCCCTTTACTAAACTTTAAGCATATTTTGTGTTGAGAAAAGCATACAGTATAAAGGACCAGTTCACCTCTGGGACAACCAGATCTAATCTTGTTGTTTGGGACACGATCAACACAATCCTGAGTTATTTGTTGTGTTCAATCTGTGTTTCTAGATATTTTAGTATTTCAGCATGCTACAAAGCATCATATGATGCATTTTGCATCATATGATGCATCATATGATGCAATATCATGCTACAAAGCGCTTTGTAGCATGCTGAAATACTAAAATATCTAAAAACACAGATTGAACACAACAAATAACTCAGGATTGATGTGTTGATCGTGTCCCAAACAACATTAAAATAAGATCTGGTAGTCCCAGAGGTGAAATGGTCCTTTAAGTACAATTTTGAGTATTTCCATTTCAGTATTTTTACTTCTACTCCACGACATCTCAAAGGGAAATGTTGTACTTTTACTCAACTACAATTATTTACTAGTTACAGTACTTTGTAGATTTTGATTGTTATTACAAAACATACATTAACTAATTCAGCCCCTATACATTTTGATAATTTGAAAATAGCCGATCTACAAGCTATCTGGGACAAGCTATCAGATCTACAAGCTCAAAATGTGCCACAATGCAACACATTGTGAGCTTGTAGATCTGCTATTTTCAAAAGATTGCTATGCATTCTATACATTTTAAAACATGTGAAATGGCACATTCTGCATAATGAGTAGGCTATGCTTTCTACAAGTACAGTTTGATACCAATAGCCTAATTTTGTACCCATTTAGGCCTAGGATTATTTAATGCTTTAACTATTGAAAAATAGCAGATATACAAGCTCACAGCGCGGCACCGAGTGCCACACTGCGAGCATGTAGATCTGCTATTTTTGATAAATTTGAATATATATTTTTAAAAGCGAACATTTGTAACTCAGATATTTCCTTCTGGGGGGTCACTGGAACTAAAGATTTGAGATGGGGGTCCGTGGGCAAATACATATCATTCTAGGGGTCCTTGACATGAAAAAATTTGAGCACCACTGACATAGAAACATATTTCTTTCAAAAAACCTTAGAAGGATTGAGAAGGCACTTATGGAATCGGGTCAAAATATTCAAAGACTTTCACAAATGTTCCAAATTTTTCTAAAATAGCAGATAGATCTACAAGCTCGCAGCGTGGCACTCGCCTTGTATATCTGCTATTTTTCAATAGTTTAATAAAGCATAAAATATTGCGTAATAATGCTTACCCGGCCTTAACTCTCCTACTGCCAGATCATTTATTTATTTATTGGGTTTGGCGCCATCAAAAAGCGGCTTACCTTTGCGACGTTATAGTAGATAGACAGACAGACATTTATTTATTTATTTTTTATTTTTTTGGGTTGTGCAATAGTGCACTTTGGTCTGCCAGGCAGCAGAGGGCGGCGTCATGCGAGAATGAATGTGAATTTGCCTGTTATGTGTTGAAGAAGAAGAAGACCAGTCACTGGCCACAGAGCCTCAGAGCCAGAGGAAATCAACAAGGAAGTGAATTGTTCTCCGTTGATCTAACGCATAATGGATTTTTTACACCATCACCGCGGAAAATGTGTTTACAGTAGACGGCCGCGCGACCCCTCATCAGCTTACAGTAATCAGACGAACGAACCGAACGAGCGCCGTATTGGCGGAGAGGTCTTGCGAAATCGGGCGAACGTGAACGTTCAAAGCGTGGGGAGAGTTAATGGGTCAAAATAACTTCAATTTTAAGAAATGTTTAGTTTTTGTTGCATTCCTAAGCCAATAATTTGAGGAAACTCTTTGTGTCTCCATAAGGAACCGCTAGTCATCAAATTATTGGTTTAGAATGCAAAAGAAAAAAGAAAAAAAGATTTATCTAAGAATTTGAGTACTTTTCCCACTAATGGACTGCAGTTCAATTTGATTGGTCACCGCCTAACGAGCACGGAAGAGTATTTTTTGCAGGTGTTTAAGTCCGAGTGTATCAAAGCAACTGGGTTAAGCATCGTTGGTCCCACCAGTTTAACATTCACCAGGTTAGCATTCACCACCGTCGGCGGGTTAGCATTCATCCAGGTTAGCATTCACCAGCGTTAGTTTTACTGAGGTTAGGGTGGGACATGCTGGGCCCTTGATTCAGCCCAGGAAAAAGAGTTGTAGAGGCCCTCATTGCGTGGCTGCTGCTACTCAAAGATTTGCCATTTCAGATCCTGACAAGTGACAAGCCAGTGGGCCAATTACATGAGTTATATTTCGTCGTTGTCGGGTGGAAACCTTGTATGTCCAAAACTGTTTGTTTTGTATTTATCATTTAAAAAATGATTTAAACTAGTGAAAACAGCCGATCTACCAGAGCATTCATCCAGGTTAGCATTCACCAGCGTTAGTTTTACTGAGGTTAGGGTGGGACATGCTGGGCCCCTGATTCAGCCCAGGAAAAAGAGTTGTAGAGGCCCTCATTGCGTAGCTGCTGCTACTCAAAGATTTGCCATTTCAGATCCTGACAAGTGACAAGCCAGTGGGCCAATTACATGAGTTATATTTCGTCGTTGTCGGGTGGAAACCTTGTATGTCCAAAACTGTTTGTTTTGTATTTATCATTTAAAAAATGATTTAAACTAGTGAAAACAGCCGATCTACCAGTGCTTGTAGATCTGCTGTTTTCACTACTTTTGTGCGACGGCCTTGTATGATGAAGCAGGGCTTTGCTTTGCGAAAAAAAAATCAAATTTGAAACTTGGATGAGGTTTCTGCCCGACAGTGACGATTTACTTTATTGGCCGCCCAGCCCCCAAAATGGAACGAAGGCCGACATTTTTTTTAATTTTTTTTTTCCTAATGGCCGGGAATGAACCGGCTGTTCGGGAGTTGTCCCGCTTTTCCCAATAGCCAGCATGTCCCTGGGTTAGGTTTAGGTGCATCTCCGTCCCCCTGACTTTCGTCACCTCCGCTCAGCCAATCATGAGCTCCGGTCTGCCACAGTTGCTTTTTTGATACACTCTGACTGAACAACCTGCAAAAAACACTCTCCCTAACAAGCACAGTCCCAACATTAAAGAACCAAGGCTGCATACGAATAACACTAATGGAATTCCATCTCTTCTTGTTCTCTTCTTGTGAAGTTTTCGGTGCAGGAGATGAGAGAGAGTTTCAATTCCTCTCTTCAAAGACACAAGAAAATAAATAGAACTCTCCTCTCTTCACAAAAGGCAAAACCCTGAATGAGTTTCGATAAGTTTTACTTTGACGGCTGACACACATCCAAGATGTTAATCTAACTCGGGAGGGTCCATTTGGATCCATTTGAGCTATTTTAACACTTATTTTAATCAAAATAAAATAAATCGTACAGGAGGACTGTGCAGACAATTTCTTCCTTGAATAAGAAAACCTAATAAGTAAACATAAATAAATATACTCTGTCACACTGGTGTTGCTCAGGGATTTTTTTTTATCTACAATCTTCAAACTATTTATTAAGTTATAAAAATGTAGATTTTTTAGATTTTGTAATATTCTATAGGTCATGTGTTTCAATATAATGTAAGATAAAGTCTGTTTAATTTCCCTGAGATGATCATGATTTCAACTTGGATTTCAACTGGTAATGCTTGGAAGACCTCTGTATTTAATTCATGACATAATAAATAGCAAGCAAAGAAAACATACGATAATATCGCAGTTATAAAAAAACACTATGTACAGGAAAGGGGAAACAAGGGGGTGGAGTGCTCACTTCTCTCCTGTCTATGGGAGAAGTGATAACTACCTCCTTCTCTGGCCTCCTGAAAGGTGAGTTTTCAGGGCAGTTTTGAAGGATGCAGCGAGCTACGTGTTTTAAGGGAGGTATCAAGCTAATAACGTTAGTAGCAGCGTCGCAACGTGTGACGAGAGAGCTACTGTATATACTTACTGTACTACGTGTGTGACCGAAAGTTATGTTTTTTTATTTTACAATTTGAATATCATTTTTTATATATGAATGCACTTGCATTTGTTTCCATATTCGAAGAATATTATCGTAATTTACCACCCTTAGCATACATACATACAAACAGACAAAGACAGATGTAGGAGGGGTTATTTTCATACATGTAACACTGCGTCTCAGACTGGAAGTTTGAGTCATCCTCATCCTTTCTGTCATCCTGTCACCAAACTGTGACTTGCATCACCCTGTCACCAAACTGTGACTTACAACACCCTGTCACCAAACTATGACTTACATCACCCTGTCACCAAACTATGACTTAAATCACCCTGTCACCAAACTATGACTTACATCACCCTGTCACCAAACTATGACTTACAGTACATCACCCTGTCACCAAACTATGACTTACATCACCCTGTCACCAAACTATGACTTACATCACCCTGTCACCAAACTATGACTTACATCACCCTGTCACCAAACTATGACTTACAGTACATCACCCTGTCACCAAACTATGACTTACATCACCCTGTCACCATGACCACGAGTTTTGTTCCATTCTCACTTTTTATTCTGCGTTTATACTAAACTAAACAGTTACGTGGCTAGCTGGCGGTGATGCGCCCTATTCCCATGTTTACATTCATGCACCAGTGCAGTGGCAGCACGGCTCTACGTCTCTGCCGACGTGAGACATAATGTCACACGTTGTCATCACCTCCATTTTTTCCTGTCCACATGGAGACAAAACGTCTTCAAAGATTTACACTCTGAAAGGTCACTTTGTCGCTGATTCAATCCGAAAACGCTGTTATCGTCTACGAACGTCATATCTGCCATTTTATTTAAGTAAGTCTCAAGCATGGCTTGAGACTTACATTAATTACCTTGTCACCAAACTATGACTTACATCACCCTGTAACCAAGCTATGACTTGCATCACCCTGTCACCAAAATATGACCTACATCACCCTGTCACCAAGCTATGAATTACATCACCCTGTCACCAAACTATGACTTACATCAATCACCCTGTCACCAAACTATGACTTGTATCACCCTGTCACCAAGCTATGACTGACATCACACTGTCACCAAGCTATGACTTACATCACCCTGTCACCAAGCTATGCCTTACATCACCCTGTCACCGAACTATGATGGTGGACAGTAATGAAGAAATTTACTTGATTACTGTACTGTAGTAAGTACATTTTTGAGCAACTGGTAGAATACAAGTGTGGTGTGACCTTAGCCTTGGGAAACAACAAAACCAACCTTTTTCTCCTTTCCTAATAAGTCTTTGAAATGTAGTGGAGTTGAAAGTATTCAAAACTACTAATGTAAATATATAGTACCTAAGAAATTGTACTTTGTTGTCATCCTCCACCGGTGAACAGTGGTGGAAAAAGTACTCAAATGTTTTACTTAAGTAAAAGTATCAGTACTGCAATGTAGAAATACCTTGTTAAGTAAAAGTCCGGAATTCAAAATGTACTTGAGTAAAAGTACAAAAGTATTGGCATCAAAATGTACTTAAAGTACCAAAAGTAAAAGTACAAAACGTTTGAAAATAGCCGATCTACAAGCTCACAACGTGTCGCGATGCGACACGTTGTGAGCTTGTAGATCGGCTATTTTCAAATAGCCTAGGTATAAAATAGGGCAAAAGTGGTTTAGGTACGTTTTATAATATTATAATTTATATCTGCAAAGTAACAAGTAACTAAAGTTTTCAAATAAATGTAGTGGAGTAAAAGTACAATATTTGGATCCCAGAGTGGAGTAGAAGTAAAAGTACTGATAATTGGAAATACTCAAGTAAAGTACAGATACCTCAAAACTGTACTTAAGTACAGCACTTAAGTACATGTACTTAAGTAGTTACTTTACACCACCACCGGTGACATGTGGCGCCTTGCGGGGCCACCGGGACGTGACAATGACTTCCTGAAGAGGCCAAAGGTCACCATCCACCAGTGACCTTAACCTGGTATTATTAGCAAGCACTCAACTCTGAACGTGTCAAAATGTCACATAGCTTTACTGTGTGTGGAACTACTGTCACCATCAAAACATCTGACTGTTTTAAGTACAAGTATTAACACTGCAATGTAGAAATACTCTGTAAGGGTGCCCTCAGACCAAAATATGGTCGGCAGAGGATAAACTCTTCTGGTGCGCGGCTGGCTAAAAACGCAGAGAGCGTATTCCGTCCCAAAGCCAGTGCGCCTCTCACTCACTTCCCGCACCGCCCTCCCTCCCTGTAGCCTGTAGTAGAGTAGACTAGCGTAGCGATCCTTTGCCTGCAGAGGTAAGTTAGGCAGGTTACGTTGCGACTTGAGAGGTTATCAATTTAATAGGCTTTATTATCATCATCTTTTACTTTACTTTACTTTACTTTATTTGTTTATTTAGACGGGACAATGCATATTAATGAACACTACATGGAAGCAATGTAAATAAGCCGGAATTAGCAAGAATGCTAAATTTCATCCGTAGTCCCCACATGAAGACAAAACAATACATACCAACAAACAGTAACCCTACATTAGGAGAGGGCGCCTAAGAACATACATACAAATACTATTTTTCCTCAACCAAGAGAAAACAACAAAAACAACACATATTACTAACAGTACCCTACATTAGAAAAGAAAAGTTTAAAAATATACGTACATGACATGGGCTGTACTCTTAAAACTATACATGGTCACAGGTTTGATTGTCAACTAACCATTTTTTTAGATTGAACTTGAAGGATGGAAATGACAAACAGTCTCTTATTGTTAGAGGTAGGTCATTCCAGATTGAACATCCCTGCACTGAAAGGGTGTTTTTTCCAAAAGCGGTTACCCGGTACGGTACTTCGCAATCCCCTCTAGTGATTGCTCTAGTATTGAGTCCTCTATCGGGCTTCCTTTTTATGAATTCCTTTAGGGGAGGTGGGCATAGACCATTTAGGGTCTTATATATGATACTGACCTGTTTAAATACCTTAAAATTAGCGAAACTCAAAAAACGGTACCTCTGAAGAATATTACAATGGTGATATGAGCGGGGTTTCCTATCGAATACCTTAAGCGCACTCTTATATAGCTGTTCAATGGGTTTGAGAATCGTTATACCTGTGCAAGACCAGTTTGTGAAACAGTACTCAATGTGTGATTGGATCATGCATTGGAGATAAGATTTAGCAGCACTAACTGCCAAACAAGGTCTGATTTGTTTAAAGTTCTGAAGGTTGAACTTGATTGTGTTTGTAACCTTTTTTACATGTTTTTTAAAGGTTAGGGTTGAGTCTAACATGACCCCGAGGTACTTGAACTCTGGCACAAGTTCAAGTTCCTCTCCACCCAGAAACACATTTGATGACTCCATCACAACTGGTCTTTTGGAAAAAGCCATGCAGACCGTCTTTTTTGCATTCAGGAGCAGGCATGAGTCTGTAAGCCAGTCCTGAACGCTGGTCAGAACAGAAGTTAAAACCGTTGACACCTCTGCATAGCTCTTTCCATGAGTCAGTATAACCGCATCATCTGCGTACATCTGGATATGTACATCTTTACATACATCAGGTAGGTCGTTTATGAACAGAGAAAACAGAATTGGTCCTACTATTGATCCCTGGGGGACACCAACCGAGCAAGTGTGATAAGGAGACTTGATGCCATTTATGCTTACACACTGTTCTCTATTTGATAGGTATGATGTAAACCATTTGATGGCCTCTGGGGACAAGTTGAAATGTGTTAGTTTGGACAAGAGGACCTGATGGCTGACAGAGTCAAATGCTTTCTTGAAATCTAAAAATACTGCCATTGCGCAGGGGGCCTTGTTCAAAGCACACTTTAGCTTTTCAATGAATAAGCAATTTGCTGACTCAGTGGAGTGGAAGGCTCGAAACCCAAACTGCATAGGATGCAGAGGGGTGTAGCCTTTGTCTAGATGTTTAACAATAGACTTTACAATCCACTTTTCAGCCACTTTTGATATAACAGGTAAGATGCTTATGGGTCTATAGTTTGATATGTCCGTTTTTGAGCCAGATTTGAATATAGGTGTTATAACAGCAGCTTTCCACTGAGTTGGGACAGTGCATTTTCTTATGGACAGATTTACCAGATGTGTGATTGGTGCCACCAGAGATACAATATTTGTTTTAAGAAAGTTTGTGTCAAGCCCGTGTGCATCTTTAGCTTTGGATGCTTTCAGTGATCTGACAATGTTTGTCACCTCGTTTTCTGTGACTTCCTCCAAATTAAAAATGGGGAGATCATTTTGAATAGGGCGTGAAACAAACTTAGAGGGTCTGAACAACTGTGTGATTTCATACACAGAGTTTAGAAAAAACAGCATTAGATTGCTAGCAAGCGTGTGGGGATCTTTCACCAGGACATTATCTATTTTAAGTTCTAAGTTGTTATTATCCTGCTTATAGTATTTCCCTGTCAGTTTATTTATGTATTCCCACACTTTTTTTCCATTTCCTCTGGCACTCTCTATGATGGAGATATAAAATCCAGCTTTAGCCCTCCTTAAGAAATTTGTGACTTTGTTTCTAGCATGTGTGAATAGCTGTCTGTCCGTTGTCAGGCCAGATTTTAATGCCTTTTTAAGCAGTAAATCTCTGGTTTTCATTTGATCTCTACATTTTTTATCGACCCAAGGTAGAGTAATTTTTCTCACTTTCCTCTGGTTACCACCTCTGGTGAAAGATTCCATTACCCTGCCAATTTTGGAAAGCAGGATATTACATCCGGTCTCAACATCATCACATGAGTGTAGATCATCCCACTCTAGCCCTTGTAGGGCAACCTCAAGGCTATGTTGCAGATGTTTTGGGATTGTTTTGACTATAGGCTGGGACTGAGCTTTGCTAAACGCCTGTTTTGAGAGTTTTCTGGAAAAGAATATTATGTTGTGATCAGAGAGACCTGTCACGAAGTTAAATGTTTTAGCGATTCTTTCCACTTTATTTGAAAACAGTAAATCTATCTTGGTTGCTGAGTGACTGGTTATTCTTGTAGGTTGCTCTATTAATTGGGTCAGATTATAGTGGTCTGTTACCAGTTTAAGATTTTTCCTTATTTTTTTATCGTCCCAGTTAACATTTGTATCACCAATTAGTATTACTATTTTACGTGTCAACTCTATAATGGACATGCAAAGGGTACTCGCCCTTGCTTTATTGGAAGGGGAGATGCAACAAGCTAAAAAGAGAAGAGTTTGGGTGCATGAAACTCTTCAAAACAAAACATTTCCCAGTCCCTTCCTGATTCTCAGAGTGTTACGCCTTCGACTCACCCGATTGGACAGAGGGGGAAAACCAGAATCTGCGTGGAGGATTTGGGAAGGCTGAGGTTAAAAGCTTTCCATGGGTTCTCAGAACAGGCTGCAGAATTTGAAAAAATAAATACATAAAAAACATTTTTGGACCCCAAAAAATGTAGTAGGCATGATAGCAATCGCGAAATTGCATGTTTAACTCCCATAGCAACCCCATCTTTCACACATGGCAGCCATGTTTGTTTACATTTTAAGAAAACATAAGTAAGCTAGCTAGTTCATGAATGCCTGAACGGATTTCCATTCATATTTTTTTGTTTGAAAGCAGTGAGCAATGTGCACACACGTGGTGCATGATCTAGGCATGAGCGTGCATGATCCGTGCCCTATAAATTACATGGAAGTCTATGGAGAGGGAGGTGTCTGGGACTTGGAAGGTATTTTCAAAGGGCCGGGTATGAGTTAAAAAGAAAACTATAACTATAATCAAAATGAAATAAATATTAAAATAAAAAAACGTTTTTATTTTATTGTATTATTATTATTATTATTATTATGTTTATGACTTTTCGTGTAGTGTTTGGTTGGGGTGCATATCTGCACACACAACGGGCAGAACAGCGGGGGGTGGCGCAGTTCAGGCCAAAGGTGGTACTGCAGCAGAAAATGCTCTGAGAGCCATTCAAAAATGAGAGAGGCTCTCTATTCAGGAGTGGTAATTGTAATTTAGCCTCAAACCTTTTGAAAAACATTTTTGGGACATAAACAATATGACATGCATGAATACTTTGTAAATGCATGGTGTATCACCTTTAAAGGGGCAAACCACCCATTTTCAACATTGAACTACGTATGTCATTAATATACCTTTGAGTTGTTGTGTGGAAACAAGAAAAAAAGTCCCCCCCCCCTTCTGTTTCTGTGTTGCCTAAAACTGGAGGATTGATTTTGTGTGTGTGCGTGCACGCATGTGCGCGTGCATGTGCACGTACGGCTCACACAGCTCATTAAACAGCTCCGTTGCGAGTGCAAATCCCGGCTTGATGAACAAAGTAAGCGCACATTTCTCCATCTGACAGAGCCGAGCTAATGACAGGATTATTGCCGCTCCGGCACTAAACAACTTGCAAAGCACTTCTTTTAAAAATGTGCCAACTCTCTAAAAAACACACACACTAAACAGCAGACATCTCAAATCAACTGAGCGGCGAGATCTGCCTGCCTCGTGGAACCCCGACAGCTGCTAACTGGCAGTAAGTAGATTTACTGGTGAAACATATGTGCTGTGATTTTTTATTATTATCATTATTATATTTTTAACCCATCATGACCTGAAGCCAATTCTCCGTCATTGTCGGGCAGAAACCTCGTATCTCCAAGTTTCAAATGTGTACGTTTTTTGGTAAAGCAAAGCCCTGCTTCATCATACAAGACTGTCGCAGACTGCTTGTAGATAAATCCTAAATCTCTATCGCTTGTTTTTTTGCATAAAAAACACTACCTTTTCCGTCTACTCACTCTTTGTCTCATCTCACCCTACCACGTCATCGATGGGGATTCGAAGCTCATAAAAACTGCAAGCTTTCTATGCCTGGAAAGATAACACGCTGACATAAAAGCCATTGTTCTTGCATGAATACAAAATGAATAAATGAATAAATCAGTAAATCAAAGTTTGAAATGCTGTTTGAAATGAACAAACCTGCCTACCGATGACATCACAGCTTGGCAGAACTGTCCACAGCCCTCCTCTGAGACACAGAGGGAGAAGCATAGACTGTAGAAAAATATGGACGAAGCGAAGCCATTGGTTTCTATGCAGCGCAAATGGCCCTTTCTACCCCTTGGAATGGGACATCGCCATCATAGAATTGTAAAGGCATCAGAGATGCTATTGGCTGCCAACGGTCATGTGGTCGGAGCCTCCCGAAATACAGCACACGAAGAAGAACACAGCCGGCTGGTATCAGTTTAGTTGGCCACGCCCCCCCGCAACTTTATATTTATTTTTAAATACATTGGACCACATTTCGACAAAACGAACATGATGGTGATTGAAAGGCAATTTTTAACTAGCGATAGGAACCATACAGTATTCATGAAAATGTTAATTAAGGTTAGAAAACGAAAGGGGAAAATGAATGGGATCCAATGGAGGGCAATTCTTTTGCGATCGGCCGGGGGGGGGGGAAACAGCGCAACTAGCGGCCAATCATAGGAAGTTTTAGTTCCGTATTGGAGTCATTTTAAATCGGCAGAACTATGCCCCTGGGGAGAAGACAGAAACAGGGGTGTCGCACCAAATTCTGGGCCCTGGGTACAAGGATTCACTGCGGGCCCCCCATGAATGTTCATCATAGGTGGAGGGCCTAACCCATTTAGACTGGGAACGCATTATTATTACGCATTAATTTGTGCTTTAACTATTGAACTGAGTGCCACGCTGCGAGCTTGTACATCGGCTATGTTTGAAAAATCGTGAAAATTTGCGCAAGTCTATGTCTCTATGTCAGTGGTGCTCAAACTTTTTCATGTGAAGGACCCCCAAAATGACATGTACCGATGTCTCTGGTTGACATTGGCAAATTTCACTCAAGTTTTTTTTTTCATCTCACTCATGTCACTTTGTCTGCTGACCTTACGCAGCAACAAAATACAAATAAAAGAAACAAAAATTAAATAAAACAATTCACAGGAGGCAAGCAGTGATGTGCACTGCATTGTAGATGCTTTTATGAGAGTAAAGGCTCTTTTCCACCGGCAGCGATAACGATGACGATAACGATTTAAAAAAGTGGGTTTTCAATTGAAGTGGATCGGCAGCATCCACCCAACACCGATAAAGACAACGATAGCCGACAACTACATCGTTAGGATCAACAACGATGTGGTTAAGATCACAGTGACATGGAACTGGGTCTCTGATAAACAGCTTGCGATGCGCTCTGCGCGAGCGGCTGTTAATTGGCGCCTCTTCACATTGATGTCCGATAACTTTATCGGACATCAATGTGAAGGCATAATTATCGCTGTGATATTTTATGGCTATCGTCATCGTTATCGCTGCCGGTGGAAAAGGGCCTTTAAAAACTAAAAAAGAAGAAGGAGACATGCATGACATGCATGATCTGGGCAGATTGCCCCAGGAAATGTGCCAATGTGAACCAGAGACATCGGTATTTGACCACGGACACCCCAACTCTATTTTACTGCCAGGGACCCTGCAGAAGCAAAATTTTAGTTAGGCTACAAATGTTTGCTTAAAAAATACATATATTCAAAGATTTGCACACATTTTCACGAGTTTTCAAAAATAGCAGATCTATGAGCTTGCAGCGTGGCACGCAAGCTTGTATAAGGCCCCTCCACCTTGGGCCTTAGTAACTCAGTTCCACTCCAGACATGCTTTATTGCTAGCACAACTCCTGTATTCAACATGTGATTCAAGTAAAAAATATTAGCATCAAATGAATCTCTCAAAATTAGCACTCAAAGTCTGTCAGCACCACTGCTTTAAAAACACT
>NC_137810.1:79854260-79869260 GCF_963921795.1 Nannobrachium achirus | reverse complement strand
AAGGGTTATATTTTAGATTGTAATTAAAGAATATAAAAGATGAGTGTTATAAATTATTTCATTTACTTCTTTCTATTGTTTTAGAGATTCTTATTTCAGTGGCTGGGGGCATGCGTACACGTGGATAAATATGTAATTCTACACAGAATAAGCCCATTCCCAAGATACAACACAACCTTTCATGGTTGGATGTGACTTATGGGGGCTAGAAGTGTTACAGTAAATAACAATAAAGAAACTGCTGGCTTACTGTGTCTAAAAAGACATATTTAGCCACTTGTACGCATGCCTCCATGTGTACGTATGCCCCACATTTTAGCACGGTAAACGCAATAAAACAATAGAACAAAGCAAATGAAAACATTTTAACACTCACTTTTTCTTTTCTCTAATTACAATCTAAATTAAAGCTGCAAGCAGCGATGACCGGGCCCTCACAGCTCTACCCACGTCACAAGGGGCAGCTGCCAATCAGAAGAGGGGGCAGGGCTAAGATACACAAAGCAATTAAGGACTCTGAAACAAGTCCAATGACTCCACCCACACGTCTGTACGACAAACGGTTCATGAGATATAGAGGCACTTCCTGTTTGGCGAAGGGCACTTCCTGTTTGGCGAAGGAAGCACCAATTAAGGTTAAGGACTCATAATCATGTGATATGACACCGATAGTCGTGCTTTAAGACACTTTATGTATATATATTATTCGTTCCCTTTCCTGTTGTACCTTGCTCTTGCTGTACTTACTGTACTCTGTACTCTGTTCTTGTTTTTTTTCTTTTTATCTTTTTCATACTTCTCTGTAACTTTGTAAATAACCTTATACTGCTGTGCTGCCTCTGGGCAACAAATCTTCCCCCTTGGGATAGTCTCGCGTAGCCAGACAACTATTCCACAATCTCTGAATGCTATATAGTCTGGAACAGCAGCTCCCGAACGGCGAGTATCGAAAACGGGCATTAACGTTCAAAAAAATACATTTTAAAATGTCATTTCTGCTAAGCAGCAAGCTAAACATGCTTATATGATTTTTATATATATAATGATAAATATGTGTGATGTGAGACTGAAACGGAAGTGACGTGGGGGCTTCACTTCCGCTTCATCTCGCACTCACCGTTTCTATTTCCGTCTGCCAGACTGTATGCTGGGAGCATTTGACCAAATCGCGGAGGCAACAGTCTGGCCACGCGAGACTACCCTTGGGATAATAAAGGTATCTATCTATCTATCTATCACCCACACCTCTGTACGACAAACGGTTCATGAGATATAGAGGCACTTCCTGCTGGCGAAGGGCACTTCCTGTTTGGCGAAGGAAGCACCAATTAAGGTTAAGGACTCTTAATCAAGTCATATGACACCACCCACACGTCTGTATGACAAACGGTTCATGAGATATAGAGGCACTTCCTGTTTGGCGAAGGGCACTTCCTGTTTGGCGAAGGAAGCACCAATTAAGGTTAAGGACTCATAATCATGTGATATGACACCACCCACGTGTCTGTACGACAAACGGTTCATGAGCTATAGAGGCACTTCCTGTTTGGCGAAGGGCACTTCCTGTTTGGCGAAGGAAGTTTGATGCTTCGCCACGGGCACGCCGTTTTACGAAAACTCACGATTCCCCCAACTTTTCATTGTTAAGGTGTCTTGAGTATGCTGAGCGAATTTGAAGTTGATCCGATTAACCCCCTAGGAGGAGTTTGTTAAAGTGCGACCCGTGAAAACGGCCAATAATGTGCCAAAACGTCACAAATTAGTCAAAATGGCTGACTTCCTGTTTGGTTTCGGACGTGGCGCCAAGAGACTTTTTTTGTGAGTCCGGACATGATACAGGTGTGTACCGATTTTCGTACGTGTAGGTGAAATCGTATAGTGGGGCTGCGCCGTTGAAATTTTCTAGAGGGCGCTGTTGCGCCATTAGGCCACGCCCCCCTTTTTTTTTGTTTTTAAATACGAACATGTTCACCACTTGTGATGTGTGTGCAAAGTTGCGCAACTTTTGGAGTACGTTTGGCGCCTCAAAAACGCGATTCATTCGGCGGAATAATAATCTTTGCAATTACAATAGGGTCTTCACACACTGTGTGTGCTCGGGCCCTAAATATGATCCCTTGTTGTAAAAAACCAAAGTTGTCCTTAAATTGAGCGCCCACTGGCCTACTGGTCCGGGCGCATACCACTTAGGCATTGTCACATAGGCATGGATGCCTGGCGGCGGCGTGATTTTCTTTAAACACACCTAGCTTATCCCAAGGGGGAACTTCACCCAGCTGAGTGCTGCCCACAGGGGAGCCATCAGAGCGGGGGTCTTCAACAGGGGGGTCCGGGACCCCTAGAGGGTCCTCAGAGTTACTACAGGGGGTCCTCCAAATCTTCCAATCCTTTTTATATTAACAACTTGAACCCTAGTGTCCATATTCTGAGAAGTGTAGCCAAAAATAGCAGATCTACAAGCTCACAACGCATCACGTTGCCAGGCGTTATGAGCTTGTAGATCGGCTATTTTCGGCAAAGAGGTTTCGTGTAGAGGGTAAAAAGAGCAGACTAAGTACAGAGTAAAAGGTCAAGTTTATTAGGTAATGACGGCTCAAGTGGTAAAAATCTGGAAACACAAATTGATATGAATCCAAAATGCTCTGATGATTGTGCTGTCAAACAATGAAACTATATGGAATCTATATGATAAGGTTGTGGGGGTCCCTGCTTCATCTCTCTCAGCTAATGGGTCCTCGCCTGAAAACATTGAAGACCCCTGCATTAGAGGTTAGGTGTCTTGCTCAGAGATACTTCCACACATTGCTGGCCTGGAATCGTACCTGCAGCAACCAGGGGCTCTGGTTCCCCAGTAGGGGTGGATATTGGCAAGAATCTCGCGATGCAATACTCATCACGATACTTGGTTCACGATACAATACATCACGATACATTGCGATACTATTGCGATACGATACTATTGCGATACTATTGCGATATATTGCAAAATTCAAAAGAATTAAAACACAATTTGTAGAGCTTAAAATACATACATTGAATTAACTGAACATTGGAAATTCCTCCTAATTCAGACAGGCAATATTGCCATTGATTATTTTCAAGGCAAAAAACACACCATGTCACTCTCTTTCAATTATATTCAATAACATTTCTGCTTACTTGGTTAATAGCATATTTCTTTAAAAGCAGAATCAATAATAGGCCTATTTCATTTAGGCAAATTTATTTGGAGGAGAAAAGAGAGTCAAGAAATGTGTTATTGGCTGCCAAAGATGTTTTATATACCTGTTTACTTGTTTCTCTCGCAAGAAAGGGAACACTTTTGCTCTGTTTGCTTGTTTCTCTCGCAACTCCCTCCCTGTGCCTTCCCTTCCACAGTCAGTCAGGCTAATGCTAAGCTAGCTCCGGTAGAACTTGTCGTTTTAAGGGAACTAAAAATGCTATACTGGACAACAAGTGCCAGGTTCAACAAGTGTTGTCCATATCTACTACTCCCGTGGACTTTATTTGGAATTATCGTTTGTTGTTCTTGTTCAACGTGAGACGTGAGTCACGCACGCATGCACGCACGCACGCACGCACGCACGCACGCACGCACGCACGCACGCACGCACACACACACACACACACACACACACACACACACACACACACACACACACACACACACTCCTCCCTCCACTGATTCCTCTCTCTCTCTCTCTCTCTCTCTCTCTCTCTCTCTCTCACACACACACAGAGGATTAGAGCCCATTGATTACCGCATGTTATGTTCTTTTTTTTTCTCCAAAAGTATCGCGATAGGACGGCCTGAATGATCGATACAGTATCGCCAAATACATGATCGCGATGTATTGCCATATCGATAATATCGCACACCCCTATTCCCCAGGCGAGCTCACTAACCACTCAGCTATAATAAACACCTCTGAAATGTACTTTCTGTGCTTTCTTTTTCTAATAAAGTATTCATTCGTTCAATCAATTAATCGATCAATATTGTCGAAACAGTCCGTTACAAGTACAAGTCCGGTATTCAACGTGGACTTGTGCATAATTGTTCGCATTAAACTACATTTAACACATGGGTGACTAACCGGTCATTTTGGCCGATTTTGAGATCGCAAAGTGCAATAACTCTCCCCGTGAAGGTCACACAAATTTTCTCTTCCATGACTTTTCCTAAATACTCTCCTGGGCAAAAAGGGAGAGAATTTACCTGTCAATTTGACTGATAAATGCAGTCAGAGTGGAAGTGATTTCTTTTCAGTCACATGAGTGTTAAAGTGCCAAAGATTTCAAGTGTAAAATGCATAAATTCATGTGAAAGTAGCAGGTCTACAAGCTCGCAATGTGTTGTATCAAATAACCAAAGTACATTACACTGATGTGGTTAATGTCCAGTATGTCTTGTCATGATAATCGAAATCTACAAAGTAACTCGAGTTTTAACATAATCATAGCGGGATAACAAGTATAATATTTGCCTTTTGAGGTGTAGTGAAAAAGAAATTCAAAAATTTGGGAATACTCCAGTAAAAGTGAAAAATGTGCCTGTCTGTCTGTCTGTCTGCCTGCCTGCCTGCCTGCCTGCCTGCCTGCCTGCCTGCCTGCCTGCCTGCCTGTCTGCCTGTCTGTCTGTCTGCCTGCCTGCCTGCCTGCCTGCCTGCCTGCCTGTCTTTCTGTATATCTTGTCTGTCTGTCTATGTGAATGAGGCCAGCGGAGCACATAACGATGATGTCACAGGTGTCGGGTTTCTCCTCGGGGTGCGGTGAACAACAGTCCCCCCTCCTCCCTCTGCTCAGTGGTGCAAAAAAAAAAAAGAAAAAAAGAAAGAAAAGACACATCTAAGCAGATAGGATGGGAGAAATCGGTATGAACTGTGTGTGTGTGTGTGTGTGTGTGTGTGTGTGTGTGTGTGTGTGTGTGTGTGTGTGTGTGTGTGTGTGTGTGTGTGTGTGTGTGTGGACAGGGAATTACTACTTTGTGGGGACCTCATGTCCCCACAAAGATAGTACAATCAGAGGAAAAAACCTTGTGGGGGCTTATTAATAGGTCCCCACAAGGTGTTTAGGGGTTAGGTTAAGGGTTAGGGTTAGGGTTAGGGTTAGGGTTCAAAATGAATGGAATGTCCCCACAAAGATAGTAGACTATGTGTAATGTCCCCACAAAGTAGCAATTGCAAACCTGTGTGTGTGTGTGTGTGTGTGTGTGTGTGTGTGTGTGTGTGTGTGTGTGTGTGTGTGTGTGTGTGTGTGTGTGTGTGTGTGTGTGTGTGTGTGGACAGACAGGGAATTACTACTTTGTGGGGACCTCATGTCCCCACAAAGATAGTACAATCAGAGGAAAAAACCTTGTGGGGGCTTATTAATAGGTCCCCACAAGGTGTTTAGGGGTTAGGTTAAGGGTTAGGGTTAGGGTTAGGGTTCAAAATGAATGGAATGTCCCCACAAAGATAGTAGACTATGTGTAATGTCCCCACAAAGTAGCAATTGCAAACCTGTGTGTGTGTGTGTGTGTGTGTGTGTGTGTGTGTGTGTGTGTGTGTGTGTGTGTGTGTGTGTGTGTGTGTGTGTGTGTGTGTGTGTGTGTGTGTGTGTGTGTGTGTGTGTGTGTGTGTTTTGGCAAGTGTGTGTTTTGGCAAGTGTGTGTTTTGGCGGATAATGACTCAACACAAAATGTTGCAGTGCATTGTCTGTAACAATTGTCTGTCTGTCTGTCTGTCTGTCTGTCTGTCTGTCTGTCTGTCTGTCTGTCTGTCTGTCTGTCGGTTCAACTAACCTCCAGTGTTGGAAGAAGTAGGGGAAAACCACCAATTTTCAACATTGAACTACAGTATGTTGTTGTTTTTGTTTTGTTTTTCTTCTTCTCTTTTTCTTTCTAACTTTTTTCTTTCTTTTATTTATTTTTTATTATGAAAAAGGATAGGCATTCACAAGCTTTCAGCTTCTGCCTATTCCTTTTGATCACCTGTAACAATGAATTATATGAATGTATGACCTGTATAAATGTATGAGATGATCAAATAAACTAAACTAAACTAAACTAAACTAAACTATGTCATTAATATACCTTAGATGAGTTGTGTGGAAATAAGAAAAAAGTCTCTCCCCCCCCCCCCCCCCCCCCCCTTCTGTGTTGCCTAGAATTTGGCTTGCAAAGTATACTTTGATTAATGATATAGTTGTTGAAAATGGGTGGTTTTCCCCTTTAAGTAAAAGTATCAATTCTGTAATGTAGAAACACTCTGTTAGGGCACAGTCATACTGCACTAATACCAGTAAGACTCCCTAATCGGGAGATAAGCGACCGTCAGGTCGCATGTAAAAATCGGCCTGATGGTGGCGCTAAATGGGACAGATCCATGTTGATGACATGACTGTAGACATACAGTACTGTGTACCGCTTTGCGTGATTTTAGGGCAAAATCGTGCAGCTATGCATGATTTTAGGGCAAAATCTGTAGGAGCAGTGTCCAAAAGAATCGGCCTGATTGTGGCGCTAGAAAAGGGCCATGTGAGAAATGAGTGTGTAGGTTGTGGTTAGGCAGCCAAGGAGAGTGTGTGCAAAGTTTGGCATGGATAGCGGCAACTGTGGCAGAGATATGAGTAGGGCAAGAGTGTTACGTGACGTGACGTGACGTGACGTGACGTGACGTGACGGACAGACAGACAGACAGACAGACAGACAGACAGACAGACAGACAGACTGACAGACTGACGGACTGACGGACTGACGGACGGACTGACGGACGGACTGACTGACAACCGGTGGAGGTTTTGATAGTAACTGCGACCTGACGGTCGTAATTATATCTATGAGAGTGGATTCTGCCAATGCATTTCAATGGGAACGGCATGGTTTGATGGTCTTGCGTATATTTCGGCGTGCCACACAGACAAATTGCGTTAATGCTCCACGCAAATTCCCAGTTCCCATGTCCCAAGACAAGCAAGCGACAAATAACCTCGCATCACCAGACTTTCCACCTCGGAGTGACAACTGGTTGTTGTAGCAACGTGTGTTTTGCGAGCTTTGGGAGTGCACAGACTGGGGCGAGGCGAGGCTCCCCCGTCTCTCTCAGTCTGCTGTGCAGGATATCTCGCCACAGACATGTCGTGTAACTACGGAGAGGGTCCTAACCAGGCACGTGCACACATAGACACCAGTAAGACTCCCTAATCGGGAGATAAGCGACCGTCAGGTTGCAGCGTGATTTTAGGCCAAAATGTGTAGGAGCAGTGTCCAAAAATGTGTTTGAAAAAATCTGCCTGATGGTGGCGCTATATGGGACAGATCCATGTTGATGAGATGAGTGTAGGCATACTGTGTACCGATTTGCGTGATTTTAGGGCAAAATCTGTAGGAGTAGTGTCCAAAAATGTGTTTTAAAAAATCGGCCTGAAGGTGGCGCTAAATGGGACAGATCCATGTTGATGACATGATTGTAGACTAAGTGTGTACCGATTTGCGTGATTTTAGGGCAAAATTTGTAGGAGCAGTGTCCAAAAATGTGTTTGAAAAAATCGGCCTGATGGTGGCGCTATATGGGACAGATCCATGTTGATGACATGAGTGTAGACATACTGTGTAGCGATTTGCGTGATTTTAGGGCAAAATCTGTAGGAGTAGTGTCCAAAAATGTGTTTTAAAAAAATCGGCCTGAAGGTGGCGCTAAATGGGACAGATCCATGTTGATGAGATGATTGTAGACATACTGTGTACCGATTTGCGTGATTCTAGGGCAAAAATTGTAGGAGCAGTGTCCAGAAATGTGTTTTGCAAGAATCTGCCTCATGGTGGCGCTAGAAGAGGGCCGTGTGAGAATTGATGGGTGGAGGTTGTGGTTTGGCATGCAAGGAGTGTGTGTGCAAAATTTGGCATGGATCGGGGCAACGGCTGCGGAGATATGAGCAGGGCAAAAGTGTGACGTGTGACAGACTGACAGACTGACTGACTGACGGACAGCTGGTCGAGGTTTTGATAGTAAATGCGACCTGGCGGTTGCAATCAAAGGGGGCTTGAGCCCCTGCCCTTTTATCCGTCTGCAAAAAGTGCCCTCTCCAGACCATGAATGCAGGTTTTACTATGGTGAAAGAAATGCAAATGTCCTCTTCCCATGCCATACCTGACGGAAGCATTCAATAGAATTGCCTTGTCCAAACTCTCCTGAACTTGAATGCAGCATCTTATGTTGAAAGAATTGCCCTCTCTGGCCATGCCGTTACGCCACATCTCCAGTATTTACTTGATTATGCTTAGTTCAGTGTGGTATCACACATCGAAAATAGCCGACCTCCAAGCTCCAAGGTCTGCTATTTTCGACCAAAATAATTCCACCGAAAGGCTCTTTTAGAAATGTTAGCCCCTGCCTCTCTAACATTCTCTGCACGTCCCTGGTCCTGACAGTGAATGACAGGTGCTTCACTGGTAATTGGGACGGAATGCGCTGCTTTTTAGAATCCGCTCGCTGCAAAAAACTGTCGGCTGCACACAAAAATAGTTTATCAGCCGGCAACCATAGATTGGTGTGACCTAGCTCTGGCCCAGGCTCTGACAGGCCCAGGCTCTCCCATTTTCCCTCCTGATTGACTACGATTGCCTTCCAAAGTTTGTGTATGCGAGGTCACTTATCCCCCGATTTAGGGAGTCTTAATTGGTTTCCTGGTTGTGTCTGAGAGGTGCTGAGGGGTTTCCCTCCACGAAGAATAAACTTTCAACAACGCAAAACTACCTTTGTTTAGGTGAGTAGCGAAGTATTTTGTTCATTTTGACTGAAGTTGAGCTCGTAGGGCAGAGAAATCCTGGTCCAGTCTGTGAGTCAGCCGTTTGTCAGAGCATCAGTGGACCAGAGCTAGGTGTGACCGTGCCTTTACACGTAAAAGCACACCATTATTGGCATCAAAATGTACATAAATTATCAAAAGTAAATGTACACAATGCAGCATGTCCCGCTTTGTACGTTTAATATTCAAATAGCCAAAGCATAGAATAGTTACCAGTAAGACTCCCTAATCGGGAGATAAGCGACCGTTGGTCGCTTATCTCCTGTCACACTGCTGACATCAGTATGACATCACACCGTACACAAATGACCCTTATATAAGACCGGCATTATCTACCGACAGATTAGTAACAAGATGTCAAAATCGTTGAAGGTTGAATCTCCAGATATGGAGATAACCAACACATCCCTCCATATATGGAGATAACCGACGAATCTCACTAAGTCTGACCTCACAAGCCCCATATTTGGACACGAACAACATATAACTCCATATATAGAGACATACCTGCTGACATCAGTATGACATCACACTGCTGACATCAGTATGACATCACACCGTACACAAATGACCCTTATATAAGACCGGCATTATCTACCGACAGATTAGATGCAAGCAGGATCTCGACTCTGACACAACTCATCGGCTCATAAGCTGGTTCTCCCTCCATATATGGAGATAACCGACGAATCTCACTAAGTCTGACCTCACAAGCCCCATATTTGGACACGAACAACATATAACTCCATATATAGAGACATAGCTGCTGACATCAGTATGACATCACACTGCTGACATCAGTATGACATCACACCGTACACAAATGACCCTGACGGCACACACCAAGCAGTGTGATGTCATACTGATGCAGAGATATGAGCAGGGCAAAGGTGTGACGTGTGACGTGTGACTGACGGACGGACGGACGGACGGACGTCCGGTGGAGGTTTTGATACTAAACTGCGACCTGACGGTCGCAACCAGTAAGACTCCCTAATCGGGAGATAAGCGACCGTTGGTCGCTTATCTCCACAAATAGGCCAAAAGTTTGTTTTACCAATTATCAAGACATACGGGCAGTTGACAGTTTGCCATGGTTACTCATTGAAGTTGAATCTCCATATATGGAGATAACCTACGCATCACACTAAGTCTGACCTCACCAGCCCATATTTGGGCATGAGCAACTTATGTCTCCATATATGGAGATATGATGACATCACACAGTCCTCAGCCGATGATGTGGCGTGATTTCATACAATACACAAACGAGCCCTACAGTATAAAGGGGCAATTCTTGCCAGGAAAGAAGCATTTCTTCGACTCAGACCTTGCAGAGTTGGCTTATAGCAGCTGTCGGTAGGACCATATATGGATTCTGTTAGTGTGGATCTCCTAACAGGGCATCATCTGGGATACAATCCCTTTTATGCCCATATATGAAGATCCCTAACAGAATCCCTTTCATGCCCATATATGGAGATCCCTAACAGAATCCCGTTTATGCCCATATATGGAGATCCCTAACAGCATCCCTTTTATGCACATATATGGAGATCACTAACAGCTAACAGAATTCCCTTGTATGCCCATATATGGAGATCCCTAACAGAATCCCTTTTATGCCCATATATGGAGATCCCTAACAGAATCCCTTTTATGCCCATATATAGAGATCCCTAACAGAATCCCTTTTATGCCCATATATGGAGATGCCTAACAGAATCCCTTTTATGCCCATATATGGAGATCCCTAACAGAATCCCTTGTATGCCCATATATGGAGATCCCTAACAGAATCCCTTTTATGCCCATATATGGAGATCCCTAACAGAATCCCTTTTATGCCCATATATTATGGAGAAATCCCTGCTCTGAGTATCTGACATCAGTGTGATGTCACCTGTTTATGCCCATATATGGAGATCCCTGCTCTGCGTATCTGGTTGCTATGGTAAACAGTTGGTTGCTAGGGTAAAAAAACATGGTTGCTATGGTAAACAGTTGGTTGCTAGGGTAAACAGTTGGTTGCTAGGGTAAAACCATGGTTGCTAAGGTGGTTGCTAACGTACACTAACAGACCAGCAACAACAGACTGTTGCCACAGCAACGTACACAAAGGTTTGTGTACACATGTGGTGTGATGTCATACTGATGCGGAGATATGAGCAGGGCAAAGGTGTGACGTGTGACGTGTGACGGACGGACGGACGGCCGGTGGAGGTTTTCATAGTAAACTGCTCCCTGACGGTCGCAATAAAAGTAACTCAAGTTTTCAAAGAATTGTAGTGGAGTAAAAGGCATAGTTGCCTCTGAGATGTAAGTCAAAGCAAAGTACAAAAATACATACAAATTATACTTAAAGGAGTAGTTCACCCTCAAAATGACTTTTTTTCTAATTGATTAGTCACGCCATGGAGAGTAGAGTTCAATAATATTTTTTGTTTTTTGTCACATTCCTAAGACAAAAATGTGATAACAATAAATGTACCCCCATTGATTCTGGATGGTGACCCGTTTCGAAACGGGTCACCATCCAGAATCAATGGGGGTACATTTACTCAAATCCAATTTTTGTCTTAGGAATGCTACAAAAACCAAAAAATATTATTGAACTCTACTCTCCATGGCGTGACTAATCAAGAGAAAAAAAGTCATTTTGGGTGTGAACTACTCCTTTAAAGCTATACTCTGTAAGTTGCTCAACTACTGGTCAGTAGCGGTATTGCGTTTTTCGCCCGGGGTCGCCCGGAACACCGGAGTGGGGCGTCCGCCTGCGTCTCGCCGAGACGCATCCGTAGAGGGGTCTCGTGTCCCTCTGCGACCAGGCGTTGGGGAGTAACAGGCTAGACTCCTACACCAGAGTAAACACTGCTGTTGAGGCAAGCTACTTCCTGAAAAGACCCCAAGACGTGCTGTGATTGGCCGGTAGTGTATGATCCGCGCTGTGATTGGCCATAGAAAACATATTTACAGTATGTTTTCTATGATTCATATGATTTCTATGAATGATACAGTATCAAGTGTTTTCGGACATCACCATGGCAAGTCGCATTGTTTTTCACTCTCGCCCCGGAACCAAAACACCAAAGGCTTGGTTCATCCCACACTTTCTTCTATTTCTACTATGGATCACGGATTTATGCTATAAATCACCAACGATCCTAACAACACTGGAATACGAGAATCTTTTATGGGAAATGGACAAAACGGACGAAAAACACAGTGAGTTATACCTTCTTGCCAAAACGGTAGCTAAGCATCCGAGCCATGGATCTTGTGTTATTCAATCGTTGTTGGCTGCTAACCGGAACAAAAGAGACAAACCCCTGAATGGTTGTATGAGTCGATCTTTGATCTTCTTATTATTACTGCAATCAGGAGATATAGAATGAAATCCAGGGCCTGTAGGTACCCGACAGATGACCCGAAGACTAGCTGCTCTCACTACTGCAGTTGGTTTGACGACGGCAGATCCTTCTTTGTCAGTGATCAGCGAAGCTAACGATGCTAGCTTAGCTAGCCCCTCACTGATGAATCCCGAGGGACTAACAACGGACTACTCCAGCTGTCCTGACCAGCGGATCCCCGACGATCACTCGGCAGTCGCCTCCGCGGACTTACGGATCGTCGAAGGACCCCCTGGCTCACGGACCCCCGGCGAACCCTCGGTGATCGCCCCCGCATGACTAACTCAGCACGAGACCAGCATCATCGACGCAAGTCACGCAACACCGGACACCGGCGCCCCACCCGACCTACAGACGCACCCGGCGGACCCCTGCATGGACCCGACGGACCCCCTCGTGGACCCAGCACCCCAGAACAGAGTCTACATTAACTCTGCTCCACGCTGGCTGACCGAGAAGGCCCGAGCGCTTTTTTCAACCTGGGTTAAATCGGTCACCACGACCCCCCACCACCCCCTCCCCCAACTTTACATGGAGACCCCTTTGTCCCCTCTGAAGCCTCCAGAGACTACAACCAACCCCCCCTCCCCCACCGACGCTGATGCAAACATCACTTCCATGGACGTTGCCATGGACTTTGCCAGCCGCTTCGTGAAAAGAGGAATTCATATTATGCACTTAAACATTAACAGTTTGTTTGCTAAATTTGAACAAATCAAGCATATGGTTCTCGAAGGTAAGGTCCATTTTCTAACCTTCTCAGAGACCAAACTTGATGACTCTATCACTGACTCTCAGATCGAAATTGACAACTACTCGGTCATCAGAAATGATAGAAACAGATCTGGTGGTGGTGTATGCATGTATGTTCATAACAGTATTAAGTATATCCCCCGCCCTGACCTACAACACAGCTCTTTAGAAACTGTATGGGTGGAAGTGATTCTTAAGAAAGCTAAAAACATACTAATCGGTGCCATCTATAGACCGCCCGACCAAAATGATTTCTGTGAGTTACTGGAGGAGAGCCTAGCACCGGTGGACAATGTTGAAAAATACATTATTGGAGATTGGAACATAGACATGCTTCGTAAAGAAGCTCCTCTATTCAAAAAGTTCAATAAGCTATGTAATCAACAGGGTTTCACTCAGCTCATGACCAAGCCAACTAGGGTTACAGATAACTCTCAAACCACCATAGATCTTCATTGTAACCACAGACAAATCTAAAGTCTCCGCGAGTGGGACTATTGAATGTGGTGGTCTAAGTGACCATGATATAATTTACTGCACCCGTAAAATACATAAGTCCAAAGCTGACGGCCACAAAACAGTTGAAGCTAGAAACCTCAAAACCTACTCTTGCGAAGCCTTTAATCGCAAACTGGAGAAATCTGACTGGTCCCCAGTACTAGCTAGCACTCAGGTCGATGAAGCCTGGCTGGGCTTTAAATCCATTTTCAACACTACCCTAGACGAAGTGGCTCCTTTGCGTAGGGTCAGGGTTAAAGCCCGATCACAGCCATGGTGGAATTCGGAAATCTGTGAATCAATGAAACTCAGAGACAAAAATACTCTGAGAAACGCAAATATAATCAAACTCAAAAAAGGCCCCAATAAACACCTTGAAGCCAAATTCACATAACCCTAACCCTAAACCTGACCAGTCACAGCGCGCGTCTTTTTTCTCAACCAATCACAGTGCACGTCTTTTTCTCTGCCAATCACAGCGCGCGTCTTTTTCTCGGCCAATCACAGTGCACGTCTTTTTCTCGACCAATCACAGCGCACGTCTTTTTTTCCGACCAATCACAGCACGCGTCTTTATTTCGACCAATCACAGCGCGTGTCTTTATTTCGACCAATCACAGCGTGCATCTTTTTGGACCAATCACAGTTTGCATATTTTTTCCGACCAATCACAGCGCGTGTCTTTTTGTCGGCCAATCACAGCACACGTCTTTTTGTCGGCCAATCACAGCGCGCGTCTTTTTCTCGACAGCACGCATATTTTTTTCGACCAATCACAGCGCGCAACTTGTTTTTGACCAATCACAGCACGCGTCTTTTTCTCGACCAATCACAGTGCGTCTTTCTTTCGACCAATTACAGCCGTGTCTTTTTCCGACCAATCACAGCGCGCGTCTTTTTCTCGGCCAATCACAGCGCGGGTCTTTTTCTCGACCAATCACAGCGTGCGTCTTTATTTCGACCAATCACAGCGTGCATCTTTTTTTTGGACCAATCACAGCGTGCGTCTTTATTTCGACCAATCACAGCGCGCGTCTATTCTCTGACAATCACAGCACGCGTCTTTTTCTCTGACAATCACAGCACGCCTCTTTTTCTCGGCCAATCACAGCGCACGTCTTTTTCTCGACCAATCACAGCGCACGTCTTTTTTTCCGACCAATCACAGCACGCGTCTTTATTTCGACCAATCACAGCGCGTGTCTTTATTTCGACCAATCACAGCGTGAGTCTTTTTGGACCAATCACAGTTTGCATATTTTTTCCGACCAATCACAGCGCGTGTCTTTTTGTCGGCCAATCACAGCACACGTCTTTTTGTCGGCCAATCACAGCGCGCGTCTTTTTCTTGACAGCACGCATATTTTTTTCGACCAATCACAGCGCGCAACTTGTTTTTGACCAATCACAGCACGCGTCTTTTTCTCGACCAATCACAGTGCGTCTTTCTTTCGACCAATTACAGCCGTGTCTTTTTCCGACCAATCACAGCGCGCGTCTTTTTCTCGGCCAATCACAGTGCGGGTCTTTTTCTCGACCAATCACAGCGTGC